>NC_079215.1:57840745-58190745 GCF_029633865.1 Lampris incognitus
ATCCTCGCTGCACCGATAGCAGAAGAAATCATCCCCATCATTGCTGGTCCGGACCTTCACTTTGTTGCCCGGCCGATTGGGACTATTTTTTCCTTTATTCTCTCTGGAATCTATTCTCCACCCAGACTCCTTGGGCTGACGGGAGTCTGTGTATGTCACTGTCATTACACCCAGTTGGTTCTGCAGGTCCTCTATTTGCCTCTTCAGTGCATGAACCTCACTGTTGTTCTTGGCTTTTGCTCCTTTATCAGTCTGGACTACTTTAGGAGGTTTACTTTCAGGTGTGGTCTTTAACTGCACTGCAGCCAGCCCTGGCACCTGGGACTGCAGCTCATCTAGCTGGGCTTTTAACTGCTGGACTTCACAGTCTGTCGAACTAAGATCGTCTTCCACCCTTACTTGTCTTACTACAGGTTTAGATGAGCTGGGAATGGTTTTGCGTCTTACTGACTGTTGATCCTCTTCTTAGATTTAATTTAGCAGTGTTAGAAAAGAGGGGGGGGGGTTGTTCTCCCTCTCTCGCAACCGCAACTGTAGAAGCATTATGTCTGACTCAGTGGCTCCCCAGAGGAGCTGTTCCACATGAGCGCTGTCTCTTTGACTAGAGGCTAACCCACCTCTCTGCACTACTTTGGTTAGCAGCCGCTCCATCCTTCTCAAAAAGCCAGAGAGTCTCTCACCTGGGCATTGGCGAAGAGCTCTGAAAGAGAAGTAGAGGTCCTCAGCTGTCTCAGAGGTCCCAAAAGCTCTCTCAAGGGCCTGTATGTACTCCTCGGGTGCAGATTCAGGGTCATTAGCTCTCACAGCTTGTGCTATTTCCAATGCAGGACCCTTTAAACTCTCCACAATCCTCTTCCGTTTCTCTCGGGTTGAACAGTCACATTCATCTACCATCAGACGTGCCTGCTCGATCCAGGTGTCCAAATTCTCCTTTCCATTCGGTGTAGGAGTTATACCAGAGTATGTCCGTAGATGCCGGAAGACATTACTGTCTTGTGTGGGTCTCATTATCTTGACCAACAGATCCCCCACTGCTCATATGATTGACACCGGAGAGTTTCCGGGTGTCGCGTCAGGGGGTATTGTGGCCTGTTCAATTGTCTCTTCAGTACTGGGGTCATCCTCTGGAGGGTAGCAGGTTTCCTCTTTCGCCACCTGCGGGGGCCTCTTCTCCCTCAGTGGGCCCATGCAGCGTCCAAGGTTCACCTCCTCCAACAGGGGGCACATCTAGAGGAATGGCTCTCATGTTCACCTTTTCACTACACTCAGAGCACCATAAGTGACTGAGGTCGAGGGTTGAACGTCCTTCCTCTGACTTTCACTCTTCCCAGGGCCTTAATGGTTGTCAAAGTCTCTTCAATTTGTTCCAATGTGGTGTCTATGATGACCAGCTTCACTACTATAGCGTGGGATAGCTCTACTCCCTCCCCTTTACACCAATTTACTAGTAGTGACATGTCTTGATTTAGGGTTATTATTCACGTTAGTATTTACTACTTTTGTCTGGTTTTAGTATTTATCTCACTCCACTTAGTGAACTTGAGTTGGTAACAGTGGTTATAACAAACTAGTGTGGTTAAATCACAATGATAAATAGGGATCTACCTTTTAAGTCACAACAACAGGCCAAAGCTCTTTAGTAAGTCAGCAGAAAAAATCCCAGCGGTGCCTCCATTTATGTAGCGCTTTCTTGGTATCACCTTCCCTGAGATACAGCGCCCTGAGTCCTTTAACATAAACCTTGTTTTGTTTTTATGTAGGTTACCCCTTAAAGGTAAGTAAAGTATTAATTGTCTGCCAACTTAAGATATTATGATACAAATGTATTTTAAACTTAAACCTTATCCCTATAAAATCCTATACTTTTCACTCTTTTAACCCCCTCTATTTATTACATATTTATTAACAGGACAATGAGAAAAGTGAAATGACCTTTCATGAAGATGTATTATTTATTCACAATAGAAAATAATAAATGAAACGAAAATAGACCCCTTTTTAGTGTTCTTTTAAGGCACCAAGGAGTTTCACTCAACAACAAAAATATAGGCACTAACCCTTTAAACCTGTATTCACAATTAGGAAACATTAATAATCAATTTGCATGAATTTACATTCACAATGAACACTTGACAGAAACTAACAACAATTAAGTATTCGCTGGTGTGGGCCCACTTAATAAAAATAAAAACAAAAGCCGGCAATAAACAAATAAACAACCCCGTTGCAGGCCTGATGGGAGCTGGGTTTGAGCACTGTAACCGTGGGTGACTCACCCCTGATGAAAAGTCAAATGTCTCTGCCCTTCAATGTCCAGTGACGGCTTTCTCATGTCATCTGCTCCGGCGATGACTATGGTGAAGAAAAATCCACCTCGGTCCTAGAGGCGATGAAGAGGGGTAACAGTGGAGCTCCCTCGTTGCCAGAGGTGCAGCCGTGCTTTCCCGGTCACACGGTGCGCTGTCTGGTGACGCTGTGTGCAGCCTCAATGTCCGCACATGCAGGGTTAGCATACATTAGCAGGGGCGCTAACTAGCCGCTAAGTAGCAGGTGGCAGTATACATTTGATGAGACTAGCTCCAAAAACACATGCTACAGGTTAACAAGACTTCAGTGACAATTAGCTGGCAGCTAAACATAATACCAGCAGTCAAAACTGTAGGCAAAAAACAACTTTAGGGCATAATAGACTCTAACCCTCATGGCCGAGTGCCAGCAGGCTCTTGTCTCCTGCTCCGCTCTCTGCGCACGGCCCATTAGCCCCGCCCCCTAACTGTTGTGAGGCAACATACTTAAAGTGACATAGACTTTTGGTGTAGAAATTATGGGTTGTCTACTGCTATGTACATATTAACTGAAACTTAACTCTGGTGTATTTACACCGGGGTTAAACCCTCCCCCCTTTTAAATGTCTGGATGCCCTCATCAGACAGTTCTCTTTATGGGACCTGATGGGCAGACTAGTCCCCCTTTCTCTACACTTTGAACACTTGATGGTAAAGCTGTAGGAAGCTGTTGGGGATTCGGTGACGTCTTCTGGTGCATTACCGGTGAGGTATATTTTCATCCCTCGGTGCACAATGACAAGTGGCTGGTCAGTGGGCTCCCCTGGTTCATCATAACTCAAACGAATGACTGGCTTGACTGCTCGTTTAGCAGCGGGGACACTGCCAGAGTCCACCCCATCATTGGGCTCACTAGATGTTGGGACGTCTCCCACTTCAAGTCCTGTGTCCACCACAGGGTCCTCCGATGGTAGTGTAACACTTTCAGCATACTCCTCCTCGTTAGCAGCTGGACAGACATCCTTTCCTCATCGTGAGGAGTACCAGATGCACCATTCACTTCCAGGCTAACTTCACTGGGCCTATCATCCTCAGGGTTTAAGGACCAAGAGGCAGGGGGCAGAATTTGCCAGTCACCATGTGTAAGCCCTTTGGAGGAATAATGGAAGTCCTCCTCTTCACTCTCTGAAGCACTGTGCTCTCACCAGCTGTCGGTCCCTCACTCCATTGTGCTCTTTTCTGAGTAGGGGCACTGGAGGCTCTAGTTGATGGTCTCTGAGAAGGGTGTGTCTCTTCTCGAGCTTTTGGTATTCTCACTAGGAACCCTTTGGGAAGAATATGGTCTCTGTGGAGCGTTTTTACTATTCCTCTTCCACCTTCAGGTCTCACCCTATACACAGGTAAGTTGGGCAACTTTCCAATGACCATATAAGGCTGCAGGTTCCGCTTCTCTTTCAACCTTTGCTTTCCTGGAACTCCCAAGGCTCGGACAAGTACCCTATCTCCGTCTTGTAGGTTGTGGACTCTGACTCTGTTGTCATACCCTCGCTTGTTTATCTGATGGTTCTTGTGAGAGGCTTCAGATGCTAAGTAGTAAGCCTGACGGAGCTCCTCCTTCAGTTTTTCAACATACTGGTGGTGTGTTGTACAGTCCTCTCCTTCCACACCCAGGCCAAAACACACATCAATAGGCAGACGGGCCTCTCTGCCGAACATGAGGTAATACGGCGAATAGTCCGTTGCCTCATTGTGGGTGCTGTTATAGGCATGTACCATGAAGGACACATGTTGACTCCATCTCTGTTTGTGTTTGGGATCAAGGGCGCCCAGCATGGATAGAAGAGTGCGATTGAAATGCTCTGGCTGTGGGTCTCCCTGCAGATGGTAAGGGGTGGTTCTTGATTTTCTTATCCCTAGCATGGTCAAGAGCTCTTTTATCAGTCGACTCTCAACGTCCCGCCCTTGGTCGGAATGGATGCGAACTGGCAGACCCTAGTGGACAAAGAACTTCTCTGGCAGTACTTTGGTGACGGTTGGTGCTTTTTGGTTGTTTGTGGGGAATGCCTGGGCATACTGGGTGAAATGGTCGGTGACCACTAGGACATTAGTCACTCCTCTGGAATCTGGCTCAATTGACAAGAAGTCAATGCATACCAAGTCCATAGGACTACGGCTTGTGATCTGATGCAAAGGGGTGGCCTTGTGGGGAGTGGCCTTCCGAGCCACACACCTTCCACATGTTTTGATGTACTGGTCTATGTCAGCGGCCATTTTGGGCCAGTAGAATCTTTCTCGTACCAACTCAGTGGTTTTCTCAATCCCAAGATGCCCAAAATCATCATGCAGCGACTGTAGCACCAGCTGCCGGTGCTTTTTAGGGAGTACCAACTGGAATACTTCTTTGCCACCTGGCCTCACTGTCTTCCTATACAGAAGCCCGTTTCACAGCTGCAGCTTTTACCCTTCTCGCTGAAGACAGGAGGTCCCTTGATGGGTGCTTTGGATAGTACATGGACATTTTCCTGCTCTTATCTCTTGTTTAACCCTTCCAATGTCTTCATCTGCATCTTTCTCTTTTAGTAGTTCTGTAGTACTCACCTGTTCTACAGAGCTTTCATGTAGTCGAACTGGGTACACAAACATGTCAGGGATGGCTGAGGGTGATGCACCTAGCTGATCCACACATCGACTTGGGTCTTGAAACTCAGACGCGCTCACACTTTTGCAGAGCGCCTTTACTCCTGATGGAGGTATACACCCTTTACTTCAGTGCTCGCATTCCTGGACAGCAGGTCTGCATCAACATTCTCTCTGCCTGGCCTGTACTGTATGCCAAAGTCATAAGTGGACAGGGCTGCTAGCCACCTATGGCCAGTGGCATTGAGTTTGGCGGTCGTGAGAACATAGGTCAATGGGTTGTTATTGGTTCTCACCACAAACTTGGCTCCATATAGGTAGTCGTGGAATTTGTCGATGACTGCCCATTTCAGCGCAAGAAACTCCAGTTGATGGGCTGGGTAGTTTCTCTCAGAATTCCTCAACTTTCAACAGGCAAGGGCTACTGGACGCAGGCTATCTGGATACTCCTGATTGAGCACAGCACCCAAACCATCGAAGCTGGCGTCCACATGCAACATGTAAGGCTTTGTTGGGTCAGCAAATGCCAAGACTGGAGCATGAATGAGACAGTGAATTATTTTCTGAAAGGCAACAGTACAGGTAGGGGTCCACCGATCTCCAAAGGGCTCCGACTTTTTGAAGTAGGTGGCCTGGGGCATTGCTGCTTTCTTGGCTCTCTGTGCTGGTAAGTAGCCTCTTGTCAGGTTAGTCAGGGGTCTTACAATAGCGGAGTAGTTGTTAATGAATCGCCTGTAATGCCCGCAGAAACCCAGGAAAGACTGTATGGACCTGAGATCAGTAGGTTGCTCCCAGTGGGTGACCGCTCTGATCTTTTCTGGGTCGGTGGCTATCCCTGAGGCTGACACGATGTGGCCAACATACTTGACCTGTGGTTGGCAGAATTGACATTTGTCAATGGATAACTTCAGGCCGTATTCCTGGAGCCGGTCAAGCACCTTGAGAAGGCATTCCTCGTGCTCCTCCAGCGTCCTTCCAAATACTATCAGGTCATCGAGATACACCAGGCACTGGAGCAGGTTCATATCTCTCACAGCTTTCTCCATTAGCCGCTGAAATGTCGCTGGGGCTCCTGTGATGCCCTGGGGCATGTGTTCAAACTGAAAGAACCCCAGTGGGCATATGAAGGCTGTTTTTTCTTTGTCGTCTTCGGCCATGGCGATTTAGTAGTAGCCATTCCTCAGATCCAACACCGAGAACCAACGACTTCCGGTCATACAGTCCAAGGCGTCATCGATTCTTGGAACAGTGTATAATGGTCTGGGATGGTTCGTGCATTCAGAGTGCGTTAGTCTATGAACATTCTGATGGTGCCATTCTTTTTTCTTGCCACCATGATTGGCGAGGCATATGGGCTGCGAGACTCTGATAATTCCAGCTGCAAGTAGCTTTTGTAGGTGGTGCCGGACATCATCTATGTCTGCTGGCGCGAGGCGTCTTGATCGTTCTCTGAAGGGTCGAGGATCACTGATGCGAATGGTATGTTCAACACCTTTAGCCAGCCCCACATCCCACTCTCCTAGGGAAAACACTCCAGCTCTTTCTGACAACTTATTAGCAAGTCTCTCTTTCCAAGCAGTAGGGATGGGGGAGTCTCCGAAGTTGAACAATGCAGGATCTACTCTCTTAGATGACACTTCTTTCTGGAGCTCAGTCGCTATTTCAGCTTTGTGGACATAGGCGATGACAGTGCCTTTTGGGATACTTCTGGTTTTTAATGACTCATTTCTCAGCAACACAGAAAAAATTGTCCACATTCATGTTAGAGGGAAGGAGGACACATGGTGGCACCACGACCCCAGCTGGAAGAGGGCGTTGTGCAGGGGCCTCAACCACTAACACATCTTGCTCCCATGGCTCCTTTGCGATCACTTTGCAGGCGGCAAACACTGTACCACCTGGGGGGATTGTAAGTGGACCGCGGCCAGTCCATCTTATGTGCCCAATACCGTCATCGATAGGGCAAAATGGGGGTTTTGGCTCCATTGGTGCGGGTGTCTCTGCACACACTCGCCACAACCTAGCTTGGCCACCACTCTCTGTACAGTCTCTGGTCTTGGGCTCGTGACGGAAACTTCTTGCATTGGTACCAATGATCACTGGTGCCTGGTCTGGGCTGTTAGGGTCTGGGCACACCAGGGCTAACACAGTCTTTGCCTCAGCATGAGTTCCATCATCCAAGAACTTAATCTCCATGGCTACATACCCTTTATAAGTATAGCTGGACTCACTGAGGTCCCAAAGTGCCAAGCTGGAAATGGGATGGAGAGGTAAGTGGGACAGGTGGGCTGCGTACCAACTCTCATATATGATGCTGACAGTGGAGCCGCTGTCTATGAGTGCGGTAGTTGGGTGACCCTTGATGATGATTTTACCCAATGAAGGTTCTCCCACTAGCTCTTTTGGAAGGTTAGTGGCTTCCTTGGTATCTATGGCACTCCGTTTCACAGAGCAGTTGGTGTTTGATGGCTCTTTGTCTTGGTTGGTTTTCTCTTTGTTGTTTATTTGATGTCTCTTTAAGGAACGAATCAGTTTTTGTATGACCTTTGCTGAGCCCTCAGGGGCTGTGCAGCGAGGGGCCACATGTCCATCCTCGCTGCACCGATAGCAGAAGAAATCATCCCCATCATTGCTGGTCCGGACCTTCACTTTGTTGCCCGGCCGATTGGGACTATTTTTTCCTTTATTCTCTCTGGAATCTATTCTCCACCCAGACTCCTTGGGCTGACGGGAGTCTGTGTATGTCACTGTCATTACACCCAGTTGGTTCTGCAGGTCCTCTATTTGCCTCTTCAGTGCATGAACCTCACTGTTGTTCTTGGCTTTTGCTCCTTTATCAGTCTGGACTACTTTAGGAGGTTTACTTTCAGGTGTGGTCTTTAACTGCACTGCAGCCAGCCCTGGCACCTGGGACTGCAGCTCATCTAGCTGGGCTTTTAACTGCTGGACTTCACAGTCTGTCGAACTAAGATCGTCTTCCACCCTTACTTGTCTTACTACAGGTTTAGATGAGCTGGGAATGGTTTTGCGTCTTACTGACTGTTGATCCTCTTCTTAGATTTAATTTAGCAGTGTTAGAAAAGAGGGGGGGGGGTTGTTCTCCCTCTCTCGCAACCGCAACTGTAGAAGCATTATGTCTGACTCAGTGGCTCCCCAGAGGAGCTGTTCCACATGAGCGCTGTCTCTTTGACTAGAGGCTAACCCACCTCTCTGCACTACTTTGGTTAGCAGCCGCTCCATCCTTCTCAAAAAGCCAGAGAGTCTCTCACCTGGGCATTGGCGAAGAGCTCTGAAAGAGAAGTAGAGGTCCTCAGCTGTCTCAGAGGTCCCAAAAGCTCTCTCAAGGGCCTGTATGTACTCCTCGGGTGCAGATTCAGGGTCATTAGCTCTCACAGCTTGTGCTATTTCCAATGCAGGACCCTTTAAACTCTCCACAATCCTCTTCCGTTTCTCTCGGGTTGAACAGTCACATTCATCTACCATCAGACGTGCCTGCTCGATCCAGGTGTCCAAATTCTCCTTTCCATTCGGTGTAGGAGTTATACCAGAGTATGTCCGTAGATGCCGGAAGACATTACTGTCTTGTGTGGGTCTCATTATCTTGACCAACAGATCCCCCACTGCTCATATGATTGACACCGGAGAGTTTCCGGGTGTCGCGTCAGGGGGTATTGTGGCCTGTTCAATTGTCTCTTCAGTACTGGGGTCATCCTCTGGAGGGTAGCAGGTTTCCTCTTTCGCCACCTGCGGGGGCCTCTTCTCCCTCAGTGGGCCCATGCAGCGTCCAAGGTTCACCTCCTCCAACAGGGGGCACATCTAGAGGAATGGCTCTCATGTTCACCTTTTCACTACACTCAGAGCACCATAAGTGACTGAGGTCGAGGGTTGAACGTCCTTCCTCTGACTTTCACTCTTCCCAGGGCCTTAATGGTTGTCAAAGTCTCTTCAATTTGTTCCAATGTGGTGTCTATGATGACCAGCTTCACTACTATAGCGTGGGATAGCTCTACTCCCTCCCCTTTACACCAATTTACTAGTAGTGACATGTCTTGATTTAGGGTTATTATTCACGTTAGTATTTACTACTTTTGTCTGGTTTTAGTATTTATCTCACTCCACTTAGTGAACTTGAGTTGGTAACAGTGGTTATAACAAACTAGTGTGGTTAAATCACAATGATAAATAGGGATCTACCTTTTAAGTCACAACAACAGGCCAAAGCTCTTTAGTAAGTCAGCAGAAAAAATCCCAGCGGTGCCTCCATTTATGTAGCGCTTTCTTGGTATCACCTTCCCTGAGATACAGCGCCCTGAGTCCTTTAACATAAACCTTGTTTTGTTTTTATGTAGGTTACCCCTTAAAGGTAAGTAAAGTATTAATTGTCTGCCAACTTAAGATATTATGATACAAATGTATTTTAAACTTAAACCTTATCCCTATAAAATCCTATACTTTTCACTCTTTTAACCCCCTCTATTTATTACATATTTATTAACAGGACAATGAGAAAAGTGAAATGACCTTTCATGAAGATGTATTATTTATTCACAATAGAAAATAATAAATGAAACGAAAATAGACCCCTTTTTAGTGTTCTTTTAAGGCACCAAGGAGTTTCACTCAACAACAAAAATATAGGCACTAACCCTTTAAACCTGTATTCACAATTAGGAAACATTAATAATCAATTTGCATGAATTTACATTCACAATGAACACTTGACAGAAACTAACAACAATTAAGTATTCGCTGGTGTGGGCCCACTTAATAAAAATAAAAACAAAAGCCGGCAATAAACAAATAAACAACCCCGTTGCAGGCCTGATGGGAGCTGGGTTTGAGCACTGTAACCGTGGGTGACTCACCCCTGATGAAAAGTCAAATGTCTCTGCCCTTCAATGTCAGGTGAAGGCCTTCTCACATCATCTGCTCCGGCGATGACTATGGTGAAGAAAAATCCACCTCGGTCCTAGAGGCGATGAAGAGGGGAAACAGTGGAGCTCCCTCGTTGCCAGAGGTGCAGCCGTTCTTTCCCAGTCACACGGTGCGCTGTCTGGTGACGCTGTGTGCCGCCTCAATGTCCGCGCATGCAGGGTTAGCGTACATTAGCAGGGGCGCTAACTAACCGCTAAGTAGCGGGTGGCAGTATACACTTGACGACACTAGCTCCAAAAACACATGCTACAGGTTAACAAGACTTCCGTGACATGTTAGCTGGCAGCTAAACATAATATCAGCAGTCAAAACGGTAGGCAAAAAACAACTTTAGGGCATAATACACTCAAACCCTCATGGCCGAGTGCCAGCAGGCTCTCGTCTCCCGCTCCCCTCTTTGCGCACGGCCCCGTCAGCCCCGCCCCCTAACTGTTGCAAGGCAACACACTTAAAGTGACATAGACTTTTGGTGTAGAAATTATGGGATGTCTACTGCTATGTACATATTAACTGAAACTTAACTCTGGTGTATTTACAGCGGGGTTACATATAATTTGACAGTATTTGTGTTTAGGTTTTCATTTGGAATGTAGTTCAGCCAGGGGGCCACAGTATTTTAGAATTCTGTGGGTTATGGAAGAATGAAGAAGGATCAGATTGTTATAAAACATACAAAAGGATGTAATTTGGATTTGTGAATGCCCACTGCCTACCCAGCCACTGACCTCACCACACCTCACTGCTACTGGACACTTATTGGCTTCCTCCTCATCACATTTTTTATGTATCTTATAAATCTATATCCTGTTTCAATGTTATAGCCTTCTCTCACTCCGATGTCGGACTGTTTTTTTTCTTGTCTCTTCTCATGTGTATGTGAATGGTGTGATGTGAGTCTCCGTTGTGTGCATGTGTAGTCTGTCCTCCTGTCAGGTCCACATAGTGATGGTGGTCGTGTGGCTCGGGTCCTGGGCTGTTCTGGTGACGTTTGGACACTGCTTGGCATCCTCTCATCATATTCTTCATATATCTCATAATTCCGTTATAATTCCGTTTTCCTCTTTCAATGTTGTATTGTGTAAATTGTGTAAACACAACATCCATTGCACATCTGTCCTTCACAGGGAGATCCCTCCTCTGTTGCTCTCCCTGAGGTTTCTTCCTAGTTTTTCTTCCTGATAAACTGTTTTTTTAGGGAGTTGTTCCTTATCCGATGCAAGGACATGATGTTGTTTTGCTGTAAAGCCCACTAACGCAAATTGACTTGACTTGTCTTGAAATGCAGTGGATTAGCAAGGAAGTAGTAAGGGCAGCTATGAAGAGGATGAAGAGCGGAAAGGCGGTTGGTCCTGATGACATACCTGTGGAGGCATGGAGGTGTTTAGGAGAGATGGCAGTGGGGTTTTTAACTAGATTGTTTAACACAATCTTGGAAAGTGAGAGGACGCCTGAGGAGTGGAGAAGAACTGTGCAGAACTGTAGGAACTACAGAGGTATAAAGTTGATCAGTCACAGCATGAAGATATGGGAAAGAGTAATAGAAGCTAGGTTAAGAGGACAGGTGAGGATTAGCGAGCAGCAGTATGGTTTCATGTCATGAAAGAGCACCACAGATGTGATGTTTGCCTTGAGAATGTTGATTGAGACGTATAGAGAAGGCCGGAAGGAGTTAGAATATTGTATGAGGAAGTCAGGAGTGGCAGAGAAGTATGTAAGAGTGGTGCAGGATATATAAGTATGAAGGCAGGGTAACAGTGGTGAGGTGTGCGGTAGGACTGACAGATGGGTTCAAGGTGGAAGTGGGATTACATCAAGGATCAGCTCTGAGCCCTTTCTTGTTTCTTGTAGCTGGACTTCCAGCCAGTAGTTGCACATGCTGATGCTCTGCCAGATCGCCAGCATTTATCAAACCTCCCAGGAGATCAGACGGTCATTTTAGCCGTCGCCCAATCCGACCTCCAGCTGCCCAAAATAGGGGACCTTGGTTTTGGGGATCCTGGTGGGCTGTTAACTATTGATTTTCCCCCATTTTCTCCCTAATTTTACTACTTTCCGAGCTGTTCTGGTCATTGCTCCACCCCCTCTGCCAACCCATGGAAGGCTGCAGACCACCACATCAAATGAAATCAAATGAAATCAAATGAAATCAAATCAATTTTATTTGTATAGCCCAATTTCACAAATTACAAATTTGTCTCAGTGGGCTTAACAGCAACACAACATGCTGTCCTTAGACCCTCTCATTGGATAAGGAACAACTCCCTAAAAAACCTTTCACAGGGAGAAAAAATAGGAAGAAACCTCAGGGAGAGCAACAGAGGAGGGATCTCTCTCCCAAGACGGATAGCGTGCAATGGATGTTGTGTTTACGCAATTTACACAATACAACATTGAAAGAGGATAACACAATTATAATGGACTTATAAAATTTACGTAGAATATGATGCGCAGGATGCCAAGCAGTGTCCAGACGCCATCGGAACAGTCCTGGACCAAGCCAGGCGACAAAAAAAAAAAAAAAAGATTACATGGATCACATGCTTTCTCCGATACATGTGGAGTCGCCAGCTGCTTCTTTTCACCTGACAGTGAGGAGTTTCGCCAGGGGGACGTGGTGTGCGGGAGGATCACGCTATTCCCTCAAGTTCCCCCTTACCCCTGAAAAGGTGCCTCGACCAACCAGAGGAGGCGCTTAGTGCAATGACCAGGACACATACCCACATCCGGCTTCCCACCTGCAGACACAGCCAACTGCGTCTGTAGGGACGGCCGACCAAGCCGGAGGTAACACGGGGATTAAAACAGGCGATCCCTGTGTTGGTAGGTGACAAAATAGACCACTATGCTACCCAGGCACCCTTTACCCATGGATTTTGAGGTTGCCTGGTTCCAGTCCTCCCAAGAAGGCTAGCATCCCAATTCCTGAATCCCCTGGGGTCCCGTCTTCGCAGTCTACAGAATCCCCTGTATTCTCTGTGGTCATGCGTCCAGTGACAGCAGCATATCCAGTGGCCCAGCTTCCCAAGTCTCCTGTGGCTCAGCCCCCCGAGTCTCCTACGGTTCTGCTCCCCATGTCTCGTGTGGCTCTGTTCCCCATGTCTACTGCAGCTCTGCTCCCCTTGTCTCCTCTGGCTTCGCCTCCAGAGTCTTCAATGGCTCCGCCTCCTATGGCTCCAGAGGCCCAACTCCCAGCTTCCTGTCAGGCCACTTCCTGTTCCCTCAAACCCAAGGCCTCTGACCAGATTTCCCTGTGCTCTGGCCAACCAACCAAGCACCGCCTTGCTGGTTTCCTGCCTTCTGGTCAATCTCCTGAGTGGTCCTATCCATGACGCCGGCTTCCCATGCCATAGGCCTCCCGAGTGGTTCCGCCAAACCTGTTAGTCTCCAGAGTGGTCCCACCTATGCCGTCAGTCCCCAGAGTGGTCCTACCTTCATCGCCGGACTCCAGAGCAGTCTCACCTAAACTGCTGCCCTCCCGGGCAGTCCTGCCTACATCACCGGACTCCCGAGCAGTACAGCCTACATCGCTGGCCCCCAAAGGGCGGTACAGTCCACATCCTCAGCCCCCTGAATGGTGGTTCTGTCTTCATTGCCAGCCCCCCGAGTGGCAGTCCTGTCCATGTTGCCAGCCTCCACAGCGGTCCAGTCCAGTCTACATTGCTGGACACCAGAGCAGTCCTGCCCATGTTGCCGGTCTCCAGGTCATCCTCTACAGTCCAAAGTGGTCCCACCCACGCCGTCAGTCCCCAGAGCAGTCCCATCTTCATGACCTTCAAGTCTGGTCATCCTCCTGCCCATGTGCCAGAGCTGCTCCGCCTTTAAATCCTGCATCCTGGTTGTCTTCCAGATCGGTTACATCCATCAGTCCAACCCTCAGGCCATCCACCTGAGATCTCCGGCCCCATTCATCAGCTCCCAAACCACTTGTCCCTGAGTTCTGCCACTTATTGCTGTCATGGTCTTCCATAGAGGTGGCACGGAGGCGCAGTGGTTAGCGCGGTCGCCTCACAGCAAGAAGGTCCTGGGTTTGAGCCCTGGGCTAGTCCAACCTTGGTGGGTCATCCCAAGCCGTCCTCTGTGTGGAGTTTGCATGTTCTCCCCGTGTCTGTGTGGGTTTCCTCCAGGGGCTCCGGTTTCCTCCCACAGTCCAAAGACATGTAAGTCAAGTGAATTGGTGGTACTAAATTATCCCTGGGAATGAATGTGTGTGTGTGTGTGTGTGTGTGTGTGTGTGTGTGTGTGTGTGTGTGTGTGTGTCGGCCCTGTGATGACCTGGCGGCCTGTCCAGGGTGTCTCCCCACCTGCCGCCCAATGACTGCTGGGATAGGTTCCAGCATCCCCGCAACCCTGAGAGCAGGATAAGCAGTTAAGATAATGGATGGTCTTCCATAGATTTAGTCACTTATTACCTCTATCATTGTTTTTTGTCTTTCCTGTTTTATTTTCCCTGTTCCCCATTTCCTCATTAGCTCCCCAGATCTTATACTCCCCGGCTTTCCCTGTTCCCCTGCCAGATTGTCTTGTGTGTACAGCCAAGCTATCCAGTGTTCTCTAGCCTACTGAATACCATGTGTGAAGTTTTTTGCCTGTTGCTGGACTATGTTTCTCTGCCTGTCTCTTGTCAGCTCTGATTGCCTGTTTGGACTGACTTCCCCAATAATTTGAATTTGTGCTTTGAACCTGTTTAGCCTGTCTGCCTGCCTTTGACTAATAAACTGGGTGTTCTGTAACCTTCCTGTCTGTGAGTCGTGCATTTTCGGTTCTCTTCTGCCAGTTCTCTTGGGAAACATGACATTAAATTGGAAAAGCAAAACTGACACTGTTGGAAGAACTTATGATATTCAAATCAATGTTTTTTCAAATTCAGAATGTCTTTACATTCATGCTTCACTCATTTTGGTCTTGCAAATTCTTCAATGTTGAGTGTGTTTAACCTCTTGCAGCCTTTGATTAAGGTAAATTCCAAGACTACTTCAAGTGGTCTGTTAGCTTATAATTACAACCCAGAATCTGTAAGGCTTGTTAATTTAATGTACTGACATCTGTGATGATACATGAAAACTGCAGTGGTGTTTGAGGACTCCATATCCCAAAGAGCTGTTCAAAACAAGTCGCCAGTGTTGTTACTTCAGCACCTTCTCTATCGCTGAACAACAAAATTGGTCGATCTGTTGACCGGTGATGATGAAATCTGTTGGGTCATTTCTCAGCTTGCTCTGTCATCCATATTTGCTTCCTCACCTTAACAAATTTCCTTCTTTAGACTTCCATTCATCAATCCATTATCGAAACCGCTTATCCTGCTCTCAGGGTCACGGGGATGCTGGAGCCTAACCCAGCAGTCATTGGGCAGCAGGCGGGGAGACACCCTGGACAGGCCACCAGGCCATCACTGAGCCGACACATACACACATTCACACCTAGGGACAATTTAGTATGGCGATTCACCTGACCTACATGTCTTTGGACTGTGGAAGGAAACCGGAGCACCCGGTGGAAACCCACACAGACACGGGGAGAACATGCCAACTCTACACAGAGGACGACCCGGGATGACCCACCAAGGTTGGACTACCCTGGGGCTCGAACTCAGGAACTTCTTGCTGTGAGGCGAGACTGCACTAACCACTGTGCCACTGTGCCACCCTTCTTTAGACATGCCATACCTAATTAACTGCTGTTATTTATCTTTTATCCCAGGGAAAGACTACCCATCAGTAACCATTAAAATGAGCAACTACAAAAGCACCAGTGATTTGGATATAGGCTGTTACCTGTTGCCTTAAATATGCCTGTGAAGACAAGTGCTAAAAACGACATTTGTTTGCATTCAAAACTTCTGGATTGTAACTTTAACATTTTACAGTAGCAGGTTATGACACCGTTCAGTGTTAAAAGTTCAAACTTCCATCGAGATCAGTACACGAGAAACATCTAGTTCGTCTACTTCATCTAGTTCAGATTTAT
The DNA here is from genome assembly GCF_029633865.1 of Lampris incognitus. Lineage (NCBI taxonomy): Eukaryota > Metazoa > Chordata > Actinopteri > Lampriformes > Lampridae > Lampris > Lampris incognitus. The sequence goes on from NC_079215.1 coordinate 57,856,570, forward strand.
TGTGTAGCGAACCCAGCCACACGAGTTTGAATTGTTCCAGAAATATTATGTGGTGTAATGTGACATTCTGCCTGTGTGTGCACTGGGGCAAAACTCACACACAAATGACCTGTTCTTCACCTCGCATAAAAGCGCCAAATCAACACTAAACAGACCAGGAACTCACCCAAGAAAGCGTGTTTTCACATGGTTATGAGATGTATAGCGGGACACGTAGGACCACTTAACGACCTTTCCGGGTCATCGTCACCGTTGATCACAGGAAAAAGATTTGATCTCCTCGCCACACAAGACAGAAACTGTAAGCTCACCATACAATTGAGACAGGGCAATGATTTCAATTGTCCAATTCAAGTCTCTCCCCCCGTAGGACAGGTGTCTAAATTATTGACATAGCTGAATGACCATTCTTGTAAGGAATTTCTTTAAAATTAATCATTTAATGCATTAGCTAGTGATGATTTGAATACTAAAGTCTTGCTGAATAAAAATGTTCTCAACTTCACAGCCACAGTTTTCAGAATTAAGGTTTTACGGTCTTTATTCTGTATTCACTTGTGTGATTAATATTAAGCAATTTCTAAGTGTTTCCCCATAGAATTACATGACTTATCAATACTGACGATGGAAATGAGTGAGTATATTGGGTAATTAAAAGCATGTAGCCTTCAAATATACTCCCTAGATAGGACGTTAATAAAATAATTCTTCTTCATTGAAGACAAGACAGTCGTTCTGCTCAAACAAAGAAACACGAGCAGCCTCCAAAAGCCCGCGAAGGCTGGCATCTTTCATTTGACATCTGCCTAAATCTACAGAAGCTGTTTACACCGTTTGAGTGTTTTCTTTCTCCCTTTTTCCTATTAGTTTTCATGTCCGACCAGGGCTGTGCTCCTGCTCTGGTTTTTAAGACTTTCTTTTTCACCGCATCCTCATTTTTGTCTTTACACTTGGGCTTGTATTTTGAAATTCTGCTGGTGGGTTGAAGGCTCAAGAAAGCAATATTCAAAGACTGCAAGGAAGCCCAAAACATTACTTTAGCCACTGTACGGCAGTTTTTGTTTGTTTTGTTTGCTCTCGCCAATTGCATCCGGCCAATTACCCCACTCTTCCAAGCCGTCTCGGTCGCTGCTCCACCCCTTCTGCCAATCTGAGGAGGGCTGCAGACTACCACATGCTTCCTCTGATACACGTGGAGTCGCCAGCCGCTTCTTTTCACCTGACAGTGAGGAGTTTCACCAGGGGGACGTAGTGCATAGGAGGATCACCCTATTCGCCAGTTCCCCATCCCCCCGAACAGGCGCCCTGACCAACCACAGGAGGCGCTTAGTGCAGCGACTAGGACACATACCCACATCCGGCTTCCCACCCGCAGACACGGCCGATTGTGTCTGTAGGGACACCCGGCCAGAGGTGACATGGGGATTTGAACCGACGAGCCCCATGTTGGTAGGCAACGGAATAGACCGCCACGCTTCCCGGACACCCTGCACACCAGTTTACTATCATGCATATTTTTGTAACCTTTCATTTGAACCCTTTGTTGCTACTTTTCTGTTTTCAAAACCTGTTTTTGCAACTTTTGTGGTTAGAGTAGAGCCCTTACATCGAACTGAACTCCGACACCTCTCAGTGAACATACTGAGCGGATGACAAGATGACAAGACCTGAGCACACACGCCAATTGTGTGTATTCCTTCTGCGTTGCCTCCGCTAAGGTAAGCCTCTCTAAAGTGGACCCGTTGTCCAAGCTGAATCCCTAAATAAAGTCCTTCAAAGCGGTTCTCCTTCGGCCGTTACCACGGGAAACCAAAGTCCACTGGGCCTACTCCTGCACACCCGATGTCCTCCAGGAAAGCGCTGACCATCAGCCATCCATCGCCGCAGAAACAACAGTTCTCCTCCAGCCGTCACCACGGCAACCCGAAGCCCACCGAGTCTGCTCCAACGTGATCGAGGCGCTTCAGAAAAGCTTGCTACCCAGCCATCTACCGCCATGAGTAGGACAACACCATCTTCCCTGTGTTCTGCTTATGAGAGCTGATGCAAAAGAGCCATCCTAAATTGTCCCTTATTTTTCATCTGGCTTCAGTCCCCCCCCCCCCCCCCCCCATTGTATTCAGACTCATTTCTGATTCCGTTAAACTTCAAGTTAATTAATTAATTCGGTCGGCAACAAGTTGTTAAGTTTGATGCTCGTTCACTCAGCCATCCCGTCATTTATTTCCCCATTCATTCAGCCATTCATGTTTAATTTGTTCCAGCATTTGTTCTAACTGTATATATGTAAATATGCTCATATATGCCCATTACATAGTGAATTAATATTCCCATCTACAGCAAGTCGTTGTTGTGCACATTTTCTTCACCTGAGAGGTGAAGTAATTACTACCTTTATGTGTGTGTGTGTGTGTGCGTGTGTTTGTTTCTTTGGAAGAGAGATAGGGATCCCTGAACTGAGAGTTCAAAACGTTCAGATCTGTGACCGATTAATTCGGTTTACCTTATTTTCTTTCCTTTAGAAAGCGGGTTCTCCAATTGTCACTGAGTGAAACATTTAAATTGTAGTGTAATTACGCTACAATTGTTTTGAACATTTCCATCTACAACCTTGTTACCACAGAACAAGTACGGCCCCGAACCACGGGCCAAGCTACAGCCAAACTGTGTCTGACAGGCCAGATTTAAGATGTTGTAATCGGTCTATTTTTTTACTATTTTTTATTTTTAATATATTCCCCCTCCCTCCTTTGCCACATCATTTATCACCAGATAAGTCAGATTCATCTCTCACGGCGCCTGGGGTGGGGGGTGGGGGTCGCGCTGCATCAAGAGGCTCTCAGAGATCGAGTGTGCCATATGGAACACTGTGTTACCTGAGAGTACCGTACCTGGATCAGAGAGTTCTTGATGACCCGGCTGACGTCCAGCCTCCATTCTGCCACGTCGGGGTTGTGGTCATCCAGATTAGATGAAAAGGTGAGCAGATGAGATCTGAAATATTCTGTGGGGGGGGGGGGGGGGGGACAAAACCATACAGTAGGGAATATTTGGCTTTTCTCCTGTTGCCAAACATGGAGTTCAGGCATTAATTTAACTCACATGGGCCGAAATCTAACTGGCCTCACTTGAAATGAATAACAATGAATAAATTATGAATATAAAACAGATCCCAGCCACACTTCCTGTCAGGTTGTTTACATAGTTGTTGAACCGAGAGGAGGGCAAGGCTCACCATGGACAGCGATGTTTTTCCTGTCCTGCAGAACAGTGTTGCCTGCAGACACCTGCACAGTGACGGTATTGATGCCTTCCCGGGAGAACGAGCACGCCACGCTTCCCTCCAGCGTGATCACCGGCTGACAGAGAGAGACACAGAGACAGAGAGAGAGAGGAAGAAAGAGAGAGAGAGAGCAAGAGAGAGAGTGAGAGAGCGTGAGTGAGAGAGTGTGAGCGAGAGAGTGAGCGCAAGACAGAGAGCGAGAGAGCGAGAGAGAGAGAGAGAGAGGGCGAGAGAGAGTGAGCGAGAAAGAGATGTGGGGGAGGGGCAGAGCGATAGAAACATTGTGGAGAGAGAGAGAGAGTGGAAGAGAAAGAAGAAGTGAGGGAGTGTGTCAGGGTGTTCCCGAGGGAGACCCTTATCAACGCCTGGTTAACATCTCACACTGCTGTTATTTACACTACAGAGGTGTCAGCCAACTGGTGCAGCTGCACACACACACACACACACACACACACACACACACACACACACACACACACACACACACACACAAAGCTCTGCTACGATCTCAGCCATGTGGCACACCAGGTCCACAGAGAGTTCCTCATGTGTCACCTGCAGCACCTCTCTGTCATCAGGCTCACCCACATTCTTCAAAAGGGTGAGGAACCCTCACTCTGCCTGGAAACAGGACCGTCCCAGCGGCAGGCTGAACAGACATCATCATGGAGGCGGACACATCTTAAAGTAGCTACTGTGGGATTGCTAATGACTTCCATCACACTGACTTCCATCACACACCTGAGGGTCCACCGGGAGAAGGGATTGGGATTCATGTTGTGTCGCAGGATTGCATTACAGCTTTTGAGCATTGGATGCGGGACACAGTTTCGGCGCTTTAAAACTCCAAGGGAGGGGCATCTGGGTAGCGTAGCGGTCTATTCCGTTGCCTACCAACAGGGGGATCGCTGGTTCGAATCCCCGCGTGACCCCCGGCTTGGCCGGGCGTCCCTACAGACACAACTGGCCGTGTGAGAAGCTAGATGTGGGCATGTGTCCTGGTCGCTATTCACGGGGGAGGGGGAACTGGGGGGAAAATAGCGTGATCCTCCCATGTGCTATGCCCCCACCCCCCCGTTGAAACTCCTTGCTGTCAGGTGAAAAGAAGCACCTGGCGACTCCACATGTATCGGAGGAGCCGTGTGGTAGTCTGCAGCCCTCCCCGGATCGGCAGAGGGGGTGGAGCAGTGGCAGGGACGGCTCGGAAGAGTGGGGTAATTGGCCAAGTACAATTGGGGACAAAAAAAAAAGGGGGGGGGCAAAAAAAAAGAAAGAAGATGGAAGCCTCCTACCCTGTACACACCAAATAACGCCAGGGTGGTGCAGAGGATCTTCTATCTTGTTCTCAGTTCAAGTTCTACCGGATGAGTCTGACCGGCTGAACCAGACCTGACGTGGAGGAGTTTAACCTAAAGTTTACAGCTGGATATGCTTCAGTACCTAGCACTAATCATGCTACAGCACATTTTTCGGGATGCGCACGTTGTGCAGGTGTTCCAATTACACTGGATTAATGGGTTTCCGCAGCCCCTGGCGAAGGGTACGGCAGCCCCGGTTGGCTGCCTGTCAGCAGACGCAGAGCGGTGTCAGGACAGAAAGAATCACGGCGGGGATCCAACCTACCTCGGTGTTATTTCCGATCCACCAGACATAGGTGACTGTTCCCACCTGGCTGGGCCACAGGACGGCGGTGAGGTTCACTTCCTTGTTCCTCACGGCCACAAAGGGAGCCGAGAGATGGATGTACTCCAGCTGACCTGCACACACACACACACACACAGACAGACACACACACACACACACACACACACACACACACACACATCACACATCACAGTCAGCCTAGTGTGCCCCGCTGTGCTACGCCGAGACCGGAAAAAAAGAAGAAACAAAAAAGAAAAAATAAACAAAAAGGGATACGGGTGGGGAGGAGTTTGTTTCAGCCCCCCCCCCCCCCCACACACACACAAACTGCGCTGGAACCACTGACTGCCATCTGTGTGTTATTTTTCATCTGTGGCACCCCTGAGCCCACGGTGGCTCTATTTAGACGTCTGGCTCACAGGATAGACAGATTGAAGGGGGGGTTAGTGCTCCCTGATCAATAAGTCAGCTCCATTACATCTGTCATCCCAGAGTAAACCAGGGGTTGGCCAGCCCCCTCACGTAGGAGACAGCTCTGTGAGCTAGGATGAAGGGTAAGACGACTTGAGCGGAATTACAATTAGACCACCTCGAGAGCTTATTTGGCTAAGAGGAGAAAATATGCCATTAGCAGCTATAGGGGCCGCGGTATGCAGCGTGGAAACCGACAGCTGCAGTTTCTGTGGATGTGGTAGCGAGCAGGAGAAGCACATCTGCACGCGTGCGTTAAGTAAATTGGGGGAACAGGGCTGAGGCTCAGGGGTGAGGTTTGGAGGGTGACATCAGGAATAAAGCCTACTGAGAATCTGAAGATACGTCAGCGCACACACACAAACCCACACATACACACAAACAACAGCAGCAGAGAGTTTAGCTCACATGTGACATGCAGGTAGAGCACGGTGCGCTCGGAGCCCAGGCTGTTCTCCCCGGTGGCGGTCACCCGGTAGATCCCCACGGCCCTGTAGACGTGCTTGATCCCCTCCTCGATAGAGCTCACGTTGGAGTAGGTGAGCGTGTGACCATCGCCGAAGTCCAGCGTGACACTTGTCCTGGTCCCGTCCCCCTGCACGGGAGAGGGTTTCTTCGTTATTCTGCAGCTGTGACACCGGAAGGTATTCTGGATACACCTTCGACTAACATCTCGGTGTCATTTGGTTGACGTCATGCTCTAATTTCTTGATTTGAAATATTTGTAAAGTTTATAATTTTACGACCTGAAAAATACTATAAAACCTCCCATGTTGCCTCTAGAAGAAAGCATGCGCTCCTTGGTTTATACATAAACCGTGTTCTCTTTTGCTGAATCAGTCACGAGACTTTATAAAGGAATCACCATAGGTGGAAATCCCGGGGGGGACGGAGGAGACACGACCCCCCATCCTTGGAAAAATATGATATATCCCCCCCCCAATATATCATTATAAACATAACTATGTAATTTCGATAATATTACTAATACACAACGAAAGCACCTGTGCTGATTATAGACACTTAATAGTGCATATTTAAGTTTCAAAAGATCGCGATCCCCCGCCCTTTACATCACAATGGTTTGATCAGTGCCACCTACTGGCCTTTCTTAGTATTGCTGTTTGTAAATACAAATACCTGCATACATTCTGGACTGGTAAGGAACACTGCTATAACTATTATTATCATTATTTTTATTTTTAGTAGTAGTAGCAGTAGCATAATGATTTAAACATTTGGACAAGTTGGGACAACCCTTTAGCTAACTACCTATCATTTATCAAGTAGTACTAATTATGGTTCCTCGATATATATGTAACATATAACATCATAGGCTATGTGTTACAGCACTACTTTTAGTGTCCCCCTCAGGAATTGCGCTTGAGAAAATTTCATGTAATTGTCTCCTCCAAAGTTGATATCAGATTTTCGCCCCTGAATATCACTACAAAACAGGCCCACCTCCTCGAGAAAGACAAGGAAGGTGACGTTGGTCCCCAGCATGGCCGTCAGTGAACCCTCGCTGGTGACCAGATGGAGACCTTTAGGTGCCTGGACCGGACACTGCTGCCTCCGAGCCATGTACTCCACCATGACTCCGGCCGTGCAGTTATTAGACACCACCTTCCTGTAGCTGTGTGAAGGTCCGGGGTGGGGATGGGTGGGGCCGGTGAGGTGGGTTGTAGGGGGTACGGGGGGTGGGGGGGGGGGAGACACAAAAATGAGTCATGCTGATCAAAACATCAGGAGTCAGGAGCATTTATTTGTCATTTCATTCCATGCACCTGCGCACATGAAATGAAACGAAATATTGTTTCCCCCAGCCCACAGCAGTGCAACACAAAGACAAAGACAACAACACACATCCAAATGACATGAACACAATTATACAACATATATATATATATATATATATATATATATATATATATATATGTATATAACGTTTTTTTTCCAAAACCATCAATGGTGTTGAGTGCTCGACTAATGAGGAGCGGAATATCAACACGGATACAGGAAAAAAGATTTTAATGCATAGCAGTACAGGCCTGTTTCGTGCGTCTCGCACTCATCAGCTGCTAATGTTTTTTTCACAAAGAATCATACCGTTACATTGCCCAGCGTCACGCCCCTAATGTCGGTTGGACAGCGACCAATATCCACTGTCCAAGAGAGCGAATACCACGGTGACTGTTGGAAAGCCGGTCTGCATGGGCTTAGCAGTTAGCTATGCCCCTTTTCCACTACATGGTACCGGCTCAACTCAACTCGACTCGACTCGTTTCTTGTCGTTTTCTATTACCGTAAGAGTACCCCCTGGATTTTCGGCTCTCCCTTTTTTTTTCAATTTCAAAATGTACTTTTAAGATAACTCTGCTTCGGTATTTAAAAATGTCGGCATGAGTACTTGATCTACTCGCCCTACTTGATGTGCTCAGGGTCCTGCGACTACAGATGACATCACTACTTCACGCATTATGATTGGGCAGGGGCTTGGGTAGGGGCTAGTTCAGTTTCGGAACAGCGGGAAATAGTAAATTGATGTTAGACGTTGCTCGGGTCTGAGCCTGCGGCCTCGCTCCTTAGATGCAGCTCGGGCCTCCGGCCCTCGCACCTTTACTAACCAACTCTGTGTCAACATGGATTGTAAAAAACACACAGCTAAATAACTATAAAGATAGCGTTAAACAATGCTAGCTAGCAACATAATCCATGATGTCATATGTAGTCAAAGGACCCCGGGTCGATATTGTACCCGAGCAGAAACGAAACCCATACTAGACAATATCCCATGCGCGCATTGGTGACATGGTGACGTAAAATGACGCAGTGATGCGTTTCTCTGACCAATCAGAGGCCTGCATTGATTTTGGTACCTGCTCCAGTGTTTTGGAACCCCGACAAAGGTGGTACCAGAAAAGTAGTAACAATTACCAAAATGCCAGTACGTTCCAGTAATGGAAAACGAAAGAAGGACGAGTAGAGTCAAGTCGAGTTGAGTTGAGCCAATACCATGTAGTGGAAAAGGGGTATTAGTTAGTTAAAAAACATTTATTTGATGAGTGAGATGTGCCACACAGCATTTAAAAAAAAATGCTGTAAAATGTAGACTATCAAAATAATGATTAAACTTGACTGGAAGCTGAAAATGTGGTATTTTAACACTCCATATTTAACTTCAAAATATAACAGTACATGTGAACTATGCTGGAGGGGGTGTGGGTTGTTGGGGGACTTAACACACACACACACACACACACACACATTTATATATATATATTCTGGGATTGCCCAAAGCTCCTGGATTTCTGGAAGAATGTCCAAAAGGCGATTAAAACGGCTTTGGGTATAAACTTTAATCTATATCCAGCACTTTTTATACTTCCTGATAATATGACCGATACAGACTGGGAATTCTCAATACGGAATTCTCAATACAGAGAATTCTGCTTTTAATAACGAACTAAATGATAACCGTTTCCTGGTTGCAGCATACGGCAGTGGAGAGACAGGGTAAAAAGTCTTCATCATGCAGAAAACCACAGCAAGGTTACAGCTGACAACACACAGGGTTGCTGAAAGATGGTCACCATTAATACAGGTAATGCCTGAACTTTAATCACCTCTGTTCTTTTTTTAAAAATTCTTACTTTTATTTATTTACTTTTATTTAGACCTCCAAGTCTGAGACCATGGTTCTCTTCCAGAAAATGGTTGATTGCTCCCTCCGGGTTGGGGATGAGTTGTTGCTTCAAGTGAAGGAGTTCAAGTATCTCGGGGTCTTGTTCACGAGTGAGGGTAGGATGGAGCGGGAGATTGACAGGTGGATTGGTGCAGCATCAGCAGTAATGCAGACGTTGTACCGGACCGTTGTGGTGAAGAGGGAGCTGAGCCGGAAGGCAAAGCTCTTAATTTACCAGTCAATCTTCGTTCCAACCCTCACCTATGGCCACGAGCTTTGGGTATTGACAGAAAGGGTGAGATCGCGGATACAAGCAGCTGAAATGAGTTTCCTCCGTAGGGTGTCTGGGCTCAGCCTTAGAGATAGGTTGAGGAGCTCAGATATCTGGAGGGAGCTTGGAGTAGAGCCGCTGCTCCTTCATGTAGAAAGAAGCCAGTTGAGGTGGTTCGGACATCTGATTGGGATGCCTCCTGGGCGCCTTTACCAGTTGGCTGTACCCGGGAGGTTTACCGGGCACAGCCAACTGGGAGGAGACCCCGGGGTAGACCCAGAACTCGCTGGAGGGACTACATGTCCAATCTGGCATGGGAACGCCTTGGGATCCCCTAGGAGGAGCTGGAGGGCATTGCTGGGGAGAGGGACGTCTGGAGTGCCCTACTTAGCTTGCTGCCACCGCGACCCGACCCCGGAGAAGCGACTGAAGATGAATGAATGAATGAATGAACTTTTATTTATTTCATTGTATTTGATTTGATTTGTATTTTTAGTGCTATTGCACTGGTTTCTTGCCCCCCCCCTCAGTTGTAAGCCACATAGTATGTTTGGCTAGTACTACAGCAATGATATTGTTAATTTATTGGGGGTTCGACATTTGATATGTGCTGTACATGTGTATGTACTATGTAAATTATTATTAACAACTGAGGAAGAATTATCTTATAACAAGGTCAGAATAGACATGAGAGGAATAGAAGTTAAAACAAGTGTGACTGTATACACATCTCCTGCAAGTTGTAAGTTCTTTGTATTATATATGTGTTGAATAAAAAAATCAGTTCAAAATAAAATAACTATTAAATATTTAGCTCTGAGATTAACATCTTATTTGGCATAGCTGGTATAATATCCATTATCCACCCATTATCCAAACCGCTTATCCTGCTCTCAGGGTCGCAGGGATGCTGGAGCCTATCCCAGCAGCCATTGGGTGGCAGGCGGGGAGACACCCTGGACAGGCCACCAGGTCATCACAGGGCCAATTTAGTATGGCGATTCACCTGACCTACATGTCTTTGGACTGTGGGAGGAAACTGGCGCACCCGCAGGAAACCCAAACAGACACGGGGAGAACATACAAACTCCACACAGAGGACGACCCGGGACGACCCCCAAGGTTGGACTACAACGGGGTTCGAACCCAGGACCTTCTTGCCTCGAGGCGACAGCACTAACCAATGCGCCACCATGCCGCCCACTGCACCACCGTGCTGTTGGTAGTTGGTATAATAATAAAAATAAATGCAGACTGACACATGATTGCTGGTGTTAGTCACTATTCACACACCAACATGTGTAAGACAAAGCTATTCACAACACATCTATTTTTCTGAAAACATAATTGTGCTTTACTCAGCATGAATGTACAATCTATTCAAAGCCCATGTCAGTGAGTGGCTGTTGACAGTGCAGACTAATAGTCCGGCCTGGTGGACGTGGTCTTACCCAGTGCTGTTGAGAAAGGTAGCTCCTGTGGTGCAGCCCCTGGACAGGGATGTAGGATGGAACCAGAAGGCAGGGCTGCATTGTCCGTCTGTTCTCCTCTCATAGCCATAATCACTGCAGTGGTTGGAAGACAGAAACAGTGACCTGGTCAATGCACCACACAAGGAGCTTTGAGAGACAAGACACAAACAGCTAATCAAGATTTGCTAAGATCTCTTTGAAGAGTTCCATTGCAAACTGAGATGTCGACAGTTTGACAGCTCTTTCCAAAGTAAAACACTAAAATAAAAGGAGGTGCTTTAAGAAAGACTGACATGGGGTGTCCGGGTAGCGTAGCATAGCAGTCTATTCCGCTGCCTACCAACATGGGAATCACCGGTTCGATTCCCCGTGTTACCTCCAGCTTGGTCGGGCTTCCCCGCAGACACAATTGGCCGTGTCCGCGGGTGGGAAGCCAGATGTGTCCTGGTCGCTGCACTAGCACCTCATCTGGTCGGCCAGGGCACCTGTTCGGGGCGGGAGGGGGAACTGGAGGGAATAGCATGATCCTCCCACGTGTTACGTCCCCCTGGCGAAACTCCTCAGTCAGGTGAAAAGAAGCGGCTGGCGACTCCACATGTATAGGAGGAGGCATGTGGTAGTCTGCAGCCCTCCCCGGATCGGCAGAGGGGGTGGAGCAGCGACCGGGACAGCTCAGAAGAGTGGGGTAATTAGCCGGATACAATTGGGGAGGAAAACAGGGGAAAAGGCACAAAAAAAAAGGCTGACATGGAATGAATATTGTTGGATAATCCTCACATCTTTGGCTATAAAAGAGAATTCTGGAAATAATGAGTGTTATTTTTATCGTTAAATTGTGTAAACCAAGTATAGGAGATAAATGATCCATCTAGCTCAGTGGTACTAGTCTGATAATAATAATCAGTGTTCTGCCTGCGCAGTTTATTTTGATGTAATACCACTTTCAACCACTGGGTGGCTGCATGCTATTGTTTTGATGTGATTTAGCGCCACCTGCACAAGAAGAGAATGAAACAGGAAGTGTAGTTACAGTAAAGAAAGTAGAAAAAGTTGTTGCATGTCTCAATCTTCGCTCATCATTCTGTTTAATGCCATTAGAAAGCAATGACTGTTAGTCTAAATGATAGTGTACATCTTTGGTAACGTTTGTAGGTGTATATTGTGTAGTTTGAATATTTTATAGGGTAGTTTTGTTAGCTTAGGAAAAACGGGGTCTATTAGCTAAGCTGTATTGTGTGCTAGCTATTCATTTGGATGTGTTAGCTACATTATTGAGTTGCATTGTGTTAGCAATACTGGATATTACTATGATAGTTTTACGTTAGCTACAGATATTAGGTAAATAGCTATATGTTAGCTGCAGAAATAGATGTTTTGGCTAGTTAGCCATAGAGATTTTATACAGCCTTACTGTAATTCAGGTTACTTTTGATAGATAACGGTATATCTATATGCAGATATTTTACACCTTTGTATATTTTTATATTTAGCGTAGGTGCTCAAAACTGTATTATATTTTCTTCTCTACAGTTTCAATCGTCGTCGTCATCGTCATCGTCGTTTCACTATAGTTAATGGCAAGACGTCATTAAATTCCCCTGACTTCGAGTTTGGCTTGCTGTTCATCTTTGTTCCAACACTTCTGGGAAGTTTACAACATTGAGGGAGCAGTACAATCAGTGTTACTAGTCTCATAATAATGATCAGTAGTACTAGACTCATAATAATGATGATCAGTGGTACCAGTCTCATTATAATGATCAGTGGTACTAGTCTCATAATAATGATCAGTAGTACTAGACTCATAATAATGATGATCAGTGGTACCACTCTCATTATAATGATCAGTAGTACTAGACTCATAATAATGATGATCAGTGGTACCAGTCTCATTATAATGATCAGTGGTACTAGTCTCATAATAATGATCAGTAGTACTAGACTCATAATAATGATGATCAGTGGTACCAGTCTCATTATAATGATCAGTGGTACTAGTCTCATAATAATGATCAGAAGTACTAGTCTCATAATAATGATGATCAGTGGTACTCGTGTCATAATAATGATCAGTGGTACTAGTCTCATAATAATGATCAGTGGTACTAGTCTCAGAGTAATAATCAGGGGTACTAGTCTCATAATGATCAGTGGCACTAGTCTCATAATAATAATGATCAGTGGTACTAGTCTCATAATATTGATCAGTGGTTCTAGTCTCATAATAATGATGATCAGTGGTACTAGTCTCATAATAATGATGATCAGTGGTACTAGTCTCATAATGATCAGTGGTACTAGTCTCATAATAAATATGATCAGGCGTACAAGTCTCATAATAATAATGACCAGTGGTACTAGTCTCATAATGATGATCAGTGGTACTAGTCTCATAATAATGATGATCAGTGGTACTAGTCTCATAATAATGATCAGGGGTACAAGTCTCATAATAATAATGATCAGTGGTACTACTCTCATAATAATGATCAGTGGTACTAGTCTCATAATAATGATCAGGGGTACATGTCTCATAATAATAATGATCAGGGGTACTAGTGTCATAATAATGATGATCAGTGGTACTAGTCTCATAATAATGATCAGTGGTACTAGTCTCATAATAATAATCAGGGGTACTAGTCTCATAATAACGATGAGCAGTGGCACTAGTCGCATAATAATAATGATCAGTGGTACTAGTCCCATAATATTGATCAGTGGTATTAATCTCATAATAATGATCAGTGGTTCTAGTCTCATAATAATGATGATCAGTGGTACTAGTCTCATAATAATAACGATCAGTGGTACTAGTCTCATTATAATGATCAGGCGTACAAGTCTCATAATAATAATGAACAGTGGTACTAGTCTCATAATACATATGATCAGGGCTACATGTCTCATAATAATAATGATCAGTGGTATTAGTCTCATGATAATGATCAGTGGTACTAGTCTCATAATAATGATGATCAGTGGTACTAGTCTCATAATAATGATGATCAGTGGTACTAGTCTCATAATAATGATCAGGCGTACAAGTCTCATAATAATAATGACCAGTGGTACTAGTCTCATTATAATGATCAGGTGTACAAGTCTCATAATAATAATGATCAGTGGTACTAGTCTCATAATAAATATGATCAGGGCTACATGTCTCATAATAATAATGATCAGTGGTATTAGTCTCATGATAATGATCAGTGGTACTAGTCTCATAATAATGATGATCAGTGGTACTAGTCTCATAATAATGATGATCAGTGGTACTAGTCTCATAATAATGATCAGGCGTACAAGTCTCATAATAATAATGACCAGTGGTACTAGTCTCATTATAATGATCAGGTGTACAAGTCTCATAATAATAATGATCAGTGGTACTAGTCTCATAATACATATGATCAGGGCTACATGTCTCGTAATAATAATGATCAGTGGTACTAGTCTCATAATAATGATCAGTGGTACTAGTCTCAATAATGACGATCAGTGGTACTAGTCTCATAATAATGATCAGGCGTACAAGTCTCATAATAATAATGATCAGTGGTACTAGTCTCATAATAATGATGATCAGTGGTAATAGTCACTTTATAATGATCAGTGGTACTAGTCACTTAATAATGATCAGTGGTACTAGTCTCATAATAATGACCAGTGGTACTAGTCTCATAATAATCATCAGTGGTACTAGTCTCATAATAATCATCAGGGGTACAAGTCTCATAGTAACAATGATCACTGGTACTAGTCTCATAATAATCATCAGTGGTACTAGTCTCATAATAATGATCAGGGGTACAAGTCTCATAATAATAATGATCAATGGTACTATTCTCATAATAATCATCAGTGGTACTAGTCTCATAATAATGATCAGGGGTACTCGTCTCATAATAATAATCAGGGGTACTAGTCTCATAATAACGATGATCAGTGGCACTAGTCTCATAATAACGATGATCAGTGGCACTAGTCTCATAATAATAATGATCAGTGGTACTAGTCCCATAATATTAATCAGCGGTACTAATCTCATAATAATGATCAGTGGTTCTAGTCTCATAATAATGATGATCAGTGGTACTAGTCTCATAATAATGATCAGGCGTACAAGTCTCATAATAATGATGATCAGTGGTACCAGTCTGATAATTATAATCAGTGGCACTAGTCTCATCTTAATGACAGTCTTGGTGCTTTTATAGTGTTTTTACATGCACTACACAAGTTGTTTGTTTTACAAATTAAAAGGCAGTACAGCACTGTGTCCCAAAAATGATGGAAACAAATAGCTACAATTACTGATACATTCACACTCAGCTGCAAACAGGGTTGTGGTTGTTAATGAAAGCTATTAGGCTGATACATCGTTACATTTCTCATTCCAAGTACAGCCACAGACACAGGAACACAGTCCACGACAGGATGTTAAAAATTGCCGATAATCTAGAGGAAAGAGGTTGCAAAAATGTGGGAACACATTCTTTGTGCAAGCATCTTTAATGAAAGCGCTGCAGGCAGGAGCTACACACACGCAGCTGTGAAGTACAATGCTTTCTGTGAACGCAGTGTCCTTCAAGCAGACAACCATGGCACACATTGAAGAAAAAATACTGGGGAAATGTAGTAATACGCAAGGACACACACACACACACACACACACACACACACACACACACACACCCAAGCAAACAAACAGCATTAAGTTGAGCGGTTGACTGGTTTCCAGGCTGGCAGTCTGTGATGCTGCCAGAGCTTTTCTCCGCCATGGATAAGATCCTCCAGATCTTATCCATGGCGGAGAAAAGCTCTCATCTTTTTATCCGTCTCTTAGACACACTTTGTCTAAATATGACTCTATATTTCCACCACTAATAGAGCTGGGCTAGCTGCTGTATAACTAAAGAAAATCTTACAATTCTCATTTAACTTAACTTTTTTTGTAAATACAGCTCCTGACACCCAGTGACCCAGCCCGTGGTCTCATGTTTTATTTTATTTTACCTTCTCCATATATATATATAAAACCTTTTTAAAATAAATACTCAAGGGTAGGGAAAGTGCTCTCTCTCTCTCTCTCTCTCTCTCTCTCTCTCTCTCTCTCTCTCTCTCTCTCTCTCTCTCTCTCTCTCTCTCTCTCTCTCTCTCTCTCTCTCTCTCTCTCTCTCTATATATATATATGCATATACACATACATACATATATATACACACACACACACATATATATATATATATATTCTGCTCCTCACTTGGCAATAAATATGAGAATCTGATTCTGAAAATGTGCTTGGGTAATGAAGGACTCTTGCTGTTTTTGAGTGATGATGCCCAAAAATGGTCAGGAAACTTTTCATCTTGTTGCTAAACCCATTTGACACTGTATTTTTTTTCTGAAAACATTATATATATACCAAGTTATATATATACGTTTTTTTCCTATATCTATCTATCTATCTACCCATCTATCTACCCATCTATCTATCTATCTATCTATCTATCTATCTATCTATCTATCTATCTATCTATCTATCTATCTATCTATCTATCTATCTAAAGATAGATGTAGGAAAAAAAAAACTAATGCATTTCAGTACAAGCTTGTTTCGTGTGTCGCGCACTCATCAGCTGCCATTGTAGTTAAACAACAAAGAAGAGCACATAGTCAATACATATTACATTGCCCCGCGTCACGCCCCAAATTTCGGTGGACCACAACCAATGAGAGGATAGAAAACATTTAAACTATTACAACCAATGGGGTCGGTAGTTATGATGCACAGTAACCAATGGTGGGGAGAAAACATTACAACCAATGGGGGAAGGGGCTGGGGCTTGTTTTGAAAACGCATTTGAAGGACCAGGGCACTGTTGAAATAGCATACATTTAGAATACAACAAGGTAACATCAAATGGACTAATTTATGTATATCATATAGTGGGGTGGTGTTGGGGCACAGTTGGAAGGGCAGGCAGTTAAAATATAAGAATATAACATCTAACAAATGCGACGTGTATCATCTAATGGGGGGGGATAATAAAGACATTATTTTACTTATAGTTACAAAGGAGATATTTTTCAAAATGGAGGATGGATGCTTGGAGGCTTTCTCTGCGGATGTATTGCAGTATATTATCGGGCTTCATGTACCATGTATGTACCATTTCTTAGGTCTAATGAGATGTTGAGGAAGTCAATTTGGTTTTTGTTAGACTCAATTGAAATTTTTAGTCCATTGTTTACAAGTATACCCCCCCCACACACACGCACGCACACACACACACAGATACACACACACACATATATATATATATATATATAACTTTTATCTTCACTATGTACTGTTAATCTTTGCCTCTTGCACCAACACACTGGACAGATTCCTTGTATGTTCCTGAACTTGGTCATTCATAATTTGGTAACAATTGGTAACTTGGTAATTGGTCATAAAATAATTGGTAATTGGTAAACTTGGCAATAAATACGATTCTGATCCTGAAAACGTGCTTGGGTAATAAAGGACTCTTGCTGTTTTCGAGCGACAATGGCAAAAAAAATGGTCAGGAAACTTTTCTTCTTGTTGCCAGTCCCAATTGACACTAATTTATTTTTTTCCAGAAAACATTTTCTTTTTTCTTGTTAAGACATAACACCTTTTGGCGTTGGAGCTCTATCACAGAGGTGCACAGTAAGTAGACGATCCCACTGCCAACAGCCAGACATCCACAGGGTGACTGGTGTCTGCTGGTAACTGCACCCTGTGACGTCAGTGAAATTAAGACAACTGATGTGTTTACAGCTACAGGAAGTAATCTTATGAAGTAGTCTTATGAAGTAATCTTATGAAGTAATCATATGAAGTAATCTTATGAGGTAATCTTATGAAGTAATCATATGAAGTAATCTTATGAGGTAATCTTGTGAAATAATCTTATGAAGTAATCTGATGAAGTAATCATATGAAGTAATCTTATGAAATAATCTTATGATGTAATCATATGAAGTGATCTTATCAAGTAGTCTTATGAAGTAATCTTATGCACCCTTGTCATTTACAACATGTTTCTTAATGAAGTCAGCTCGGCGGTATATTCTACAGCCTTTACAGATGGAGGGAGAGTTATCGTCACAGCTGGCTTGGACTTGATCTGCGGACAAGTTTGCCAGCCATGCTCAAAGGCACTTCAGAAAGTGTAATCCTAACGCTAAGCCAATTTTTGAATTCAAGTAAATAAACTTTCAGATTAACTGATCCTCTAATGAGACGCTGTAGTGATACTGTTGCGTGCGTATGGACAGTTAATTCTAGAGAAGTGAAGTAATGTTTTTTTGGTGTTTATTTTTTGCCAGCTAAAATTTGCACGTTGAAAGAATGATAAGTGGTCAAAGGGGACAAAATGCAACATCCTAAAATCTGGAAGAACAACGAGCTCAAGATATCTAGGAAAGGAAATAAAAATCTACACATCTACAAATATCAAATTTATTTTTTGCATGCATGCATTATTATTATTTGCATGCACAATAATAATTAAAATAACAATAATGATATAAAATCTGCAGAGAATGTGTTTGCACTGTACGGTTTCGGGGTGAAAAAGCGCTGTATAGTTCGCTAATGACAAAGTTAAAGACGTCAACCCACCATTCAAAGTCGGCCTGGGTGCAGTCGCAGGGGCTGGACGTCATGGAGACGGAGAAGGTTTTGCCCATCACACACCTGGCGGTGGGCTTCAGCTTGCGGTAGATTCTCTTCACTCCCATCAGACACGGCTCACCCTTTGGGGTCAGAGTTCAAAAGTGATTTTTAAAAAAAGAAGCATGTAATGCTGAGAGCATAAAGAAAAAAAAGTTTTAAAAAAAAACCAACAATAAAAACCTTGTTTTCACAACTCCTGCTCCAATAAACATGGTGCACCGAACCGTGTGCACATTCTAGTTTGAGGGAAAAAGCGCTGTCGGCCGCCTCAGCTTAGGCTCGCGCTTCCTTATTCTTGAACCTTTGCTTCTGCGGGTGTGTTCAGGCTCACAGCGCCGTGTGGAAGAACTACACTTCCACCCAACACACACACACACACACACACACACACACACACACACACACACACACAACATCCTCAACCAGAGAACACGCTGCTCCAGTTCTTTGTTTGGAGCTGCACTTTGTTTGTTTCGCTGTTGCTGTTTTGTGAAACAGCGTTGAGGTGAATGAATAAGAACGATTTCCATTTGCACAGCAAGTACCCGATCCCTTTTTTAGCTATATATTTACGGGCGGGGACTGAATACGAAATGAGCTGGAGTGCACAAGAGAGTAGAACATAAGTCAAGCCTGGTTCACTGGATGTTCTACCCGAGCAGTTTTTTTTTTAACAGGATGCCTCTTTGTGCAATAGGTGTCAGTAGTGAGATGCTTAAAAGCCAGGCTGTCTTGCTACAGCTTGCATACACACGCGGGCGCATGCGCGCGCGCGCACACACACACACAAACGCGCGTGGGTCCCGAGAACGTCTCTGCTGCTCTGAAAAGGACTTTAAACGCCAGTATCAGGCAAGTGGAGCCCCGCCATCCTCGCGCTCAGGAGGGCTGCCACTGTAATTGGCTCGGCCTGTCGTCCACTACCACGGTGTACGTTTTAATCATTAGCTGAGCCAGAGCATATGGGTGCTTAAACCAGCAACAAAACGGGGTGCTGAATAAGGGCACGCTCTGAGTCCCTCTCTTGGCTTTAGGCCAGGCCAAGTTGAAGGGTTTTGGGGGTCTGGGGTAGGTTTAATGTATGCAGGGGTGCATTCATTCGGAACTTCGGCAGAAATTAGTGGAGAATACGCATAAGCCCTTAGGCAGCCGCGGGACAGCGGGCTTTAGGTCGCTCGGCACAGCAGACGAGTCAAAGCTGAGGGGTGAGCCGGTGATCAGACATAGGCTGGTCACAAGCCCGGCGCTGGATCAGATGGCTCATCTCTTTATCAAATTAACTTGAAGAAGCTGTGCTTTAGATAGGGAGAGCCTTAAATCATTTACACAGTGCTCTTTAAATGATTTAATTTGTCACCAAGTAACTGACAAGGGTTAAAATGAAGAGCTTATTATTTCGACTTTGCAATGGAATAGTGGTGGAGCCTTAAAGGGACATTTCGCCGGTTTTTACGTGGCCGTCCACAATCAGTGTGGCGCTCAAATAGTCAACTGAAGCAATACGTTCTCCATTGATGGTCACGGAGCAGTGCCTACATGTACCAGGATGCATTGCGCGCAAACTTCTGAAGCTCAAACCCCAAATCCTTCTAAAGCCCGCTTCTTGTGGCTCTGTGTACCAAAAACAAAAAACAACCGCGTCTTAAAATTGTCACTCTTCAATCGGAAAACAACACACATTGAATTGGATTAGTTTTATTGGCAGTAAACGTGCCTTCTCGTTGTATCAAGCTTGGATGCGACAACTACGGAAAGAGGAGAGAGGAGGGAGTAAGCGTAAACTACCACCGATTACCATCGAGTGTTGTACGGTGCAAAGAATGGCTCCAAGTGGGGGGGGGGGGGACCCAAAACAAGCATGACGACAATGCACCGAAATCACTAATGGGAAATCTGGTATGCTCTCTTCATTTTGCAGCAGATGACTACAAAACGGACAGATATTTCAACTGTGCATGTCTCTGGTGTATATTTATACTGCATTAGTTCTGTATCTGCACACATTTCTACATATTTATTTTTCTATATATATATTGTCATAGGTCTATATATAGTTATAGCTATTAAGAGGCTAGGAGAAGCTTGGCTTCCCCAAATCAATCAACCAATCAATCAATCGACCTGTCTGTCTGTCTGTCTATCTATCTATCAGGGGCGTTCCCAGGATTTGAGGACATTTGGGGCTCAGCCCGGGCTTCTGTTCTCTATTTTGCTTTTTTACGCACTCTGACAGCTTATTTACATTCAAATTACACGTTTTAATCACTGAAAAATTTAAACGTGTACCTCGAAGACTGTTGTTTACTCTCCAGATTAATTATGAATTGTGACGTTGAAAATATTAGTTGTTAGTAACCGGTATGAATTAATCGTTACCGTTTTAGTTCGTTTTATGGAAATTTGATTTATTTACGAGAAAGCCCTGCTGAAGGACACTAAAGCCCTGCTGAAGGACACTAAAGGCATGCGGAGGGATCAGACGAGTACGGCCCGCTAGCTAAACGGCACCTACCATCAAGATGAAGAGAATTTCTCTTCTTCATCATGATTGTAGGTGCCCAATCCAATTCATATCATAAACCATTATTGATAAGTTACTACATAGGCTAAATTCTTACCCTTCCTTCTCTTTTGGAAAAATCCAAAAAGATTGAGTTGTGTGTTTTGTTTTGTTTCCCCCCCCCCTGCACGCTCCGCCATTTCTCCTCCACTCGTCTCTTCCCGCTTTAATTTATGTCACGTGACTCAGCGCTGCGCATCAGACCCTCCCACGAATGTGCGCGCGCGCACACGCACGGGGTTAGTTTAGAGACCTGCATTTAGTTTGACAGGCTGTTACGTTACGAAGACTATCGGACATTCCCACACGTTCATTTATTTATTTATTTATTTATTTATTGTCAGGCTTCACTTAGGCTTATACTTAACATTATATTCGGGGCTACACTCCAAACGTTCGGGGCTTAAGCCCCGGCAAAATGACCTGGCGACACCTATGCTATTGTAAACTACTAAGGGTCTGAGCCTTTTGCCGAGCGGTTAGTGATGTCACCTTGTGGCGCAGTACACCTCGTATCGAATCCCGCACCGGGCAACAAAATAACCGGTTATACTATCTATCTATCTATCTATCTATCTATCTATCTATCTATCTATCTATCTATCATGAGTAATTCAGGCCGTTACTAGTTGTTAGTGAAGTATTTTGTATGACCTCCTCTACAGTGAGGCCTATCTATGCCTTACAAAGCATTTACAAATGCGACTGAAAGGCCAGCAGTACCCTGAGACTCACATACGTCTAGAGGATCATAAGAGCCTTTAGAAAGTGTAAGTACATGATTAACAAACTATTTAGTACATTTGTGCATCAATTACTCATAAATTGCAGTATTAATAAGTATTTATAAACATCTTAACACACTAACCATTGGTGCATGTCTTGCTTTACAAATGATGACTTAAGTACTTACTAATACTTAATTAATGCTTTATTTGTGTAATTATGAAGTGTAAACAAAAGAGTGTCTACTACACGTAGTGCGGGTGGAGTCGGGTTAGCAGAATGGATGGAGACGGGGACCTCGAGTTTTTCATAAAAAACTGACTATTCTAAGCTTGCTTTTGTGCTGCAAGAGAAGAACTTGCCTACTCCGTGGTATATCCAGTTAATTGTGGTATTTACATGCAATGTGGTGTGTCTGAAAACCTTCAGCTTTGTGTTTATTCTTCAGATGATGAGAACAACTCAGAGGCAGTATAATATTGTGGCCTGTGTAGCTCTGGAGTGTGATTTGTGTGCATCTTTTTGAGCCAGCGGCATTGCTGTTTATGGCTGACTGCAGTTATATTGTTGGAGTTGCCCCCTCATTGGGGTATGCACACAGTTCATCTGTTACTAATAACCACTGCTGACGGCTGTGAGAAGTTTGCATGTGTTGTTGTACAAGATTTGGAGAGAGAAAATAAATTGTGCCCCTTGTTGTTTTGTAGTTCACTAAGACCTTGCACATGCTATGGTTCCCATGGAAAGGGAAATAATAATAAATAAATGAGAAGCATTTCTCCAGCAACGGCACTCGTTTACTCCAATTTGTAATAGCAAGTAACTATGATACCTTCCTGTGAAAATATGGAGATTTAATCTCAATATGATCCATATGATCTCCACACAAAGCTGACTGGCTTCCTGAGTAAAATTTGTCACGCACCGCCACTATAAGCCTTTTTGGCTTTAAACAATGTTGATTTTTTTTTTTTACTGTAATATTTCCTCAAATTTAGCTTCCCCATACCTGATGCCCTAGCACTGCCATAATGTAAATATTGTCTCGTTTTTCTTTGTATATATTGTTATTAATTGTAGTATAATGCACATATTTTTACATATTTCTAATTTTTCTATTTTTTCTTAAAATTTTACTTATATACACCTATTACATATGTTCTCTTGTAGAATGTGTGGGCCCTGTGATGGCCTGGCGGCCTGTCCAGGGTGTCTCCCCGCCTGCCGCCCAATGACTGCTGGGATAGGCTCCAGCATTCCTGCGACCCTGAGGGCAGGATAAGCGGTTTGGATAATGGATGGATGAAGGTGTACAACTGTAATTTGATATAATTTCTCCTCGGGGATCAATAAAGTATTTCTGATTATGTTGATAGTTTTTTTTTTCTTAGCCGTGCAAAACCTGGAATAGTCACCGAGTTTGAAATGGGTGTTCTTCAAAATGTATTTTCGGGCCGTCATGCCAGGCTGATGATACATCTGTTTACCTTTGAAACAACATGTCTTCGCCATGGAGAGAACACTGGCACTTACTCTATTTTTCAAAAACCAAGTTTCACTAAATGACAGTATTATGCTTTGATATTTCCTCCTTTTTTTTTTTTTTTTTTGGTCTTCACAGATTTTTTACTAAATGTCTAGATAAAAAAAAAAGTGGATAACAGGTTCTGTTTGTCTTTTTTGCATAAAAGGGTGAAATGGGTTTTTAAAGCACTTATGCCTTCTCACTTGGAAAACCCACCCAAAGGCAACCGCTTTCCCATTCTGCCATAAATGGTTTGTTTTTAACCACATATCAGCCTCTCCCAAAAAAACAAAAACAAAACTACTTTGCCTTGTTTAGGAAGAAAGTGCAGTGCATCTTGCCTCTGAAGTGAATGATGTCTGCATAAACCAGCAGGTTTGAGTTTGCATACAGCCGGCATAGGTGTACCTGCTGCAAACTCTGATAGTCTTCTGTGTGACAATAAACAATGCCGAGTTTGTCGCCACAAAATAAATTCATTCAAACCAACACGTTACAATGTCTTATCCGATTTCAAATAAACATTTAGCATATTGCACATCACACTTTGACAAGACAAAGTCCAGATCAGTCCCAACAAAAGCTCCAAGGTAAAAGTGTCCATTGTCAGCTGCAGTGAAGTTTAGCAGCATTATTACACAAAGATTTGCATATCACACGGTCAAAGCTCATCTGTTGCTTCGTCCACTTCAGCACGCCCTCTACTGGCCACTGAGGGGAAGGATATCTGGCTCTGATGTGACGTACAACACAGGCAGGCAAGATGATGCAGTTCCCTATGCCAAGTTTCTCCTCTTGTAGTAACCACTAAAATAATAATAATAATAATAATAAGCAGCTAGACGATTTTCTGCATCATCAGCAGTCACTCGGGGTCAAGCATGCCTGTCCTCCTTCTAGGTCCTTGTGGGTATACTTGTGGAAGGCTGCCTGCGCCTGACAGCTTTTTACATGGAGAGGCTCATGCTCCTGCAGCCATCACATGGTCCTTGGCAGGGGCTGGTCAGAGTCCAATGGCATGGAGAACCAAGACGACTGGGGACCACCCTCTGTTGCAGCCTTCATCCGCCTTCACTGGCATTGTCTTCTGCCGGTTCCACCATTGAGGTCTTTGTTGGATTGTGCTTCATCTGGAACCTCCCCCTTGACCTATCCGCCTGGGGTGACTCTATCAGGAGCCAAGCTCTGGACAGCAAAGCTCTTGGGGTCATTAGTACACGCAAGCTTCTCCACCACGGCGAGGTGGTGATCCAGGAGAAGACTGTCTGCAGAGAGCAAAAGACAGGAAAGAAGGTGGTGATTCACCAGGAAGCTACAAGTACTGATCATGTACTGTAATGTTAGCAGCTAGTCACAGGAAGTTGAATCAGTTTATCTGGACACAAAGTTTAGTGGCAGAAACGTTTCATCACTCATCTGGGTGACCGTCAGTCTCACTGCGGGTATCCCCAGCCTTACAAACAGCACAGCTGCACAACAACCGAAACCGGCGAGCCAACGCAGGTTTCATGTGCAAACTGCCGTGTATATTAAACCAATGGCTGGATTTGGTTGTTGTGCAACTGTGCTGGTTTCGGTTGTTAACACAGTGGTCATTGTAATTGCAGGTTACCTAAGTGAAGACAGCAAGTAACGTCAGGGTGATGATACACTGGGCAACTTTTTGGCCAATAGTCCAATGTGCTTGTAACAGGAAATTTAGTGAGATGTGGAAAATATACTATAAGATTCATCTAGGTAACAAGTATTTGCAATGCAAACAGTACAAACATGTTGAGAAAACCTCTTGTCCAACGTTGCTGCGCATCACCACACTAGCCTATAGCTATTACTTTGTTGGCTAAAACATAGGGTACTCACTCAATGGTGATCTGCCGGCCCTGCTGGTCTTGATAGTCCTTTCCAGTTTGTCTTCGGGATCCTGAAGATACTATCCAGCACAATGCTGTCGTGTGAGGAATAAAACTTTCAGGCATACCCAGATAGCAAAACTCCTGTGGCCCGGACCCGTCCCACACCTGACTTTCATCCGACCCACACACCGTGTGGAATGATGGCACTTGGGCGGTCTGCTCCTGTTTGCCAGATCTGGGCCAGAACCAAGCCATAGCAATGCCACATGTGCCACATATTTGCCAAACGTGGCCCACATTTGATTTGGCATATTTGGGCCATATTTGCTGTTATACATGTGGGCCACTTCAGGCTCACATCCATTTTGTCAGGGCCAGAAGAAGGGTTACCATTGCCTGAAGTGGCCCACATCCGGATGCTATCTGGGTAGTAATGCACAAACGGGCTGTGTCAGGGTTGGCGTAGGCGACAGCATCCAACAAAAACTGCTCATGCTTAAATTCATTGCAGCAGAATGATTCAGATTCTGTTGGCATGGGGGGGGGGGTGAGCAACAGCACCACCAGTCGCTGTTTGCTCTCTGCAGCTGAGGTTCTGGATGGTCCCCGCTGGCCACATCCTCTTGCTTGACTAATGCTGCAGCAGCCTTGGCCTCTCTCTACTGCATATCTTCCATCGTATACGCTGGCTCGAATAAATACAGTTGAATATTCGAGTCAGCCAAAACACTGTAAAATGCATCCTCATCCGTAAGATCCTCTGCACTCATATTATAGGATGCCATTTTTGCTGTTGGAAATGTAGCTCGTTTGCAATACAAGCGAAGAGAACAAGGAAGTTTTGTTTTTGAGTGGAGTCTAGAGCACACCCCGGCAGGCAGAGACTAGAAACTGAACTTGCCCACAGTTCTTCCTTGTCACCAACCACGTCACTGTCGTGTCAAATAACGACAAATGTGCCGGAAGAACAGATTTTGCAACTACACCCCAGAGACACAGAGAACATTGGCAACAATCGTGGACGTTTTTCACACTAGTATATCCCGAATTCGCATAGATCGAGATAAGGTTGAAAATCAGCGAAGTGGCCCTTTAAGCAAAAACAGTTCGCGGTAAAAAACAATCATTTGGACTATTACCAGCATTTAACATAATCACAAATTTCAAGCACAAATAAAAAAATCATATCCAATATGTATTCATGTTTGCACGTTTTTGTCCGAAGTGGTCTTGGGAAACTGGTCAGTGACAACAGAAGCAACCCCTACAAGTTGCTGTTGGTTGAAAACGTTTCAATAATGTTTAAAATGTTGTAATCCTTACTGTATTATACCAAAAATGCCACACTTGATACCTTTTTCTGCTGGCATTTTTGTAACAACAGCCATGGAATGTATTTGGGTTCTCTAATTGGTCCTCTATAGCTATTTTTCACTGACCCAATTTCCCGTTAGGGATGAATAAAGTATTTTGATTCTGATTCTGATGCCGGTGGGTTTTTAATTCACATGTTATGGCACAAGTGCAGGAAATGCATTGAATCTGCCACAGAAGGAAAAGGAAGAAGAAGGAAATGGAACTCATATGTTGAATGTGGATGAGAGAGCAATGGGCTCTGAAATACAAAACTAAACATTATCCAGTGTTTACTTAGTTTTAATTAAATGTTTGATATGGCTTAGTATAGTACTGTGTCGGATGACCTTGTGGATCAGTCCTCTAGCTCTAAAATATGCACGGTACTGCAGGACTATCTTGCCGGTATTACACCGAAACCCGTGACTGTCAGAAATTGTGACGGGTATGTAGACACTTTCTACGTGTTCAGGATCACATTCATTTCAACTGGAACTGGGATTTGTGGTATGAAAACCAACTATTGTGACCAATACGTGACCCCCAAATCCACCAAAACTGAAGACATTAAGGATGACCACTTTAAGTCTAACGTGAGAATGTGTTTTTTCTTTTTTGGATTTTTTTCCTCTTCCTTTTTCTCCCCAATTGTATCCAGCCAATTACCCCGGTCTTCTGAGTCGTCCCGGTCGATGCTCCACCCCCTCTGCTGATCCAGAGAGAGCTGCAGACTACCATATGCCATTCTTTTCGCCTGACGGTGTGGAGTTTCACCAGGGGGATGTAGTGCATGGGAGGATCACGCTATTTCCCCCAGTCCCCCCCCCCCCAAAAAAAAAAAAACAAAAAAAAAAACAGGCGCCCTGAATGACCAGAGGAGGTGCTAGTGCAGCGACCAGGACACATACTCACATCCGACTTCCCACCCACAGATACGGGTGGGAACCACCAGTTGGCGTGGTGGGACCACCACGCCAACTGAACGCCTCGGAATTTGAACTGAGAATTTATGGTTGAGAAAATGTGGGTTTTGGGAGAGAACATTTTAACTCTTGGACATTTTTTTTGTGCCAACAATAGTCATACCTGGTTGTGTAGGTGCCATGTCTGGTAGTCTGCCTCCGTACACCTTCTGTTGAAAATGGACCTGAAATCTATCTTGACCAGCTGCCACTCGGAACGATGACTGACATGGCCAAATATCCTGGAAAATAACCAAAATATGTCTTTACTTGTACATGCACAACACTTCACTGATAATGATAAAGCAAATTGACTGTAGGGGACAGTACTTTGAGGTAAGAATGGAACCTGGATGTCAGGATGGCTGCACGTCTGGTGTAATACTGACAACATGCCTCCCCGTACAACAAAATTATTGTGCCCTGGACCCGTCCTACACCCGACACATGGAATGATGGCAGTTGGGCGGTCTGCTCCTGTTTGCCAGACCTGGGCCAGAACCAAGCCATAGCAATGCCGCATGTGCCACACATTTGCCAAAGGTGGCCCATATTTGTTTTGTGATTGCTATTTTTTTTGTTATAAATGTATTTCTAGTTTTTCCCCTTAGCCCACCCGATTAACCCAATGGCATATGGCTGGAACTCTTGTCGAATAACTCCCCTGGCTCATGTTTCCACAGGAAGGAGATAGTCGTAACACCAGCTTCCCTCAAACTCGTGTCGGCTGCTCTCGCTATTTTACACGCTGAAGCCTCGCGTGGATTGTATTACCTTCAGGCCGCGAAGGAGACGTAGGGAGAATGCTTTCGTTTGCTTGGCTGCAGGCACCCGGATGGGCCAGGGGGGTCGCTGGAGAACGACGAGTCCCCGCACACTACACCGATCTACACCCACTATCCCTCGGGTAAGGGTGGCCTAATGAATGCCTTACCCGTGGACGCTCTGGCTGTGACCGGTTACGGCGAGTCTGGGATACGAACCTCCCAGCCACATGACGAGCGGATTGCAAGAATGGCGGTTCATTCCACTCGGCCATCAGAGCGGTCTTGTTTTGTGATATTTGGGCCATATTCACCACTTACCACACGGGGGCCACTTCAGGGTCACATCCATATTACATGTTGCCGAGAGCACCGCATTTTTACCAAAAAAAGGCCCACATATGATTTGGCATATTTGGGCCATATTTGCTATTATACATGTGGGCCACTTCAGGCTCACATCCATTTTGTCAGGGCCAGAAGAAGGCCATCAGTGCCACATCATTGTGGCCCATGTCTGGATGCTATGTAGGTCTGACTAGGTGTGGAGGGGTCTTAGCCACAGAATGTGTAAGTTTCTCTTCAAGAGGAGCAGGTTTTACAGTATGAATACCAATAATTTGCAGTGATTAGATAGAAACAATCCAAGGTTATGCGACTAACCAGATAAATATTCCAGCTCAGCTTACACTGAGTGGGCGATTTTCTCTGCACTGACCCTCTCACCAGTCACACCAAAACAGATTTATCACAATCAAGCTGTCAATTAGCTTCCCAGGCGCCAGACCCTGACAGCCACTTACTGTAAAAATGAGTACAAATTGAGAAGAAAATAATGCATGATGGTCTCATGAGGACTAATGGTGCGTCTGCTACAAGAGTGCATCCGTTCTCCAGAACAGGCTTTTTTTCCTCAGCGAAAAACCTCCCGATAGTTCCTTAACTCCGTACCTCTCTTCATCACCACTCCCACACCGGCGTGCTCATCTACATCATAGTAACCCCGGCAGGCCAGAAAGGGAAGTGGGTAATTTTCACACCCTTCCCCTCTCCTCCGACTCTCTCTGACTGTGCCTTGTCATTCTCGTGGTGCTACAAAGACCACAAAGCCGAACGCCAGTCTGTCATTTGTGGCAGGTATCATGAAACATTCATGTAATGACTGTGGAACCCTCCTGGTGACATATCCTGGGGTCTTACCGCACGTTTCTGCTGCAGTGAGGGAATAATGGTGTGTCACACTGCGAGCATGCACTCCAGCTCTAGGCTGCTGTAAAATAATATATGAGACAGACAAAAGGGGACTTCGTAAATCTATATTCTGAGGGTGCTCCATGAGACAGTAAATCCTACTGCCACTTTTTAATGCCACCGAGTTTTGGGAGCCCAACTTTCTTGTGCGTTTTTTTTTCTTCCTGGTGTGGTTTTGTTTCATTCTTCGCCGTTTTCCTTCATATTCTTCAGGTGGACAGTCGCCACGTGGTCTCCGGCTGTCCGAGCACGGATCTTGACTCATCGTGATCTGGATCTGATGTAGGGTAAAACCACGACACATACCTGCTCGTTCACGAGAGACAAACATGCAGTGGGACATGTTGACTAGCACGCCTGGGTATAAATGCATGGCGCGTTGGCCTAGAGGCAGAATCCTGCACATGTGCACTCAGCATGCATGCACACAAACACACACACACACACATGCAGGTATACATGTGCACGCATAGCATGTGAACACAAACATGCAGTCTACTCATTTTAAATGTGATGTGACTGACAATTATTCTGGCAAATCTGTTTTTTTTGGGGGGGGGGGGGATTTTGCCCATTTTCTCCCCCAATTGTATCCAGACCCATTACCCCACTCTTCCAAGCCATCCCGGTCACTGCTCCACCCCCTCTGCTGATCCGGGTAGGGCTGCAGACTACCACATGCTTCCTCCGATACATGTGGAGTTGTCAGCCGCTTCTTTTCACCTGACAGTGAGGAGTTTTGCCAGGGGGGATCATGCTATTCCCCTCAGTCCCCCCTGAACAGGTACCCCCGACCGACCAGAGGAGGCGCTACTGCAGCGACCAGGACACATACCTCCATCCGGCTTCCCACCCGCAGACACGGCCAATTGTGTCCGCAGAGATGCCCGATCAAGCCGGAGGTAACACGGGGATTCAAACCGGCGATCCCCATAATGGTAGGCAACAGAACAGACCGCCACGCTACCCGGACGGCCTTTTCTGGCAAATCTTTGTCACGTACGTCATGATAAGCGTTTCCTCCCCTGGCTCTCCGAGCACCCCGTCCACAAATAGAGGCGAGCTGGTGAAGCTGTATTTGTTCCACTGCTGACCTTCGTCGAAGCTCAACCTGGGGAGGAAGATACGGTACGGCTTAAAACCCTGAGCCAACACCAATGCCCCCAACTGCACAACAAATTGCCCTGAGAGAGAGAAGACAGCTCTTCTTAAGACAACCTAAATTCATATTCCACCACAGCATGCTCTGCAAGTGCTGAGGAGTGAGAGGTCGACTCATTAAAATGGTAGAATTCAATGAAAAAATGTGGGAAAAATATCCTTCCGAGTTCATAAGGTTAGATGATAGCACCCTCTCTAAGATGTACTAGCTTGCCTTCAACTCAGATGAGCATGTAGAGCTTGCTCTGCAGGAATGAGTCATGTTGTGGCATGTGGCGTCTCAGTCAATGACTCACCAGAGGTGCCGGATGGGAAGCGGAGTGTGTCTTATCCCCACCAGAGCCCCTCCCTGGTCCAGGTACAACACGGCATACTCCTCATCAAATATCTGCAGAGACAGAGGAGAGAACACGTAGGAGAGGTAGAGCGCCTCGGGGGGGGGGGGGGGGGCACATTGCTTATTTCTATTTCATTTTTCAGTATCGCCATGATTTTCCCTCCAAAGTTAACACTAATAGTCTACAAACACAAACACGCAGACACCAAATCACGCCTTCAGTTAGTCTTCTGACAAGTACGACAGCTGAGAGCATCTCCTGCTAATACATTACAACACCACACAAATCAACATGACGCACACAAACACACACACACACACACCCCGGTTACACTACGCCACCACAATTCCCTCTTTATTTACGTTCCCCAGTAAGACACAAGGCCTATAAATTCAATTCTCCGGCGCCTACAGGGGATGAGGCTGATGGGGGCCACCCGCAGGCGTCATACACGCTGACTGAATCAGATTACTTCTCACATCTCATTTGATTATCGTCTACTAACACAGCGGCTGGTGTGCGGAGATTAAAAAGCCTGTGATAAAAATCAGTGTATCGATGATGAGGAGGACAAGAGAGGGAAAAAAAGACGAGGGTTATATTTCAAACGGGATGTCGCTGGTTCCATCGGTTTATTGCAACCCTTTAGTAAGGGAGGAGGGCTGCCTTTGTTGGCCTATCTAAAAGAGAAGAATTTGAAGTTATTTCATGGTTTATGAGGGGGGGGGGGAACACGAGTTTTCCCTTTGTGGTGTTTTAAACAACCGAACCAGAACCAACTTCAATATTGGTTTCTGTGTGTTTGGAATAATAGGAAACAATAACAGAAGAAAAAAAAACTATCAGTGAATTTCTGAGAAGGACCATGTGTATATTTTTAGGGTTAGGATTAAGGAGAACCACCCCTAATTCCTACATGTTTATTTCTATATGAATTTTCTCAGATTGATTGTTCTTGAGTAGAAAGAAATTACAATACACATAAGACGTTTACATGAAATATATATACACATAATATAAATGTATATAAACACAATCTTGGAAAGTGAGAGGACGCCTGAGGAGTGGAGAAGAAGTATACTGGTACTGAGTTTCAAGAACAAGGGCAATGTGCAGAACTGCAGCAACTACAGAGGTATAAAGTTGATCAGCCACAGCATGAAGATATGGAAAGAGTAATAGAAGCTAGGTTAAGAGGAGAGGTGATGATCAGCGAGCAGCAGTATGGTTTCATGCCACGAAAGAGCACCACAGATGCGATGTTTGCTTTGAGAATGTTGATGGAGAAGTATAGAGAAGGTCAGAAGGCATTACATTGTGTTTTTGTGGATTTAGAGAAAGCATATGACAGGGTGCCGAGAGAGGAGGTGAGGTACTGTATGAGGAAGTCGGGAGTGGCAGAGAAGTATGTAGGAGTGGCGAGGGGAGTGTGACAGTGGTGAGGTGTGCGGTTGGAATGACAGATGGGTTCAAGGTGGAGGTCGGATTACATCAAGGATCGGCTCTGAGCCCTTTCTTGTTTGCAATGGTGATGGACAGGTTGACAGACGGGATCAGGCAGGAGTCTCTGTGGACTATGATGTTCGCGGATGACATTGTGATTTGTAGCGAGAGTAGGGTGCAGGTGGAGGAGAGCCTGGAGAGGTGGAGGTATGCACTGAAGAGAAGAGGAATGAAAGTCAGTAGGAGCAAGATGGAATACCTATTCGTGAATGAGAGGGAGGACAATGGAATGGTGAGGATGCAAGGAGTAGAGGTGACGAAGGCATTTGAGTTTAACTACTTGGAGTCAACTGTTCAAAGTAACGGGGAGTGCGGAAGAGAGGTGTAGAAGAGAGTGCAGGCAGGGTGGAGTGGGTGGAGAAGAGTGTCAGCAGTGATTGTCACAGAAGGGTGCCAGCAAGTGTTAAAGGGAAGGTTTACAAGACGGTTGTGAGACCAGCTATGTTATATGGTTTGGAGATGGTGGCACTGATGAAAAGACAGGAGGTGGAGCTGGAGGTGGCAGAGTTGAGGATGCTAAGATTTTCTTTGGGAGTGATGAAGAAGGACAGGATTAGGAGCAATTATATTAGAGGGACAGCTCAGGTTGGACAGTTTGGAGACAAAGCAAGAGAGG
The DNA here is from genome assembly GCF_029633865.1 of Lampris incognitus. Taxonomy (NCBI): domain Eukaryota; kingdom Metazoa; phylum Chordata; class Actinopteri; order Lampriformes; family Lampridae; genus Lampris; species Lampris incognitus. The sequence goes on from NC_079215.1 coordinate 57,889,725, forward strand.
CAAGATTGAGATAGTTTGGACATGTGTGGAGGAGAGATGCTGGGTATGTTGGGAGAAGGATGCTGAATATGGAGCTGCCAGGGAAGAGGTAAAGAGGAAGGCCAAAGAGGAGGTCTATGGATGTGGTGAGAGAGGACATGCAGGTGGCTGGCGCAACAGAGGAAGATGCAGAGGACAGGAACAGATGGAAACGGATGACCCACTGTGGTGGTCCCTAATGGGAGCATCAGAACTGGACCTTGGAGCAATGGAAGAAGGTGGCCTGGTCTGATAAATCATGTTTTTTTTTAACATCATATGGATGGATGGGTGCATGTGTGTTTTTTACCTGGGGAAGAGATGGCACCAGGATGCACTATGGGAAAAAGGCAAGCCAGCGGAGGCAATGTGATGCTCTGGGCAATGTTCTGCTGGGAAACTTGGGTCCTGGCATTTATGTGGATTTTTGGTTTGACATGTGCCACCTATCTAAAAATTGTTGCACACCAAGTACACCCCTTCACAGCAACGGTATTCCCTGATGGCAGTGACCTCTTTCAGCAGGATAATGCACCCTGCCACACTTGAAAAATTGAGCAGGAATGGTTTGAGTTCAAGATATTGCCTTGGCCTCCAAATTCTCCAGATCTCAATCTGATCAAGAATCTGTGGAATGTGCTGGAAAAACAACTACAATCCATGGAGACCCTGCCGCGCAACTTTCAGGACTTGAAGGATCTGCTGCTAATGTTTTGATTTCAGATACCGGAGGACACCTTCAGAGGTCTTGTGGAGTCCATGCCTTGATGGCTCAGAGCTGTTTTGGAAGCACAACGGGGAACCTACCCAATATTGGGCAGGTGGTTTTAATGTTTTGGCTGATCGGTGTATGTATATATACACACCGATCATTAAGGTGGGTTCTCCATGGATCGGACTTGTTTTTTCAGCACGACCCAGAGATGCTTGATCAGATTAATATCTGGGGGATTTGGAGGCCAAGGCAACACCTTGAACTCTTTGTCTTGTTCCTCAAGCCATTCCTGAACCATGTGTGCAGTGTGGTGGGTGCATTATTTTGCTGTAAGAGGCCACTGCCATCAGGGAATACTGTTGCCATGAAGGGGTGTACTTGGTCTCCAACAATGTTTAGGTAGGTGGTATGTGTCAAAGTAATATCCACATGAATACCAGGACCCAAGGTTTCCCAGCAGAACATAGCCTAGAACATCTCACTGCCTCTGGGGGCTTGCCTTCTTCCCATAGTGCATTCTGGTGCCACCTCTTCCCCAGGTAAACAACACACATGCACCTGATGATGTAAAAGAAAACGTGATTTATCAGACCAGGCCACCTTCTTTCATTGCTCAATGATCCAGTTTTAGCACTCACGTACCCATTGTAGGCACTTTTAGTGGTGGACAGGGGTCATCGTGGACACTCTGACCTGTCTGCAGCTACACAGCCCCATATGCAGCAAAGCTGTGATGCACTGTATGTTCTGACACCTGTCTATCATTGCCCGCATTAACCTTTTTAGCAATTTGAGCTACAGTAGCTCTTCTATGGGATCGGATCAGATGGGCTAGCTTTCACTTCCCATGCAAATCAGTGAGCCTTGGGCGCCCATGACCCTGCCACCGTTTCAGCAGTTTTCCTGCCTTGAACAACTTTTGGCAGGTACTGACCATTGCATACTGGGAACACCCCCCACAAGACCTGCTGTTTTGGAGATGCAGTGACCCAGTCATCTAGCCGTCACAATTCGGCCCCTGTCAAAGTTGTTCAGATCCTTAGACTTGCTTCAACACATCGACTCCAAGAACTGACTGTTCACTTGCTGCCATGTCACTTGTTGCTAAAGCAGGCTTTTGTTTTGGACACATGAGAATTTCTATCCTGTGTAATTAAATTTTTATTAGCAACCCACAAAGTTATATAAAAGCCTGTTTGACCAGTAAAGCAAACACTGATTCAAATGTCATTGCAATATCACTACATCTAGTGCTATGAATGTGCGTGTATATGGTAGGTGAGTCCAGTTTCTATCCCCGGCCTCTGGATATTCATTGACCAACAGCAAAATATCCAATGAGAAACACAATTATGAAGGTTACACTGAAAACTCTCACCTGCCTCCATGTATTACCCGCGTCTGAGGTTATGAACACACTCACGTTGTGTGTGGCTAACTCTGAACCAATGGAGCCTGTAGAGAAAGAGAGTGAGTTGACATCATAAAAGGAAGGCGGTAAGAGAAGTGTTTAGGATGAGAGGTCAAACCACTAGCAAGCCACAACACTTCCTTGTAAGCAAAAGAAAATCCGCAATACAGGGCATATTTGCAGACTACACAATATGACATTAATGCCCCACACCAGAATATTTATCCATATATGTTTTCTTTTATCATAACCGCTTTTACCTTTGATGTACACCCACAATGTATTTTGCACACATCCAAACATGGGTCCATTTTACCTCAGTGTTTGTACACAGTACGATCATCGTCTCTAGTCCATCTCAATACAAAGAACTGCATCAGGTTGTCCCATACTGTAAGTTCTTAATTTAAAAAGTGAAAGTGTAACTTCTCCCCCAGGTCTGAGCCTAACTCCACCCACCGCATAATTTTGAAAAATGCTAAGAAGTGGCCAAGGGGCTGAAGGGGGGGGGGGCAGGAGCATGGGCAGGAGTAGCTGGGGAGATCTGCGAGAAGGTCCCAGAGCGAGTCGCCAGCTTGGCACTGCACACCGCCGTACCCAGTCTCCTCCACCGGCCCACTTTCTGGCACAGCGTCATTCACCACCCTGCAAAGATGCCCCGATCACTGCGATGTGGATTCACTGTGGGCAGAAGGGGGCCCCACAGGACAGCTGTGGCTTTCCAGCGACGGAGAGAAACTTCTACAGCCGCCAAAAGCACAAGTCTGAACCATTGTGCCGAAATTGAAAATGATTAAATAACATAACTATAACTAACTATGAATTGAGCGAAATTCCAAAGGTTGCTAGAAAATGTTATAATGTCACAAGGTTAAGGAGGAGGGAAGAGAAATGGGGTAGGGGTAATTCTGAAGGAAGAGTGTGTCAATAGTGTGTTGGAGGTGAAGAGCATGTTGGATAGAGTGATGAGTATGAAGCTGGAAGTTGAAAGTGTGTTGATGAATGTTATCAGCGCATATGCCCCGCAAGTTGGGTGTGAGATGGAAGAGAAAGAAGAATTCTGGAGTGAGTTGAAGTGGTGGAGAGGGTACCCAAGGAGGAGAGAGTGGTGATTGGAGCGGACTTCAATGGGCAAGTTGGTGAAGGGAACAGAGGTGATGAGGAGGTGATGGGTAGGTATGGCGTCAAGGAGAGAAATGTGGAAGGACAGATGGTGGTGGATTTTGTGAAAAGGTGCAAATGGCTGTGGTGAATACATATTTCAAGAAGAGGGAGGAACACAGGGTAATGTATAAGAGTGGAGGAAAGTGTACACAGGTGGACTATATCTTATGCAGGAGGCACGAGCTGAAAAGGATTGGAGACTGCGAGGTGGTGACAGGGGAGAACGTAGCAAGGCAGCATCAGACGGTGGTCTGTAGGATGACTTTGGAGACCAATGACAGGAAGGGAGTGAAGGCAGAGCTAAGGATCAAATGGTGGAAGTTGAAGAAGGAAGACTGTTGTTTGGAGTTCAGGGAGGAGTTAAGACAGTCACTGGGTGGTAGTGAAGAGTTGCTGGATGGCTGGGCAACCACTGCAGAAATGGTGAGGAAGACAGCTAGGAAGGTACTTGGTGTGTCATCAGGACAAAGGAAGAAAGACAAGGAGACGTGGTGGTGGAATTAGGAAGCCGAGAGAAGAGGTATGGTATTGTATGAGGTCAGGAGTGTCAGAGAAGTACGTAGGAGCGGTGCAGGATATGTATGAGGGCAGTGTGACAGTGGTCAGGTGTGTGGCAGGAAGGACGGATGAGTTCAAGGTGGAGGTGGGATTACATCAAGGTCCGGCCCGGAGCCCTTTCTTGTTTGCAATGGTGATGGACAGGTTGACCGACGGCATCGGGCAGGAGTCTCTGTGGACTCTGATGTTTGTGAATGACATTGTGATCTGTAGTGCGAGTAGGGTGAAGGTTGAGGAGAGCCTGAAGAGGTGGAGGTATGCACTGGAGAGAAGAGGAATGAAAGTCAGTAGGAGCAAGACTGAATACATATGCATGAAGGAGAGGGTGGATAGCATATTGGTGAGGATGCAAGGAATAGAGGTGACGAAGGCATATGAGTTTAAATACTTGGGGTCAACTGTCCAAAGTAATGGGGAGTGCAGAAGAGAGGTGCGGAGAGTACAGGAAGGGTGGAGTGGATGGAGAAGAGGGTCAGGAGTGTTTTAATTTATGTTTCATCGCCATACAGTCATATCATTCAGTTTACAGCTCAAAAAACACATTTAAGTGTTTAGCACCTCTTTAAAGTAAATCAGTTTTTAAACTGAGCCTTGAGAATTGAATATTGAGCTTTTGAATTAACACATTTCTTTGCAAAGCAAAGCCAGTGGTGGAGCAACAGTGGTTCAACATTCAGCACATTATTGTACAACAACTGCAGATTGGCACTGTAATCATCATACAGTACAATGCTACTTGGACCATCTGCCAACAATAATTATAATAATTATACAACTATTTCAGATTTCTTTTATTAATCTGCCAGTAACTCTGACCATGGAGAGACTGATGCCTTTTGCAATGGTATGGAGAGAGCTAAAATTGCCTCCTTTTAGTCTGTAATTGGCACCAGGTGGTTTAACATATGAGGCTAGAATCCCAAGTGTTTTTCTGAAGGCATGGCTGCGCCCTTTCAGTAAAATCAAGTTTCCTGTTTTAAGATGTGTGCTCTGGGATTAAGGACCAGTTTTAAGCTTGGGCCTACATATTTCAAGATGAGCCAACTTGTTTCAAGTAACGGAATAATCATACTCCACTAGTATTAAGTAGTTTCCACTTAAATTAGTGATTCGATTTCTTGTTCCTTTTTCAGTGTGCTAAAATTAAGAATGCAAAAAAATTGAGTTAATAATTATTTGCTTCATTTGCATATTTTTCAACTCCAAGAATTTGGTAGTAATCTTTACAGCTCTTGATTTTTTTGACAGCATCCAGCTGCTCTGACGTGTATGGTTTAGCGTTGGCTGTGTCTGGGGCACCCTCCCCCGACGCGGTGGTGTAGCGGTCTAAGCATCGGCTTTGTGTTGATGCAGTTCCCCACTGGCGATCAGGGTTCACGCCCCAGTCTCGTCAGATCTGACCACGGCCGGACTCGATGAAGCAGCAATAATTGGCAATGCTGTCTTCGGAAGGGGGGCGGAGTCGGCTTGTGTTCATCACATGAATGCGTCTCTGTGTGTGTGGGAAAAAAGCAGTGTTTCGGCCTGGATTCGCCTTGTCACGAAAGTGGCGAGGCGTCTCATTCGAGACTGCTGGCCGGAGATATTTAGTTGGCAAACATATGCAGTATGAGGGTGGGTGTTTGAACTAAAATAGGGATCGATTGGCCACTAAATTGGGAGAAAAAGGGAAAAATCAGAAATAAATAATAAAAAAAAATTATTTGCTAATATTCAGTGTATTTCACTTATTACTGTGCTGTAGCAAGTCTGATCTTAAGTAATTTGATCTAAAATCCAGCATTTTCTTCTTATTTCAAGCCTTTGAACACTCATCCGAGCCTACTTATTTCTAGACTGGAACCAACTTATTTTAAGATTTCTTGTCAAGTAAAATTATCTTGCTGCATGGACAGATAATTTCACTAGTATTCAGTACTTTCCCCCTCAAATTCAGTGTTTAGTTCTCATATTTAAGATCATATTTTTTGCAGTGACGTGTGCCACCAGGGTCTAGTCAGGTTTAAACTCAGAATATCTGAGATCAGGCTCTGAAAGAGCAAATGCTACTTGATGAGGTGAAATCAAACGCACAATTTGAATATAAACTAACAACAACCAAGTTCTTCACACCCTAATGCCTGGTCCAGTATTTCCTTAGCTTCTGCTTTATTTAAACATGTTCTTTGGAGTCTTTTCAAATGGAAAGTAAATAGACCTCGTAAATTTTCTCACCTGTAAACCTGAGTCCTGTTCCATCTATTAAGTAATACAAAGGTCCAGACATCCATGCTGGCAGTTCAGCTGTAGTGTAGCCTTGAAACCTGAGGTGTAAACTAATCTGTTATTGACTGTGTGACTGCAGCAGGCCAGGAAGCAAATATCACAGGGGTGAAAAGTCAGCTGCGGAAGGCCCAAGGGTGTCCTATTCCACCAACATATCTTTGTTTTATTTCTTCCAACATCGATGAGTGCCTTCTCTTGCTCTCCTCTGCTCTTGGAATGAGTGGTACGCCACAACAGCAGGGATGTTGGGCCGGGTCTCTGCTATGTGACTTGCTCTTGCTCATATGTTAGCTGACACATGCGTGCCTATAGAAAGCCTGCACTACTGAAAGTGGGGCAATGATTGAGGGAAAATCAAGCAAACATGGAAAAGACTAAGCTCTTGACCACATGTACACGGATATTTTTCTAAACAGATATTTCCCCCCTCCGTTTTAAAAAGCAATCCTGTCCACATGACCTTCATTTTTCAAATTATCTCACGAGAACGGAAAAACAACTACAAACCCTGGGCCAGTAGGTGACTTTGGAATAATTTCAAATGAATGCTGCTCTAGTTTTCACCTCAGGGGGGAGCTGCCTGAGAGGGAGTTTCACGCTAGGTAGCGTAGAAAGCTGCCATCTTGCTTCAGACGCTGGCGAGCAGGACTGAAAAACACAGGGAACACTGTCTCTCCTCGCCATTCCACTTTGCCCCTGTTCCTAACAGGCTGGTGAATTAACATTCTGGTGTAATGGTTTGTGAATACATCAAACAAGTTAGCCGTTGATTTTGGTGTAAAAAGAAAGAAGTGTGACTTAAATATGTCGAATGAGGCGGCACGCTGGCGCAGTGGTTAGCGCGGTCGTCTCACAGCAAAGAGGTTCTGGGTTCGAGCCCCGGGGTAGTCCAACCTTGGTGGTCATACCGGGTCGTCCTCTGTGTGGAGTTTGCATGTTCTCCCTGTGTCTGCGTGGGTTTCCTCTGGGTACTCCGGTTCCCTCCCACAGTCCAAAGACATGTAGGTCAGGTGAATTGGCTGTACAAAATTGTCTGTGTGTGTGTGTGTGTGTGTGTGTGTGTGTGTGTGTGTGTGTGTGTGTGTGTGTGTGTGTGTGCGTGTGTGTTGGCCTGGCGGCCTGTCCAGGGTGTCTCCCCGCCTGCCGCCCAATGACTGCTGGGATAGGCTCCAGCATCCCTGTGACCCTGAGAGCAAGATAAGCAGTTTGGATAATGGATGGATGGATGGCTCCTGGTCATATCTAAAAAGGGGTGCACAGGTAACCACCATGGCAGCAGTCATTGAGAGTGTGTTTTTGGTGTGATATTAGTGTGTAAATATTCGCTGTTCACTGTGATGTCAATTTAGGTTTTCTGTCCATAGCTTAGCATGCTGGTTAGCTAGCACGCCAAACGCTAGTTAGTATTATGTTTTAATTGTTTAATTTAATTTAGTTGTTTGAATAAAGGATGCTGACGAGCAGAACTGAAGAACACAGCAAGCACTGTCCCTCCTTGTCATTTCTCTTCTCCTCTGGTTCCAACAAGCTGTCCACAACTGTTACCTGTTCATGGTACCCCAACCCCCTGGGACCTGTAACACATCTATCAAATACCAGAGAAGAACATTCTGGACATGCATAGTGAGCTTATTTTCTTTTGGCGGGAGTGACTTAAAAACAAAAACAGTTGTAGTCATATTGGGTGTAGCAGACGACTTTGAATGCCGGTGAAGCAATTAAGAGGTCTGCGAGCCCATCGAGTCCCAATGATCGGGCTCAGGTCAGACTCAGACGCATTTAACTTCCCATACACCTGCAGAGCACACATAGGCCACAGTATGAAATCTTGTTTTAATTATTATATTGTAGTGAATTCAGGGGGCAGCCGGGAACACGAACGTGGGTCTCCTGCACCGGGGGCGACACAGTTAAAAAGTTGACCAAAGGATCTGACCTGTTAGCCAAGGGCTAGCATGTCTAGTCATCCGTGGTTGTTACATCACCCCCCTCCATTGGGACGCGCGTCCCCGCGCTTCAGCATATCAGGTCCCTCAGGGGGCAGCCGGGAACCGCCACAGCCGGGACACAAACCCGGGTCTCCCGCTGGGATACGCTCCAACATCCCTGTGACCCCGACAGCAGGATAAGCGGTTCTGATAATGGATGGACAAGTATGCGGCTTGACCAGACCATACCGGATCAGTCGAGGCCCGCATTAACAACGGCCAGCATTGGTGCCGTGCCCTCACAGGGTCCTGTTGGAAACTTTAAAACCTGCTGTGGCGCCCCCGGGAAAAACAGGGGAAAAGCTGCAAGAAGAAGAAGATATTTATCGTGTTTGATGCTTTATTACTTATTAGCTTTCAACCACTCGTCCAGCTATGTCATATTCATGGTTGTGTGGATGGTGAATATGGATATGAAACTATGTTACTATTCCAGAGTGGAATCTGCTGTCAGTGTGTCTTCGGTGGAGTTACACTTATGTTTTGTGTTGTCAGCACCTATCCATTTATATTCTGATTAATAGATCAGCATGTCCAAGCCAGTTTAAAAAGGGGCTTAGTGCCTGTGCAGATACTTCAAACCCGCCCTCAGCTTTTCCTCCTGGTTTCATGAACTTTATGACTGTTCTGTTTCCTTTTGATCACACTATTCCCCCCAGCCCCCCCCGACAAGGTGCCTCGACCGACCAGAGGAGGCCTGCGATTGTTTTGTTTTTTGAATGTCTTTTTAAAGCTTTGGTCTGTTTTGAATATGCCTCTGTTGTTGCATTTTTAATATTGTCTTAACATTTTTTTTTTTATTTCAAATGTGGAAATAAATTGATGCACATAAAAAGGAATTGATTTGACCTTTCAGCTACTACTACTACTAGTAGTACTATTACTACTACTACTACTACTTTCAGCTGCTCCCGTTAGGGGTCGCCACAGAGGATCATCCGTTTCCCACTCTTCCTGTCCTCTGCATCTTCCTCTGTCACACCAGCCACCTGCATGTCCTCCCTCACCACATCCATAAACCTCCTCTTTGGCCTTCCTCTTTTCCTCTTCCCTGGCAGATCCAAATTCCCAGAATTCCATTTAATGTTGCTTAAATTACGTAAGAAAACAATCATGGATTGTGGCTTCTAACAGTGTGACTTCTTATGTTTTTACATGTGTGTCTACTACTACTTACTATGTTTTTATATGTGTGTCTACTACTACTTACTATGTTTTTACATGTGTGTATACTACTACTTACTATGTTTTTACATGTGTGTATACTACGACTTACTATGTTTTTACATTTGTTCATAACCAACAAAATCAAAGTAATGGATTACAATTTAAATACCGTAATACATCAGATAAATGCTTGCCCATAAATATGTAAACTACAACATTTCCTGTGTGCTAGTTAAGATTTCACAGCACAGGACATGCTCGGCAAGCTACAAATAGGCAAGTTCGCCCAACCAAGAAACAAAGCCCCCCCCCCCATCGGGGCTTGGAGAGATATTTTTAACACTAACAGCAAGTAAAAAGTAATATTCTACCATAAAACATTCTCTCATGCTGCGTTAAAGACTTCTTCTTCTTTCAGCTCGTTCCCTGTTTCTCAGGGGGCGCCACAGCGGATTGTACAGTTTTCATCAGTACCCTGTGAGGGCAAAGCACCAATTGGTGGCCATTCTTAACCTGGGCCTCAGCCAATGCCTTATGGAGCCTCGATTGATCCGGTATGGTCTTGTCAATCCACATAATGGTTTGGCAGAATTTTACGTCGGATGCCCTTCCTGACACAACCACTAACCCTATGGACGGGGGTGCAGGTAAAGCGCTGGATGCCGCCCCAGTATTCATGCCTGTCACTATAATGCCGCTTTAAAGAGTAACTAAACCAAATAAAACATGCCAGGTGTAATGTAGGTGTGCTGGTACACCTACATCCAACACAGCCCTTATAAATGTTACCTGCTGCTATGTTTATCCTGCTATGCTAACACCACAGAGTACCAAGACCAGCCTGCCATGTTTTAATCTTTACATAGTTTATGGACATCATCAAACTCACTAAAATGGTCTAGAGTTTACTCTTTAGAGAGAGATTAGTGTTGATCGCGTGCATACACACATACACACAAACAAAAAATAGTAACTTCTCACCCACCCGATGCCACAATAATCCCAGGAGCCGAGTCTCTGCTGGCTATGTTACCAGATGTGTAAGGGTTGGCTGACACGTGGAGATGAAGGTGTAATGAGCAGTACGGCTGTCAAAAACAAAACAAACGTTCAGGTTATTGAGGTTTTGCAAATAAAATAAGATAACAAATGGTAAAATACTCATGTATTCAGGAGGTAATATATCTGATGTAAAGTGTAGGGGAAACACTCATGTCTTAAACATTGGTCTCTAGAAATGCCAATACTGGTTGACCACTGTAGAGGAAACACGGTAGCAAGAAAACTGCCCACATGAGGACAGTTGGGAAAACACGATAACAGAAGAGTTTGTTTAGAATCAACTAAATTTCCTTCAGGATCAATAAAGTATCTATCATCATCATCATCATCATCCATCATCAGGAACACCTCTGTAGTCACAGTGTTCCAACTCTTTTTAAGAAAGCATTGTCCAGGACGTTTCGCGGACATTTTCCGTGACTTTTGCTTGGATATGCATGGCAGCTGTTGTACACGTTACATTATTCAGTATTAACTGTAAATGGAGGTCTCAATAGTCTCTAAACGGACTGTGTAACCTTTAGCTGGTTACTGACCATATCGCCCCCACTTCAAACAAAATTTCTAGAAATATAAAATCTCAACTAAAAATTAACTTATTAATATGCAATACCAGCTGGTAAAAATGCAATTTTATAACCACGTTAGAAAATGTTCAATGGTTTGAAGAATATTTTGGGGACATTTGATCAATTTGATAATTTTCCAGATGTTTTCCATGACTGGAAAACTAGTCTACAATTTTCCAGGTTTTGCAAGGCACGTGGGAACCCTGAGCCGGTGTCAGACAAGAGCCATCTCTGGTTCCATCACTTGCCAAAGAGTACAGATTGACAGGGGAGGGAAGAGGGTTCATGAGAGTAAGATCAAGGGGTTTTCTGTCAACGAGACCCTCAACACATCCTCTAACCTGTGGTCACAAAGAGATCTAATCTCAACAGCATTTGTCTATGGTATTCTGACACTGACTTGATCCCTAGTGATGTGAATAATCATCATCATCATCGGTGGTCACTTGGGGTCGAGTATGACCATCCTCCCTCTGGGTCCCTCTGGGTCTTCAGGTGGGTGTAGAGGCTGATCCTGGAGCCGCATAATAGGAGGACGCCTGCGCAGGACAGCTTTTTACATAGAGTGGCTGGGGGGGGGGGGGGCGGCCAGAGTCCAATGCCATAGAGAACCAAGATGATTGAGGATCACCCTCTGTTGCAGCCTTCATCCGCCTTCACTGCCATCGTGACATGGAGACATCTTCCGCCAGTTCCACTGTTGAAGTCTTTGTAGGATCGCGCTTCATCTGGAACCTCCCGCTTCACTTATCCACCTTGGGTGACCCTACCAGGAGCCACCTTATCTACCATGGTCAGCTTGTCGTGATGGACCAGGGGATAATGGTTCACCATGACAAGGTGGTGAACCAGGAGATGATTTGAATAATCCAGTGTCTATCAGGATACATTTTGTGATTTAATGCCAGTTCCACCGTTGAGGTCTTTGTTGGATCGTGCTTCATCTGGAACCTCCCCCTTGACCTATCCGCCTTGGGTGACCCTACCAGGAGCCAAGCTCCGGATGGCGTAGCTCTTGGGATCATTGGTACACGCAAGCTTCTCCACCACGACAAGGCGGCAAACCAGGAGATGATTCGAATAATCCAGTGTCTATCAGGGTACATTTTGTGACTGACTATTGAGGATTAAGCGTTGATTGATTCTCTTTTGTTGTTTTTACTGAAGATTGATGTTGCTGCTCAATCCAGTCATTCCGCTCCTCCTTGAATGAGTATTAGGGTAGAGCCAACCAAAAGATCCCGCTTGGTTGTTAAATGTTATATTACTTTTCACTGTCCTGTAATTTATTAGTAAATGTACAGACATAATCTTTTCGGATTCTGGGGATACTCAAGAGACAGCCAAAATCAGAAGCTCAATTATTTTTTATGAGTAGCAAGATAAACTATCAGTAGTAACCAGTGTGTTAATGATGAAATATTACTAGAACCGACATTTGAAGACTCTGAGTCAAATGGCTAGAAGTTGTATGTACAATATAAGCCCACCTGATCGTAAATTTTATTGCAAGCCCGGCCTCCCCATTGGCTGGTCTGGCCGTTAATTTTGACTGGGTTAACCTTTACAGACACAATTCTCATTACGACCAAGAAAAATGTCAGCGATGCGAGCCACGTGGCAGTGGGCTGTTTTGAGGTTTATTAAAACTCTGACATTTCCTGACAAATAACTATATAATATGGGGGGAAGGCAGATCACGCCACTGAATCACGAATTTGTTCAACAAAAACAGGTGATGCTCATTATTATTATTTTTTGAACACACGGCTAAGAGAAGGCTTACTAATGCGGCCTGCTGTCGTCTGTGCTAATGTGTACTGCATCATCTTTTCTTGTCTGTCTCCGCAGCTGCTTCTCTATTCACAGACACGTCTGAACAGGGGGGGCAGTTAAAGCACTACTGCGGCAGATATGAACAGTAGTGTGATGCATTTGGAATATATTTTCATTTTGAGAAAGAACCAGTTTTTCAACTTTCACTTCTTTGTTTGGAGAAACGCTCAGGCTAGGGAGGTTTGTTGGAAAACAACATAAAAAAGCAAGTTGTCTGTCTCCCTGTCTGACACCTCTTCCTCTCCATCTCCTTAAATGGGAGGTCAGCTCATTGGACTGAATCAAAACGACTGACCTTTTAGCTCAACAACCTCAGAGCGTTCATCTTTGACGGGAGCTGCTCTTTCCGAGCACGGCTACCACTGCTGCCAGGATCAGTCAACTTCTGACGAGGCCTCTCTTTGACAGGAGCACGCACATATAGAAAATGTGTACAACAACACACACATACACACACCATCACATACACTCATACACTCACCAGCATGCAGTGGATGTTGACACCCCTCAAGTCTGTGCTTGGGGCTTGCAGCAACCTCCAGTTCCTCCCTCTGTTGTAGGTGATGTAGGTCTTAACCTGATTCTCAGTCTTTTTGTTGGCGAGGAACATCCCTTTTATCCCTGCCACCTAGGGAGAGGTGAAATGATATTGCTCTCACCTATGGATGTAAACAAATGTGGCTTTTGCACAACTTAGTGGTATTACATATTATATTGTTTCACCGCTGTAGAAATCCTTATACAATGAACGCACAATTCACGGGGATGGCAACACAGAAAGCCCTCCATACAGGCCTCCGTACATGCTCCTGTGTTGCCGGCTAAACTCATCACAGCTCTGCATGGTACAATGAGTGGGAAATTATTGTCGAGGGATTCAAAAGTAATCAACATGTGCCTTTAATCAATCAGACTTGTTCCTAAGAGACAGCTTGGGGATCCAGGTCTCTGGTGGTGGGCTGTCAGGTCTAACAGCGCCTTCTCTGCTGGCCCCATCCAAATCAAAATCGTAATTTGTTTTTCATAGTTAAATTTTAAGTGTGCCTGAACTGTGTCTAAATTCAATTACCTGTTCTCTCGCGGGGCTGAGCAGGGATTTCCACGTCATCTAAACACATCACAGCTCTGTGGACCAGCACTAGTTTGTGTTGCTAGCCTTTCCTTGAATCCTGAAGCTGCAAACTGATTACAACTTTGATTGACTGTATCATCAGCCAATCAAATCTTGATGTGCAGTGGCAGAACGCCCCAGAGCCCTGTGATGTGTCGGTGCTAGCCCCGATGTCGTCATCAGCTTTGAGCTCGAGCCTTTGGCGGGTTGTGAGTGAACTAAGCGCAATGGCCGCCACATTCACAGCTACTGACGAGCTTGTTGCCGATCTACTTTGTGTTTTTTGCGAATCTGGTCGGACGGGATTTATTGTATTTTTTTACATGTTCCCCCAAAACGGACTAAATTACTGGATGGATTTTGTGAGAGACGGCTGCCACGAGTCTCAAGTGAGGTGGAACTTCAACTCCGGGTTGGTGTGCACATGTTTCTTATTGAACTGAAAGCAGTGCACTGATAATATTGTGGCCATACTTTTTTTTGGGGGGGGGGGAATTTCCCCCTTTTTCTTCCCAGTTGTATCCGACCAATGACCCCACTCTTCCTAAATGTCTCCGTCGCTGCTCCATCCCCTCTGTCGATCCTGGGAGGGCTGCGGAATACCACACGCCTCCTCCGATACATGTGGAGTCGCCAGCCACTTGTTTTCACCTGACAGTGAGCAGTTCCGCCAGGGGGACGTAGCACGTGGGAGGATCATGCGATTCCCCCCCGGAACAGGCGCTCCGATCGACCAGAGGAGGCGCTAGCCCAGCTAGCAGGGAATGTTCCCACACATTGGCTAACATTCTGCTTGTTTTAAAGAAGATGTTTTCATCTAATGTTCAAAGAACATTTTAAGGATGTTTACCATTTGAATAATGTTCCTACAACGTTAAATGTTAACAACGGAAGAACGTTTCAGGTGCAACATTCTGAGGATGTTTTGGGGATGTTGTTGAGGTAAGAGATTCTAGAATGTTCCTCTATAAAAAAAAGTCCTGCAATGCTACATGATAACAAAGGAAGAACATTTGCAAAGCAACATTTTGAAAATGTTTTCAGGATTTTATTAAGGCCTGAAATTACAGCACGTTTTTTCTATAACACGTTCCCAGAATGTTGTCCTAGGAGGTTCAGTGGACGCAACGCAAACTTCCCGCTGAAAACACTGAGGGAACATCCTGAGATTTTTTTTTCCTAACATTGTCAGAACGTTTTTATAACAAAAAATTGCTTGCTGGGTAGTGCAGCGACCAGGACACATACCCACATCCAGCTTTCCACCCGCAGAAAGGGCCAGTTGCGACCCATCAGTTTAATTTCTTTTGTGCACAGTCATGACCGTGTGCTCAAGAACCTCCAGGGTTGCAGTGATTAAAAACCTTTGGAAAACGTTTGTTATGCCATCCCCGCTCCCTCTCTTCATTCACTCTGTAGCTCGCTCGACCAACGCTGCTCGCTGTCGCTGCATGCATGTGCACTGTTGACTTAGATCGGGCAGTGACAGTGTCCATTATGTGTTCAGGTGTGAGTGTTGAAGGTAAATAAGACATCGACCGTATTTCCCAAATCAGGAAATCCTTCACTGCTGATCTCAGCACAGGAGAACTGGAGGAACACTGGATGAACAGAAATTTTTCACCTCGCCGCCATGTTTGTTTAACTGACGTCATGAGGGGGATTAGACGCGGAGATGCCATAGACTCCAATGTCAAAACTCCGTTATAAAAATACAATTTCAGTCCGCGGTGGTGTAGCGGTCTAAGCATCGGCTTTGTGTCAATGCAGTTGCCCACCGGGGACCGGGGTTCGCGCCTCGGGCTCGTCAGATCGGACTGTGGCCGGACTCGATGAAGCAGCAATAATTGGCAACGCCGTCTTCGGGAGGGGGGCGGAGTCGGCTTGTGTTCGTCATGTGAATGCGTCTCTGTGTGTGTGTGGGAAAAAGCAGTGGTTCGGCCTGGAGTCGCCTTGTCACGAAAGTGCCGAGGCGACTCCTTCGGGACTGCTGGCAGGACAGATGCAGTTGGCGAACGCATACAGTACGAGGGTGGGAGTTTGAACTAAAACAGGGATCGATTGGTCACTAAATTGGGAGGAAAAAAGGGAAAAATCAGAAATAAATTGAAAAAAAATACAGTTTAAAATTGTAGGATTAATCACAGTCACACCTGGAAATCACCTCCGTAGTAATAAAACAAATGTCTCATACTGAGCAATGTTTTCTTACCCTTGTTTTTTTTTTTATTGATTTAGAATGAATGAAAGTAATTCGCCTACATTCATTTTATATCATGAAAACCTTGACGGTTAAACACATCTGACGGCCCACTACTGCCGGTCTCGGTTGTTAACAGTTGCGAACGGCAGCAACTCTCCCTCTTCAATAATTGACAGAAACTTCCATCTCACCTGGAGCCTGGAGCGGAGACTTAGCATACGCCACACTTTGGGTGGTGACCCCAATCAAGTGAGCGGATTTGATCACATCTCAAGGCCAAATGAAAGTGTGTGGACTCGGGCAGTGTCATTAACAACTTCATTTTTTTTTTTTAATACAGAGATATATTTTCATCCAACAAATGCCTCGTGCCAATATGTCCATCATAAAATCCATGTGAACCAGAGCTCCGTCGCCGTCATGCTTGCCCCAACCTCTTTACCAGGTGCATTTTGCGAACTAATATCTGCGGTTTTTTATCCAAGGAGGGACTAATCTCAGCCTCTAAAAAGAAAAATCTGTATCCCTGCCACAGTCCCCTGTAGCATTTGTTGATGTCAGCTGTTTGAGGCCACTTTGTATTCACACGGCACGCTTTGAAAACAGCACGCTTACAGCAGCAGCGTCTGCCCCCAAAACGGCCAAAAGTGCCAATGGTCTAACCTCTCCAATTCACGGCTCAGAAATATTGATCAGTGTTTCACAATAAGCCCGTGTACTAGACACTCCTCGGAGGCTTTCAGCTCAATGTTGTTAGAGAAATTTAGCCAAATGACAAACTGCAGCCTTGAAAGCAAGAGAAAAATATCTGTTTTTACTCTTTACAGTACTATGTATTATCACACAATGTTCCCTCTGGTGCTGACTGCCTCCTTTTAATGTTTAGAGATTAATAGTATGTATGTACAGAAAGATTCATAGACACACACACACACACACATGCACACACACACGCACAGATGAACAGACAACTAGGCCAGCAGATCCTGGACTTTAATGGAGTGCATCAACACGTGCCTATACCTCGTAAAGGTCAACCATGACATTGCCCTCTGGACCCATACTGCTGACTACGTTCTCCAGGGCCAGGGTGTAGTAGACTCCCGCCGTGTCCGACACGTACAGGTTGTAGGTTTCATTCTGGTTCCACTCCTGCACAGCCGCCACCACACGGTTCTCATCGGTACTGATCACGTGCAGGTCCTGGGGGAAAAAACAAGGGTGAAGACTGGAAGTTATGACTCGATGAGACTACCATGGCTGCTGGCTGGCACACTGTCTCTGAACAACCAGCTGCAGTCCAACATATTACAGCAGTTGTGTGGAAGAAAAGTCCTGCAGTTAGCTTTGGCAAAATGGTTTTAAATACACAAGTATTACTTCCCCCACACTCACATTTTATACAATACTATCACTCGTGTGTTTTAAACTGTATGAGACAATCTAACTGATTTCTTAATATCTGTTTTGCCAAAACAAACAGATAATTACAATATAATAAAAAAACATATGTTCAATGTACGGTATCTTAATGTGAAGATTAAGGTAATAATTGCTTTGGAACAACACTTTAAAAGTAACAATTCCAACAACGTTATGGTATCAAAGCTTGCACACACACACACACGCACACATATACACACACACACACACATATAGAGAGAGAGAGAGAGAGAGAGAGAGAGAGAGAGAGAGAGAGAGAGAGAGAGAGAGAGAGAGAGAGAGAGAGAGAGAGGAATAATAATAGAATAATAGAAGTCTAATAGTGAAATTAAGCAAATTTCTCTATTAGACTTAGAAGAGTTAATCTCCCACTTGAACTCTTCCACCTGTCAACTGGAGACCATCCCCACTAGATTTTTGAAAGAGGTATTTCACACTGTCGGCCCACACATTCTCTCCATTATCAACTGCTCACTGTCTACCGGTTTGTTCCCATCTGGTTTTAAACACGCAGTAGTCCTACCTCTCCTGAAGAAGCCTACTCTCGACCCTTTTGTTTTAAGCAATTTTAGACCAATTTCAAATCTACCTTTTTTATCCAAAATCTTAGAAATGTCTGTTGCTCCTCAACTTACCACACAAATGAATAGTTGTAGTATTTTTGAGTAATTTCAATCAGGATTCTGTACCCACCACAGCACAGAAACAGCTCTCATTAAAGTTATCAACGATTTATTGCTCACCGCTGACTCTGGTGCTTGCTCAATTTTAATTCTGCTTGACCTGAGTTCCACTTTTGATACGGTTGAACATGACATCCCTTTAAATCGCCTGGAAAACTATGTTGGCATTAAGGATACTGCTATCTGACAGATCTTTTTCTGTTACAATGGGAGAATTCTCCTCATCCCCAGCCCCCCCTCACATGTGGTGTCCCCCAGGGGTCAGTTCTTGGTCCATTATTATTTTCCACTTACATGGGTCAGATCATCTGTCATCATAATATTAATTTACACTGTTATGCGGAACACCCTGCTTTATGTCCCGCTTACTGGTAATGACACACATGATCTTTTTCGTGTTATAGTTTTTCTCTCCGATATTAAATGCTGAATGTCACAAAACTTCCTCCGGCTCAATGAGTCCAAAATCTGAGGTCCTTTTATTCAGCCCCCCTAACCTAACTGGCGACCTGGAAAAGAGTTAAGGGAACCTGTCCTCAATGTTTAGCACTCTGCCAGCAATTTGGGCATCTTTTTTGACTCCAAGCTCCGTTTTGACACTCAAATCACCAGGGTAGTACAGTCTTGCTTTCTCCAAATCAGGAACACAGCAAAAGTTAAAACTTTCCTATCTCAAATGGACCTTGGAAAGAAGTCATCCATGCATTCATCTCATCACATCTGGATTATTGTAACTCTGCGTATTCAGGGCTCAGTCAAAAGTCCATGTCCCACCTCCAGCTCATCCAAAACTCAGCTGCCAGATTGTTACCAAATTCCAAGAGACATGAACATCACTTCCATTCTTGCAATGTTTCACTAACTTTTACTAATTACTTTTAAAGCCCTACATGGCCTCACGCCTACATATATCACTTATTTACTCACACCTTATGGGCCTGGCTGCTGCCTGCGCCCCTCAGGCAGGTCCTTTTTAACTGTCCCTCAGCCAGCATCGTTACTAAAGGTGACCGGGCGTTTCCTGTAAGAGGCCCGCAACTCTGGACCTCCCTACCTGAGGAAATTAGGCTAGCAAACTCACTGCCTTCTTTTAAATCACTTCTTAAAACTTACTTACTTTACAGGGAGGCTTATTTATAGTAAATCCCTTGTTGCCCAATTTCCATGTATTTATTTATGTATTTATATATTTAATTTAACTCTTTATATTGTTTATTTTATACTTTTATAATTTTACATTTTAATTCTTTATATTTTTATATTTTTCTTTCATCATCTTATTCTAATTGTTTTCATCATAATCCTTGTTTTATTGGCTCTAATTCTCTTTGTTTTAATTATGCTCTTGTGACTTTATCCTGACTGTGTTTTACCTTGTTCTGTGGAGCAGATCTGGCATCATGTCCTATATTTGTATTGTATTTTGTAGTTTTACCTTGACTATGTGCATTAATGCATCCTGTTTTATAAGGCACCTTGCAACGCTGTTTAGAAAAGTGCGACAGAAATGAAGTTATTATTATTGCAGCCAATTCGCGTCACGCCACAGCCGGGACGCGAACCCGGCTCTCCCGCATCACGGGTGACTACGTTAACCAACAGCTACCGAGCCTATTCCTCCGTGATCGTTACATTGCCCTCTCTAGCTAGACCGTCACAGCCGGGGCGCGAATTCATGTATTCTGCACCGTGGGTGACAATGTTAACCATTCGACAAAAGGGTCCGACCCGTTAGCCAAGGGCTACCGAGCCTATTTATCCGTGTCCGTTACACTACCCCCCTACTTCGAGGAGCGCATCCGCTCGCATCCCACTTCTGACACCAATGTAGCGAATTCAGGGGGCAACCACAGGAACCACCGCAGCCGGGACACGAACGCGTATCTTGCGCGCCGCGGGAGACATCGCTAACCGCTCGACTAAAGGGTCCGACCTGTTAGCCAAGGGCTACCGAGCCTATTCCCGTCCCCAAGAAATGCAATCTCCTTCGACGTGAGACCAAGTTTTTGGGCAATGTGCTGGGGGCAGAGGGCATGGCCACTGATCCTATTAAGGTGGAGGTGGTCAAGAAATGGCCAGTTCCGCGAAACGTCAGTGAGGTGCGTAGTTTCACGGGGCTCGCCTCCTATTACCTAGGTTTTGTCCGCAACTTTGCGTCCATTGCCAGTCCCCTACACCGTCTCACCGAGAAGGGACGGGAGTCAACTGGGACGACAACTGTGCAGCCGCCTTTGCCCAGCTCCGCACCGCCCTGATCACTGCACCCATCCTGGCCCTACCTGATCCTAAGTGCCGCCTCATCGCGGACACAGATGCCAGCAATGTGGGGCTGGGGGCCATCCTGTCTCAGGAGGTTGCTGAGGGAGAGAGAGTGGTGGCCTACTACAGTCGTGCCTTGAGCCGCCCTGACGCAACTACTGCGTTACACGTCGCGAGCTCCCGGCGGTGGTCGCGGCGTTCTATCATTTTCGCCCCTATCTCTATGGTCAGGCCTTTCTCCTGCGGACGGATCATGCGGCCCTGACCTGGCTGCTCAGCTTTAAGGAGCCTGAAGGCCAGGTTGCTAGGTGGATTGAGGAGCTGCAGAGCTACGATTTCGAGACCCAGCACCGAGCCGGGCGCCTGCACAGCAATGCAGATGCCCTCTCCTGTCGTCTCTGCGAGGACTGCAGACACGGTGAGCGCCAAGGGGAGTGAGACAAAGCAATCCTCCAAGTGTCCACCACGCGGCAGGTTGAGCCATAGGAAGCGTGGCTGATGGCATTGGACAAGCAAGAGCAGCGCAGGATAGGGATCCCACCCTTGCCAGGGTGGTACAGTGGGTCGAGGCACGCCCCCAATGGCAAGCTGTCTCTGCCATGTCGGTGGAGACCAAGCCCTACTTTTCCCAGTGGGCCATCTTGGCCCTCCGTGATGGACTGTTGTACCGGGTCTGGCAAGCGCCGGGCCGGGAAGAAGTGTGTGGCAGTTACTGGTGCCCAAGGACTGGCGCCAACGAGTGCTACGGGCGGCCCACGGCTCGGTGGGGGCGGGTCACTATGGGGTGGCCAAGACGCTGAACAAGCTGTGCCAATGGTTCTACTGGGCCGGATGCAGGCATGACACTGAACTTTTTGTGCACTGTTGTGATGCCTGCACCGCCAAGAAAGGACCAACCAGACGCTCCCATGTCCCTCTACAACAATACCAGGCAGGGGCCTCCATGGAGCGGGTCGGTGAGGACCTCCTTGGCCTATTTCCCACCACAGACAACGGAAACCGCTACGTCCTTGTGGCCATGGACTAATTTACCAAATGGCCTGAGGCGTATGCGGTCCCAGACGAGAGCGCTGCCACTACAGCCGAGCGGCTGGTGTGTGAGATGTTCTGTCGGTTCGGTGCGCCCGAAGAAATACAAAGAGATCAGGGGCGGAACTTCGAGGCACAGGTGTTTGCTGAGGTGTGTCAACGCATGGGGGTGAAGAAAACCAGCACAACGCCCCTCCACCCCCAGAGTGACGGAATGGTGGAGAGGTTAAATCGTACGCTCACAACATAACTTGCTATTGTCACCAGCCGGGACCGCCACAGCCGGGACGCAAACCCGTATCTCCCGCACCACGGGTGACAACGTTAACCAGTTAACTAAAGGATACGACCAGTTAGCCAAGGGCTACCCAGCCTATTTATCCGTGTACGTTACACTACCCCCCTCCTTCGGGAAGCGCGTCCGCGCGCATCCCACTTCTGACACCAGTGTAGTGAATTCGGGGGGCAACCGCAGGAACTGCCGCAGCTGGGACGTGAATCTATATCTCCCGCATCGCGAGCGACATCGCTAACTGCTTGACTTAAGTGTCCGACCCGTTAGCCAGGGGCTACCGAGCCTATTCATCCTTGATCGTTACATTATTGTTGTTGTTGTTATATTATTATCATTGTTGTTATATTATTATTATTATTATTATTATTAATGGTACATTCTATAAAAACAGTGTAACAACCTAATACATAATCTCTTCTAGTTTGATTTTAAATATAACTGATATTTACACTTTTTAGTTTTATCTTTAAAATCAAGGGCCATAAACTAGTTTTTGCACAGGTGACATGGGACTTTTTTATTAGGATACTCTATTTACACCCCTGCTGGACTCAGCCACACTAAACAATCATAATCCCCGTATCTTCTGCATTCACCTATGTTTTGCTAAGAAAATATTCACTCATTAAAACAACATCTCGCTATCAGGGCGATGCTAATCCCGAGTTTGGTTGGGGTTTCATCTGCCACTTACTGTGCCAACAGCACCTTTGGGGGAGCCAAGAGAGGCCGGGGTGCCCAGGGCATGATTGAATAAAACATGTTTAATTGTCAATAGAGATGTGACAAGGGAGGCCGTGTGCACACAGAGCTGACTGGAATAACAATGCCAGAGTCACTGAGAGTTACATTGCCCTTGATTTCCTCATAAATAACAAAGCGAGCGTCGTGTGGAGCCCGCTGCGCAGCGCCAATTCTTGCGCTCCTGTTCAGACAGAGATGGAACATCACTGTTCTCTGCCTTCAGAAGCCGAGAAACTGCCACAAACAAATGCATTCAAAAAACATGTGCCGTTTCATCCCACAGGTCAAAATAGGGAACAAAACTGCAAGAATATCCTTGTATTACCAACCAATGCAGTAATTATTAACACTTTTACACACTGCGAGTGTCTCAGGACAGGATGGTGTGTTGCTGTAAAGCCCCTTGAGGCAAATTTGTAATTTGTGATACTGGGCAATACAAATAAAACTAACTGGACTTGACTTTTTTAGTAAAGGTGAAGTTCTACGTAACGATGGCCATGGAGGGGGAGGGTGGTTACCTTGGGCAGGGTGTACTTGGGCAGCTTCATGGGCGTGAAGATGTCTCTTTTGGCCGACACATAATAGATCGGTCGCCCACTGGTTGACACCTGAGGGAGATGAAACCATAGTATAAAGATACTTCATCGACATAAAATAATAAAAATGGAATGATTCAACCGGAACATTTTTCGCGTAACGGGGACAGATTACACCGCTCATGGCGACAAACGACGGCCATAGAAATGTCTGATAAAAATCAGCACACCTTTAGACTGTTCTAGTGCTTTTTCTTCCCAAACTCCGAGATTACCCACCTGGACAAACACATACTCGTCTTGCACCACCAGGGAATTGGGGTCAATGTAGCCTGGGAAGGGCTTGCCCTTGTTGGCGTCGGTGCAGTTCTGCAGTTTGCAGGTGACATACAGCGCCTCTGCTCTCAAGAGTACACACACACACACACACACACACACACACACACACAGATGTCAAGCCATGGCATCAGTGACGGTATTAGTCAATGAAGACAGGCAGCCTTCAGCCAGCGCTGGGAAGCCTCGCTGGGCTACTGACATTACTAGCGTCAGTAAAGTGCTCCTGTAAGGGAGCGGGCAGGGCAGACGTGGAAGACAGATATCTGGCGATGCAAATTGCTTTTCACTGCCTTCAATCGCATCGCGGAGAGAGAGCCTGTCCCCACGTGTTAGCCTCTGCCAGCTCAGTGTCAGCCTTCTTCCACAGGCACATGAGCAGCGGTGCTGGTCTGCAAGAGGGCCGGCCAGCAATAACCCGGGACGCCTGACTGTGTGGTGTTTGTGTACGCGTCTGCCTTTTCTTATCTGTTGGATAGTTCTTTTTTTTCCAATTTTTCTCCCCATTTGTGTCTGGCCAATTACCCCACCCTTTCGAGCCATCCCGATTGCTGCTCCACCCCCTCTGTCGATCCGGGGAGGGCTGCAGACTACCACATGCCTCCTCCGATACATGTGGTGTTGCCAGCCGCTTCTTTTCACCTGACAGTGAGGAGTTTCTCCAGGGGGACGTAGCACGTGGGAGGATCACGTTACCCCACCCCCCCCCAGTTCCCCATCCACCCCAAATAGGAGCCCCGACCGACCAGAGTAGGCGCTAGTGCAGCGACCAGGGAGCCCAGTATCATGCCAAAGCGTGTAATACACCCGCTGGTCCAACGTGTCAGTGTCACGGTTTGCCTCGTTCTGGTGTGAAAAGTACACGCGTGTAGGAAGGTGCGGTGCCAGCAGGGGGCGATGATTAACTCAATGCCAGAAACTCCCCACGGAGGAAAAGAAACATACAGCATTTTCCAAAATCCTTCCCCTAACCTGTCTTCACCTCTGAATCATCGCCCCCTGCTGCTACTGCACCTTCATACATGCGTGCGTGCACTTTTCACGCCTGAACGAGGAAAACTGTGACACTGACACGTTAGACCGGCAGGTGTATTACATGCATTGGTGTGATACCGGGTTGACCAGGAGACATACCCACATCCGGCTTGCCAGCCGCAGACACGGCCAATTGTATCTGATGGGATGCTCGACCAAGCCATAGACAACACGGGGATTTGAACCGGCGATCCCCGTGTTGGGTAGGCAACGGAATAGACCGCCACGCCACCCGGACGCCCACATCTGTTGGACGGTTCTGATGAACATTACACGCCTGACACACTCTCTTCTCTGGCCTCATAAGTGAGCTATGCAACAATCACACAGGAAACACAAATGAACATATAGGTTACTGCTTGTCAAGTGGACTGACAGTTTGTGAAACTTTTAAGACGGGTAAATAATTCTGTCTGGGAAAAGCTCGTAAATTGATGGTCAAGGATTTTGTAAAAACAAAGTAAAAAAAGAGGTCAATTGAAACCTCATATTCAATGTATTTTGAATCGTATCAGCATATGGGGTGTATTGTATCAACGCAGCCCGGCGAAATAAGAAATGTCCCCGGGTCCATTGTCACTCAGAAGCTTTACTGATGGTTTTCCCTACACCCACGTGAGCAGCGACTGGCTAAAAGACGCGTTAAAAGCCGCTCTGACGTGTGTACCGGGTCTCTCCCCGTTATTTGGCCTCGGTCGGAAGCGCGTCCGCGACCTCTTCGTGTGACCTTTGTGCAAGCCAAGCCCGCACAACTCCCCGTTGTTCCCCCACGTGGGCACAGAACTCATAATACAGCAGAGAGGCGGCTGGAAATGGAGCGTTGAACTCAGAATTCAATTACTCACGTGTGTCCGAGATGCTGGTCTCCAGGTGAATCAAGCCGGGCTCTTTGTCCAAACCCATTTTGGACCTGTGAGGGAGACGAATGCATTCAGGAACATTAGCATCGGTGTGTTGACTCGGGGAACCAGTGTGTGTGTGTGTGTGTGTGTGTGTGTGTGTGTGTGTGCCGAAGGAAAATGCAACCTACTGCAGATTCTGTCTCATCTCACAGATTGCTTGCCACGGTGCCCAACAAGTGCATAGCTACACGGAGACAGCGTCAAGTGCTGTGTCAGTCAAAGTAAATGTCCTCCTCGGCCCACGAACGACCACCTCTTTGTCCTCAGCGAGGATTCACAGTTTTAAGTGCCAAGCAGCAGCGCCTTAGGTTTACCGTGCAAAGTCTTGAAAGACCCCCAAAAGCTCATTAATAGCCCTCCGCCCCACCCCACCCCACCCTCAGAGAGATTGAAAAAGACGTTTTCTGACATCATTAGCAACGGGGGAAGACGTTGATTCACTTTTCTACAGAAGGATGCCCACAGATGGAATTGCACATAATCATTATTGCATTAAATATGTATTAAACGGACTAGGGAATCAGAGGAGAGGAAAGAGAAAGAGAGAGAGAGAGGATGAGGGAGAGAGGGACAAGGAGAATGTGTGGACCACCACGGCTTCTAATTATGCTCCTCATTGGCGGTATTGGTGATTTCCCTGATGAAACGCAGCTCTGAAAAGCATGACCTACTTATCCGGCGCTCTCGCACTGCATTTCCATTTTCACTGAACGATCCAGTCAGCTACCCGGGACCGGTACGGGGCGATACAGAGAGAATTCTGAATATGGAATTGGTGGTAGTTGAGGTTTGTTTAAACTTCTGTTTTTCAGAAGTTACTAATGGCAACCTTCGAAGTTGAAGGTCCGTCCCAGATTCCAGGGATCCCATTGATTTGGACAGCCGCATTGGTGCTCTCAGGTGACTAGTGACAGGCGTAGGAACAGGTGTAAAAACAACAACAATAATGGCGGCACGGTGGCGCCGTGGTTAGCGCTGTGCAGCAAGAAGGTCCTAGGTTCGAACCCCAGGGTTGGCCAACCTTGGGGGGGTCATCCCGGGTCGTTCTCTGTGTGGAGTTTGCGTGTTCTCCCCGTGTCTGCGTGGGGTTTTCTCCGGGTGCTCATGTTAGTGTTAATACTCCTGCCTGTGCCCCTGAGCAAGGCATGGCAAGACGAACTGGAGTTGATCCTGCACGGCGGCTGCCCAATGCTTCTAGCTACACAGCTAGGATGGGTTAAATGCAGAGAGGAATTGCGCTACGGGGATCTGTAAAGTTTACCAAAATCAACAACAACAACAACAAACAGCAAACAGGATTTAGTTATGAGTTGGAGCATTTCCTAATATATATATATATATATATACACACACACACACACACATCAGAGAGTCCGCTCCAGATGCTTTTGTGAAGATTGGTGGTGATGTACTCAAAGTTTCCATGCCTGTGCTTAGGAAGCTAGCTGCTATTGATATTTAGGGCTTTTTCCATATTGGGTATGATTACCCCCCCCGCCCCCCCAGTCCCCCGCCGCTCAGCTTTCACATTAGTAATCGTGTTCCACCCGAGTCCAGTTGGGTATGTACACACACGAGATGGGCACGTGTTGCGCGCATACGCAGATTTGGGAGGAGAAGGGCGGCGTCGAGGGAATGCCTTTGCAGCGTAGCAGCACCGCTCATTGGGGTTTGTGAGGCGCTTTTCTTACCCAGCACTCCCGAACCTGCACCGTCTGACGAACAACCTCGCGGAGGTTCGCTTGCGAGTCGTGCCCAAGTGAGACTCAACATCTCCTTTGCTTGTTTGGTGGCCAAATGTACATCAAGTGTCAGCTCCCTCTCCCGTCTCATTACCGGGGGCTACCGCCACAACCAACCAACCCCCCCCCCCCCCCCCAAAAAATAGCAGCCTGTCAGCAGCTGCAGAGGCAGCGTTCCGGGCTCCGCTCACTCCAGGCTCTCGAGCTTGTTACTGCTTTGACAGCCTCTCGAAAGTGTGTTGGGTCAATCCAAAAGTTACTTATTTGGACAGGACCTGTGTGGCGCCATTTGGCCAGGTAAATAGGAGAACAGTCAGAGACCAGGGAAGGATGTGGAACAATACAAAATATAACGACACATGTTAGGAAAAACACTATAGGTCTCTTTTTCATAGTGGATAAAAGCAATCACACACCGCAAAGTCCCAGTGGAAGCCTAATGTGGTAATCTGTCTTTGCACGCGGTGCCTGGAGGGCATCAGCATCACTTCAATCTTAACACGGTACCTAGCCAACCGGAAGCTGTTTTACTGAGATTACACATGGCATTCAGTAATTACAAGGCTCTTTTCCAAAAGTGAAGTATTCTCGATAGCCTAATGTATTATGTAGCTGTCTGCCACAAAGATAGATCAGGCATGTTAGACACATAAATAATACATAAATAATAAAATAATAATAATAATAATAATAATCATAACACTCTAGCTCCTCTTTGACAGAATGTCTTCGTCTAGCTGGAGCTCCTATACATTCTGTAAATGTATAGCTTTTTGTGTTTTTAATTTCTTTTTTTTCTTCTTCCATAAACCCTCCAAAATGGGTTTAAAGATAGCTGCTGATGGGGCGTCCGGGTAGCGTAGTGGTCTATTCTGCTGCCTACTAACACGGGGATCGCCGGTTCGAATCCCCGTGTTACCTCCAGCTTGGTCGGGCGTCCCTACAGACACAATTGGCCGTGTCTGCGGGTGGGAAGCCGGATGTGGGTATGTGTCCTGGTCGCTGCACTAGCGCCTTCTCTGGTCAGTCGGTGCGCCTGTTCAGGGGGGAGGGGAAACTGGGGGGAGTAGCGTGATCCTCCCACGTGCTACGTCCCCCTGGTGACACTCCTCACTGTGAGGTGAAAAGAAGCAGCTGGTGACGCCACATGTATTGGAGGAGGCATGTGGTAGTCTGCAGCCCTCCCCGGATCGGCAGAGGAGGTGGAGCAGCGACTGGGACGGCTCGGAAGAGAGGGGTAATAGGCCAAGTACAATTGGGGAGAAAAAGTGGGGAAAAGCCAAAAAAACAAAATACATAAAGCTGCTGGTGTTCAATATGTTTAATATGTTGGGAGTGCCGGTAGAATGTCATTGTCAAGTGTATGTAATTGATTCATTATGTACATATTTCCAGAGTTTTCATACTTCTGTAGGGATCATTTCAGTTTTTTTTTTGACAACAGGCCTTCTTTCTGGGGCCGCCCATGCCTGCTGAAAGCAAACAGCAAACACCGTATTGGAGATGGCGCCGCCCTTTTGTCTAGCGATACGTAGCTGTCTAGGTGTAGTTTGGACTTATCATTCAGCAGGTTGCAGGTGATTAGAGAGCTTGCTGGGCTTAAACCTCGTGTGGATGTGGAGTCAACTACACTGCTCAAAAAAATAAAGGGAACACATAAGCAATGTAATGTAGCTCCAAGTCAATCACACTTTTGAGATATCAACCTGTCCAGTTAGGAAGCAACACTGATTTGTGAATCAATTTCACCTGTTGGTAAATTGTCTAATTTCCACCTGGTGGAAATTAGACAATTTGCAAGACAACCCCTATAAAAGGAATGGATTTGCAGGTGGTGGCAACAGACCATTTGCCTGTCCTCATCTTTTCTGGCCGATCTTTGGTTAGTTTTTCATTTTGTTAGTGCCCTCACCACTAGAGGTGGCATGAGGCGGTATCTGCAACCTACAGAAGTTGCTCAGGTAGTGCAGCTCATCCAGGATGGCATATCAATGCGTGCTGTGGCAAGAAGATTTGATGTGTCTCCCAGCACAGTGTCCAGAGCATGGAGGAGGTACCAGGAGACAGGCCAGTACACCAGGAGACGTGGAGGGGGCCGCAGGAGGACAACAACCCCGCAGCAGGACCGCTATCTGGTTCTTTGTGCAAGGAGGAACAGGAGGAGCACTGCCGGAGCCCTACAAAACGACCTTCAACAGGCCACTAATGTGCAGGTTTCTGCTCAAACAGTGAGAAACAGAATGCATGAGGATGGCATGAGGGCCCGACGTCCACAATTGGGGCCTGTTCTCACAGCCCAACACCGTGCAGCCCGATTGACCTTTGCCAGAGAACATCTTGGTTGGCAGATTCGCCATTGGCGCCCTGTGCTCTTCACAGATGAGAGCAGGTTCACACTGAACACATGTGACAGACGTGAGAGAGTCTGGAGACGCTGTGGAGAACGTTCTGCTGCCTGCAACATCCTCCAGCATGACCGGTTTGGCGGTGGGTCAGTGATGGTCTGGGGAGGCATATCCTTGGAGGGCTGCACAGACCTCTACGTGCTAGCCAGAGGTACCATGACTGCCATTAGGTACCGGGATGAGATCCTCAGACCCATTGTCAGACCATATGCTGGTGCAGTGGGCCCTGGGTTCCTGCTCATGCATGACAATGCTCGTCCTCATGTGGCCAGAGTGTGTCAGCAGTTCCTGTATGTCGAGGGCATTGATGCTATGGACTGGCCTGCACGTTTCCCAGACCTGAATCCAATGGAGCACCTCTGGGACATCATGTCTCGTACCATCCGCCAACGCGATGTCGCACCACAGACTGTCCAGGAGTTGACCAATGCCCTGATCCAGGTCTGGGAGGAGATCCCTCAGGAGACCATCCGTCGTCTCATCAGGAGCATGCCCAGACGTTGTAGGGAGTGCATACAGGCACGTGGAGGCCACACACACTACTGAGCCTCATTTTGAATCGTCTTGAAGAATTTCCACAGAAGTTGGATCAGCCTATGTTCTCATTTTCCACTTTGATTTTGAGTATGATTCTGAATCCAGACCTTAATGGGCTAATGATTTTGATTTCCATTGATCATTCTTAGGTTATTTTGCTCTAAACACATTCCTCTGTCTAATAAATAAAGATTTTCAGCTGAAATATTTCATTCATCGAGGTCTATATTGTGTTTTTAGGTGTTCCCTTTATTTTTTTGAGCAGTATAGTTTAGTTAATATGCTTAGTCAGGGAATTTCTCATAGTGTAGATTATCAGATTGACAGCTTGATCTATAACATTGAGACCGTCTCCCTACCCTGCTGTATTGCCCCAAGGATCTCCTCCCCTAAACGTGTCAGTCACATCCATCCATCCATTAACTGAACTGCTTATCTTGCTCTCAGGGTCGCAAGGATAATGGAGCCTATCCCAGCAGTCATTGGCTGGCAGGCGGGGAGACACCCTGGACAGGCCGCCAGGCCATCACAGGGCCGACACACACACACACACACACACGCACACACCAAGTCATACCTAAGGACAATTTAGTATGGTTAAATCATCTGACCTACATGTCTTTGGACTGTCGGAGGAAACCGGAGCACCCGGAGGAAACCCACGCAGACACGGGGAGCACATGCAAACTCCACACCCAGGATGACCCACCAAGGTTAGACTACCCCAGGGCTCGAACCAAGGACCTTCTTGCTGTGAGGCGACCGCGCTAACCACTGCGTCACCGTGCCGCCGTGTCAATCACAATAATCTAATAATCATTCCTAGCACTGGGGTGGTGAACTGTCCAACAAATATAATAAAACTACAGAGCCAAACATCTAATGTTATCAAAAGTGTGAACAGACATCGTTCAAAGTGTAGGTCTTCAAAAATGTCAACTAATAATACAATATGTCTAATTCCAATTAATGTTTCACCTATAGGTAGCTCTGAAGTTCTGCCTACTACTAATTATTTCCACAAGATGCTTAAATCTGGTTTCATGAATATCAGATCACTGTCTACCAAAGCCTTACTAATAAATGATCTGATTCTTGTTTTGATATGATTGGGTTATGTGAAACATGGCTGAAACCAAATGTTTTCCTTTCCTTAAATGAAGCGTCCCCACCCAACTATACTTATACCAATGTAGCTCGGGCAGAGAAACAAGGTGGGGGTGTCACCTTGATATTTAAATCTATTTTCAATTTAACTTCTAAACCTGAATCTAAATTCCAGTCTTTTGAGGCTCTAAGTCCATCTCCCTCAGCCATGAACAGACTCTTCCCAGTCCAGATTGTGATGCTCTATCGACCTCCTGGCCCTTACTCACTATTTCCTGAAGAATGTGGAGGATTTATCTCAGGTCTTGTTACTCACTCTGATGAGATTCTAATTCTTGGCGATTTCAATATTCATGTGAATAAGGCTGTGGATCCTCTAAGTAAGACTTTTCTGGTGCTTGTTGATCTATCTTAAAGGGATAGATGTTTCTTATCTGACTGTCTTGCCAACCACATCTGCTGTGTCAGATCATTTTCTCATTATATTTGAAGCATTATTGGCCTGCCCTGTTAATGTCAGCACAGATGTAATCGCCACTCACCACGCTGGTCCATCAACTAGCTGCATTTGGCCAGCAGCTGCCTGAAGTCTTGGCTCCTTTCACTGTAGAGACAGACTCCGTTGAATATTTCAACAGTAACTTCAGTGTGGCCCTCTCTACTCTCCTCAATTCAGTTGCACCTTGCTACCAGAGCTAAACCACTAAAGCGGCCTACACCCTGGTTTAATAAGAGATACATGCTCTTAAGCGGGCCTGCAAGAGACTGGAACGTAAATGGCAAAAATCAAAATTGGAGTTGTTTTTTTTTTTTACCTCTCATGGCATAAGTGTTTATTGAAAAACTATAAGCATGCTTTAGCTGCTGCGAAAACAGTGTATCTCTCTCGCTTAATCAATATTAATAAGCATAATCCCAGATTTTCCCTTGGCCGTGAATGGTGAGCAGCCATTCATTAGCTGCTCACCATGAGTTTCGAGACTTTTTCTGCAATGAGGTTGATTAGATCATAAACACAATTAGTTCTTCAACTCCAGCTACTCCTGCAGGTACTGCATTCCCAAATTAATATCTATACAATGAGTCACTGATAGTCCCTGTTATTACAGCTTTTGCAACTATCTCTCTTGATACTTGGACTAAACTCGTGTCAGCTTCTAAATCCACTACTTGCCTACTTGACCCTTTACCACCAAAACTTAAAAAAACAACGAAAAAAAAAAACTCTGGCCTTTCCTGGGACCTACAATGCAAGACATTATTAATTCATATAATGATTTAATTAATTGATTTAATTAATTAATACATCTATTTATTTATTTATTAATATTTGTTATAATAATTATTCACTTATAACTTACTACTGGGTACTGTTCCCTGCAGTTTTAAGAGAGGTGTTGTCAAACTTCTACTTAAGGAACTACATCTCGATCCAGGGTCTCTTAGTAACTATCGACCAGTCCCTAATCTTTCCATTCCTTTCTCAAGCGTTGGGGGGAGTTGTGTATCAAAACCTTTCGACTCATATAGAAGTAAACTCTGTCTGCGAACCTTTTTGATCTGCTTTCAGTGCCTTTCACTCCACTGAAACTGCTCTGATCAGAGTGGTGAGTGATCTTCTACTAGCTATGGACTCTGATTCCACTTCTGTGCTTCTACCCCTGGACCTCAGTGCAGCCTTTGACATCATTGATCACTGTATATTATTAGACAGAATAAATTGTAATTTTGGTGTCTCTGGCATAGCTCTCTTTTGGCTTAAGCCCTACTTATCTGTAAGAACACATTGTGTCTGCTATAATAATATGACATTGAAATTCTCTGACGCTAAATATGGCGTACCTCAAGGCTCAGTTCTTGACCCTCTATTTTTCTCTGTTTATGTCTCCTCTTGTCCAAATTATACACAGTCAGGGAATAAGTTTCGATTGCTATGCGGATGATACTCAGCCATATATGCCTATAAGGGGATGATGATCATAATCAAATGACTAATTTAATGGTCTGATTGGCAGTTGGCAAAATTGGCTGTAACTAAATGTCATGCTTTTAAATTCAGATAAAACTGAGACACTAGTCATTGGCTCTGCTAGACAGACACCGATTTGATTAAGTAACAATAACAATCGACAACTCTGTGATTTCACAAAGTATGGTAGCCAAAAATCTTGGTTTTACGTTTAATCCCAGCTTTTCCTTTGATAAGCACATTAAAGAAATCACCAAGACTGCCTTTTCATTTACATAGCATAGCTAAAATTCGGTCTTTCCTGTCTACAGCTGATGCAGACTCTAATACATACATTTGTTTAATCCAGACTTGATTACTGTAATGTTCTGCTTTCGGGTCTACCACATGCTAGTACTAAAAGTATTGAGATGTTTCAAAATGCTGCTGCTAGAATCCTAACTAAAACTAGAACATTTGACCACATTACACCAATTCTTGCTTCCCTTCATTGGCTTCCTATCCATGTTAGATCGGACTTCAAGGTGCTTCTTCTGACTTATAAAATACTAAATGGACTTGCTCCATCAAATCTGTCTGATCTCCTTAAAAAGAACATCCCATCTCGAGCTCTCCACCCTCAAAATACAGCGTGCATGTGTGTACCCAAAGTCAGCTGGTGGCAGGGCCTTTTCCTGTCGGGCCCTGTTCTTGTGGAATAATCTGCTGTCAGACAATCAAAGTCTGCCGAGTCCTTTAAATCCAAACTTAAATCTCATCTTTTTGCCTTAGCCTATAATTAGTTGCCTTTAAATTGAGGACTTCATGACCTATGTTGAATGGCGGTCGGGTTCTGTCTCAATGAATTTACCAAGCGCTGTTCTGCCGACAAGATCATAGAGTTTAGATTATTGACTATTGCAAACTGTTCTCTTCTCTCACATCTTTTCTCTCTCTCTAAATGATGTCTTCTCCTTTCTCTTGTCCTGTATATGTGAATGGTATGATGTGACTCTCCCCTGTGTGCACGTGTAGTCTGTCCTCCTCCCAGGTCTCCATGGTGATGGTGGTCACCACCTGGACACTGCTTGGCATCCTCCTCATCACATTTTGTTTTCACGTATGAATCATTTTCATTATGAATCCTTATCCTGTTTCAATGCTATATCCTTCTCTCACTCTGATGTGTGGCCAATGTTTTTTCTTGTCTCTTCCCCTGCATGTGTGAATGGTGTGATGTTAATCTCCCCTGTGTGTATGTGTAGTCTGTCCTCCTGTCAGGTCTACATGGCGATGGCGGTCGCATGGCTCAGGTCCTAGGCTGTTCCAGTGGTTTCGGGACACTGCTTGGCAACCTCCTCATCCTATTCTTCATATATTTTATGATTCCATGATAATTCTGTTGTCCTCTTTCAATGTTGTATTGTGTAAATTGTGTACACACAACATCCATTGTACATTGTCTGTCTTTGCAGAGAGATCCCTCCTCTGCTGCTCTCCCTGAGGTTTCCTCCTAGTTTTTCTCCCTGTTAAAATTTTTTTTAGGGAGTTGTTCCTTATCCGATGCGAGGGTTTAAGGACAGGGTGTTGTGTTACTGTAAAGCTCCCTGAGGCACATTTGTAATTTGTGATAATGGGCTATACAAATAAAATGGACTTTACTTGACTCGGGATCTTGGCCAAGTGGCATTAGCCTGAAAAGACTTTGAAAGTCACAGCGGCATCAGAGAGGGTATTGAAAAGAGCAATCAGGTGAGTGCGAGGTCCTGGACTTGGCTTACTCCCTGACCAACGACTTGAATAGTTCTGCCAAAACGCTTTGCTTACCAGTAGAACCGATTTGGAGCCACTCTCTCG
Organism: Lampris incognitus; assembly: GCF_029633865.1. Classification (NCBI taxonomy): domain Eukaryota; kingdom Metazoa; phylum Chordata; class Actinopteri; order Lampriformes; family Lampridae; genus Lampris; species Lampris incognitus. Next base: position 57,924,653 of record NC_079215.1, read on the forward strand.
TGGACAAGTTGCCATCTCCTCCCAAACTCCACGGAGCTGTACAGCTGTGTGAGAGACACAACCACAAGAACATATCAAGTCATGAACATTTAAAAAAAAGTCAATTTGAATCAGCCTTTTTGTTAAATACAAACATCCTCATCTGAAAAAGGCTTTGTTAGCATGAGACATTACATGGCATGTGAATGCACATGCATAGAAAACATATAAACGTAAATTCACACACACACAAACAAACAATCACACACATAGACAAACACACACTAACATTTAAAATGTTTGGTCTGAATCCAATAAATTAGAGTTGAATTTACATAGCATTAAAATACTGAAAGGTTTATTAACATGTCTTAGGAACATCACAGAATACAGGACACATTCTACCACAGGTCACACACACACACCCTGACTTCCTGCAACTGCCAAGGAGAAGAATTTTGTGATGTAATCGGACACTCTCTTGTACACACACACACACACACACACACACATGCGTGCACGTACATATATATATGCAGCACACAAGTGCATATGTATATATACACACAGCCACACATACACTCAAAATGACAGTAAACTTATATAGGGGGAGTCTGGGTGGCGTGGCGGTCTATTCCATTGGGATCGCCGATTTGAATCCCCGTGTTAGCTCCGGCTTGGTCGGGCATCCCTACAGACACAATTGGCCGTGTCTGCGGGTGCGAAGCCGGATGTGGGTATGTTTCCTGGTCACGGCACAAGCGCCTCATCTGGTTGGTCGGAGCGCCTGTTCAGGGGGGAGGGGGAAATGGGGGGGGATAGCGTGATCCTCCCATGCGCTACGTCCCCCTGGCGAAACTCCTCACTGTCAGGTAAAAAGAAGCGCCTGGTGACTCCACATGTATTGGAGGAGGCATGTGATAGTCTGCAGCCCTCCCCGGACAGCAGAAGGGGTGGAGCAGCGACCGGGACGGCTCGGGAAGAGTGGGGTAATTGGCCGGGTACAATTGGGGAGAAAAAGGGGGAAAATAAAACAAAACAAAAAAAACATTATATATATATATATATATATATATATATATATATATATATATATATATATATATATATATATATATATGTGTGTGTGTGTGTGTGTGTGTGTGTGTGTGTGTGTGTATGCACATCACGTGCACATTGTCCAATGGGGAAGGGAGATGTGCAACATACAAAAATTTCAAAAACACGTGACCGCTAGCGGTCCCATTTGGGGGAGGGGGAGTTGGTATTTGTCTATTGTCATGATTTATTTATAATTACTAAATAGGTGCTTATATCTATGTCTGCAGCTGCTGGCCAATTCATTCCTGTTATTCACTGTGGGCATGTGTGGTTTGCAAATGATAAACCATTTTTCAGTTAGACATAGATTGCATATTAATTTGCTCGACCTCTCTTGGTGATTTGCTACAAATTGTATTGCAGCAAAACACCAAGAGAGGTCGAGCAAATTAAGAAAACAATCTGCAAAATATTCTCAAACAATGGGCTAAAAATCACAATTGATGCAAACAAAAAACAAATTGATTTTCTGGACATCTCAATGGACCTTAGGAATGGCACATACAAGCCCCACAACACGCTGCAGGATCTTCACAGAGAGAGCAACCACCCACCCTCCATCTTGAAGAATATCCCAAAAAGCATTAATAGAAGACTCTCAAAATTGTCATCTAGTGATTCCATCTTCAAATGAAGCTGCACCCCAATACCAAGATGCATTACAAAAGAGTGGCTACAATTTTAAGCTCAAATACAACCCACCATTAAATACTGATTGCCTGCAAATCAGCAAACGTAGCAGAAGACGAAACATCACCTGGTACAACCCACCCTACAGTGATACCTTGGCCACAAACACCGGTAAGCGCTTTTTTGAACTTTTGGGTAAGTGCTTCACCCCGGACCACCAACCGAGGAAGATATTCAGTAGGAACACCATCAAAATTAGTTACAGCTGCATGCCTAACATTCAACAAATAATATCGTCCAACAACACAAGAATCATGAACAAATCAGTGACACCTTTATCACAACCGGACACCCCCAACTGCAACTGCCGTGTGAACGACTCGTGCCCCCTCGAGGAAAAATGCCAGACAAAAGGAGTTATCTAGCAAGCTACGGTGACAAGAGATGTCAACGACCAAATAGAGACATATGTCGGTCTAACAGAGGGAACATTCAACAAGAGGTTGAATGCATACGTGTGTAGCTTTAGAACCATTTAAAGAAAGTAACATCTTTAAGCCCTATATTTGGTCACTGGCGGACAGAAACATTAATTATTCAACCACCTGGAAAATCCTCTCAAAGAACAAAGCATATTCAACCAGCAGTAAAATGTGCAATATATGTCTAACTGAAAATGATACAATATTGTAACGATGACACAATATTGTAACGATGAAACAATATTGTAACGAACATGTGCAACATATGTCTAACTGAAAATGATACAATATTGTAACGATGACACAATATTGTAACGATGAAACAATATTGTAACGAACATGTGCAACATATGTCTAACTGAAAATGATATAATACTGTAACAATGATACAATATTGTAACGATGATACAATATTGTAACGAACATGTGCAACATATGTCTAACTGAAAATGATATAATACTGTAACAATCACGGATGAATAGGCTCGGTAGTCCTTGGCTATAGGGTCCGACATATTAGCCAAGGGCTACTGAGCCTATTCATCCGTGATCGTTACATTATTGTATCATTTGCAAACCAGAAATGTCCACAGTGAATAACTGGAATGAAATATATCAGTTGCAAACATAGATATAAGCACCTATTTTTTAATTACAAATAAATCATGACAAAAGACAAATACCCCGTGGACCGTTAGCGATCATGTGTTTTTGAAATTTTTGTATGTTGCACCTCTCCCTTCCCCATTGGACAATGTGAACGTGATGTGCATGACGAGGCAGTAGGTGGTGTTGTGGAGGATGAAAGAAAGGAGACGAGATCACTTCTCCTTTTGACCACACAGCCGTGGGGTTGTTATTTCCTCCAACTAACTCAAAATGAACAGTTCAATATCTTGAAACCTCAGCCTCGTCTCTACCCACAATACCCCTTGCTAACCCCCGCCCACTGTCTTAAAGGGATCGTCTCTGGCTCGCATGGTGAATATCTAACCTGCAAGTAGGTCACTTCACACACCCCCCCAGAATTCACCATGACAAAAAGAAAAAAAAAACCAACATGGCGAGGGACGAATAATGCGGCCAAAACGGCTCCTCTTGAAGGGTGTAGGGGCAGGAGGGTGTCCACGCCGAGGGGGCTGGGCCAGTTGAACCGGCCTGTCCAATTTCAGGTGGGCTGGCTTGAGCAGTCAACTGAAACCCGCTCCTGCTTACCACCACAAAGTTCTTAGCCCCCGCCGCCAGGACACGGAAGGGGCCATCGTAGGGGGGCCGCATGGGGGTACGGTGGGTGTCATGCCGAATGAAGACGTACCTAGACGACTGCAGGTACTTGGGGATGTAAGACTGAGGGAGGCAGTGCCGCGAAGTTGGTACTGGAGTGAAAAGGCCAGCGCTGTCCTGGAACACAACCTGCTGGCGGGGAGCAGACCAGGGTGCCAGGAGAAATTCCCCCGGGACCAGCAGTGGGTGGCCGTAAACCAGCTCGGCTGACGAGGATGGGAGGTCTTCCCTAGGGGCGGTCCACAGGCCAAGCATGACCCATGGGAGCCGGTCGACCCAGCTGCTGTCTGTGAGGTTGGCTCGAAGAGCGGCCTTCATAGAACGATGAAACCACTCACAAAAACCGTTGCCCTGTGGTTTGTACGCTGTGGTGTGGTGCAGCTTCACCCCTCAGCTTTCAGCCATTGCAGTCCAGAGCTCGGATGTGAACTGCGGGCCCCGGTCAGAAGTGAGGTCAGATGGTGTGCCAAACAGGGCTACCCAGGACCGGATGAACGCCCGGGCCACCTCAGCAGATGTGGTGGTTGACAACGGAATAGCCTCTGGCCACCTAGTAGTCTTGTCCACCATGGTAAGGAGATGAGTGAAACCATGGTGTGGGAGAAGGGGTCTTACTAGGTCCACATTGACATAGTCAAAACGCCTCCCAGGCACTGTGAAAAGTGCCAGGGGTGCCTTAGTGTAGCGGTGAACCTTGGAGCGCTGACATGGCACGCAGGTGCCTGCCCAGTCCTCGACGTCCTTCCTGAGGCCATGCCACACAAACTTGGCCCTCACCAACTTCGTTGACGCCTTCACGCCTGGGTGTGAAAGGCCATGGATGGCGATGAAAATCCGTCACCGCCTGCCCGTGGGCACCATGGGCCAAGAGAAGCATGGCCCCGGCGTCGTCGAACACCACATCCTTCAACTGCAGCCCAGTGTCAGCGGTCCGGTAGGCCTGCACTTCTGTGTCAGCAGCCTGGTCTGAGCCATGGCTGCGTAGTCGAGTCCCAAGTGGACGGCCCCCAACATCGCCCAGGAGAGGCAGTCGGTGACGAAGTTGTCCTTGCTGGCGACGTGACGGATGTCAGTGGTGAACTCTGAGATGTAGACCAGAGGTGGCTTTGGCCATCGCGAATGTCAGTGGTTTGTAGTCCACAAACACACAGACCTGGCAGCCCTCTAATAGGAAGTGGAAGCGGCGGATGGCAAGAAACAGACCAAGAAGCACCCGGTCGAAGGTGTTGTATTTCCTCTCACTACTGCGCAGCTGGCGGCTGAAAAAAGCGAGTGGCTGCCAGGCTCTGCCCACCCACTCCTCATACACTGCCCCCACGGCGTAATCTGAGGCATCCGTGGTGAGTGCTACTGGGGCAGTTGGTGATGGGTGTGCCAACAAGGCGGCGTCAGCCAGCGCAGCCTTAGCATCCTCAAACGCCCGGTTTCTCTCTTCCGACCAGTCCACTGGGCCCTTGGGGTCCTTACCTTTCAGAGCCTCATACAGGGGGCGCATGAGATGAGCCGCCCAGGGAATGAACCGGTTGTAAAAGTTCACCATGCCCAGGAAGTCGTGCAGGGACTTCACCGTGCTCGGACGTGGGAATCTGGCGACAGTGTCCACCATGTAGGGGAGGGGGGTTGCTCCGTCCTTTGTAACCCGGTGCCCAAGGAAATCATTGGCTGGCAGGCCCAACTGGCACTTTGCCAGGTTGGCGATGATCCCATGCTGGCTGAGCCACTCGAACAGCTGCCGGAGGTGGACCAGGTGCTCTGCCACGGACGTACTGGCCACTAGAATGTTGTCCAGGTAAACAAACAGTAACGGCATATCTCACAGCACAGAGTCCATGAGCCACTGAAAGGTCTGTGCAGCCCCCTTGAGCCCAAACGGCATCCTCGTGAACCCGAACAGGCCAAATGACGTGATTACTGCAGTCTTCGGTACATCCTGCGGGCAGACCGGCACCTGGTGGTATCAGCGCACGAGGTACACCTTGGAGAAGATGACCGCCCCCGCCAAGTGCACGGAGAAGTCCTGGATGTGCGGGACGGGGTACCGGTCTGGCGTTGTGGCGTTGTTGAGGCGGCGGTAATCACCCCATGGGCGCCAGCCGCTGTTAGCCTTCGTGACCATATGCAGGGGGGAGGCCCATGGACTGTCGGAATGGCGCACGATGTCGAGGCGCTCCATTTTGGCAAACTCCTCCTTGGTGATGACGAGCTTGGCTGGGTCAAGGCGCCATGCACGGACGTAGACTCGGGGGCCAGTGGTGGTGATGTAGTGTTCCACTCGGTGCTTGGTGACTGCTGACGAGAAGATGGGCGTTGTGAGCAGACGCTGAAATTCATCCCCGGGGGCAATCATGTTGGACAAGCCGATGGGACCCGCCTCCCCCAGCGTACATGGGTAGGAGCAGAAGGACACGGCGTCAATCAAGCGGCGGTTTTTAACGTCTACCAACAGTCCGTAAGCGCGCAGGAAATCCGCACCCAGGAGGGCAATGGACACCTTCGCCATTACAAAGTCCCAGCCGAACCGCCGACCTCCAAAAACCACTTCCACATACCTCGTGCCATAGGTGCGTATGGGTGTGCCGTTAGCAGCATCCATGGGGGGCGAATCCGCCGGCCATCGCGTCCACTGGTGTCTCAGGCAGGATGTTCCGCTGGGCGCCCGAATCAACTAGCAACCGCCGGCCGGAGATGGTGTCCTGAATAAACAGCAGCCTGCCTTCCTGGCCAACGCTCAGGGCTACCACTGAGAGCCGGCCCTGGCTTTTCTCGCCCCGCTGAACGTGCATAGTGCACGGAATTGCTTGGCTTTGGTTCCAAACCTAGCATGGTAGAAGCACAGTCCCCCAGAGTCCTGCTGCCGACGAGAAACTGCTGCCGCGGAGACGCCCGCAGCCTCAACCGGCGGTGGTGAAAGAGCGTGGGCAGGCAGCAGAGCGGCCGCACACTGCTGTCGGCTGGCGAGAAAAATCCTGTCAGCCTCCACGGCCAACTCCCGAAAGTTGCTGGTGGTGGACAACTTAGAGCTGGCCAAGGCAGCACGGACGTGCGAGGGGAGCTGACGGAGGAACAGCTGGCCGAAAAGGAAGGCGGGGTCGCACGAACCCAGCATAGCCAGCATCTTGTCCATTAGCTCCGATGGCTTGCCGTCTCCCAAGCCTTGCAGCGGAAACAACCAGTCCGCCCGCTCCACCTCTGCAAGCTCAAAAGCCTGTAGCAAGTGTCTCTTAATCGTACTGTACTTACCCACGGGCGGCGAGGCTTGCAGCAGGCCCAGTATCCGTGACGCCGTAGATGTTCCGACTGCCGCCATGACGTAGTAGTAATTGGTTTCATCCACGGTGATGTTCCTAATCGCGAACTGGGCTTGGAAGTGAGCGAACCATGCTGCCGCAGCCGTATCCCAGAAGTTGGGCAGTTTGAGCGAGACGGAGTTAGCCACTGCCGCTGCACTGGTAGCTGCGTTCTCCATGGCTCAGGTCTATCCTCTACCAATGTGGAGGATGAAAGAAAGGAGACGAGACCACTTCTTTTGACCACACAGCCGTGGGGTCGTTTATTTCCTCCAACTAACACAAAATGAACAGTTCAATATCTTGAAACCTCAGCCTCATCTCTACCCACAATACCCCTTGCTAACCTCCGCCCACTGTCTTAAAAGGGATCGTCTCTGGATTGCATGGTGAATATGTAACCTGGAAGTAGGTCACTACAGCATGTCCTTCCTCAAGTAGTTTTATTGACAGCTGATGATTGCTTATAGCATGAAACAGGCTTGTACCGTCTCATAGAGAATTTACTTGACTAACTGGATTATATATATACACACACACACATACACACACACACACACACACCAAGTGTGAGCGTTATGTTTTAAATGAAGATGAGGAATATGTGCTGGTTGTTAGGTATTGATGAAGTGCTCTCTGTTCTAAGGAGCTTGGATTCAGCAGCAAGCTGACCTACAGGGTAGCCAGACTGTAGCAGGTTGTCTAGATACAACCATTATTCACTAGTCAGCAAATCACTGGGCTGCAAAGGTCTCACCAGCTCCCTGAAGCTACATGGAGATGCTTTGTGTCTCAGCGGGGAGAGGCCCGCCAGGTTCTGGGAGAAACTGCCAAACAACGCAACTATCGACAAGACTCCCAAGCTGGGTTCGAATTACGTGGGAGCCAATGGGAGCTGAGCTCCCACGAAGGAGGCATTAGCTCCCTTGAAAGCTATAAAACTCTAGATCTGTGGGGGTCTCTAACAAAATATTTTAAAAAAAACATTATTTGATCACAAATAATGTATCTTTCAATGTTATTAGGATTCTTCATGTTAGTGAAATAAATTGTTTTAAATACATATGTTTTCGAAAAAAACTACGCACCGTTATTCGTCCGTGAATTGGACATTTGGCTGCACTTCACCACCGAGACACTGTGGGGCGCTGTAGGATAGCCTAAAGCAACATCGGTTTTGGGAAACTCGGTATGCTTGAAACGTTGACAAGGGCGCCAAGGTGCGGAGATGGAACGTTATTAATGTTGTCTTAATATTGTCCTAGCTAGTTACATCAAGTAATGTGCAATATTTTTCACCATGCCTCCTCCTCGGCCACCAAAAAGACAGCTCACTGCAAGCCTGCTGGACTTTGGTTTTAACAGCTCAAAATGCAATATTGGCACTGGCCGCTGTGCCATGCATGCCATTTACGTGTGTGAGTGAGTGTTAGTGATCTCGACTCTGGATGCGTTGGACTTCCTTGTCACTGTGCCATGCATTTGCCATTTACGTATTTGAGTGTTAGTGATCTCAACTCTGGACTTTCTTGTCACTGGCCGCTGTGCCATGCATTTGCCATTTACGTGTGTGAGTGAGTGTTAGTGATCTCGACTCTCGAAGTAAGCAACTAATTGTCCTTGATTTTAACATGGCAACTGTTTTTTGTTTTGTTTTGGGTAAAATATTGTTATATATTTTATATATAATAGGCCTATATAATATTGTTTTGTGTTTGGTAAAATATACCAAAGTTTGGTAAAAAATACTCAAAGTCCTCCACTACAGTTTAGTAGTAGGCCTAGTAGCTGGTTCTAGGGCATTAGGCTAAACATTCGATTTCCTTGACACGGTGCTCGTGTCAGTGCTCATCCAGTCATACACTGTAATAAAAAAAGTCCCATTGCTGTGTGGGCATGAATTGAGCGCATGCGTATGTTTTTTTTTGCCCTGTTTTTGGAGACCCCCACGAAGTTGAGTTTATAATTCGAACCCTGCCGGTCCCGAGTGTGTTTTAAACTGGATCAAACATTGTTTAATTCAGAACTTTCTACTTGAAATTGTAGCCATATGAGTTAATTTGGCCCGTATTAATACTTAATTAAGAATCAGTCAAACAAAGCACAATTTCAGGCTTGCTTGTTTGTCCACGTATACTATACGTTTGTCAGCACGTCAGCCAGTGAATCACCTACCTGAATACACTTGGCCTAGTCTTATTTTGTGCTGAAAAACACTTACTCCCTCTGGTAAGTGGTAAATTAATTCACCCTGTAGGTTACTGGTGGAATTTAATGAGGTGTAAAACCTATTTAAGAGTTTTGTGTTGACTTTTTTTTCCATTTTAAGGATGAGCAGCCATGCACAATGTGTAAACAATATTTTTTTAAATTGATTACTATATTGAGACTCCTGTTTATATTCATTTATTTTCTAACTATACTTATTTACTCAATCCCGTAGGGTGAGACTGAGGTCTGCATATGAACAGGTTCCAACAGAACACAGACCCACTGCCTAGCTTGCTCATCACTGCACACTAACACCTAACTGCTGCTGTCTTCAACTTAACTGCTGTTGTCTTCTAGTTAACTGCTTTATTTCTTTTTCCACTTCCGGTGTGGGAAGATGGCGGCACAAATTCACATTTGCAGCAGCCTCACCCAGTACCCGTGTGGGAAGATGGTGGTGTGAATTCATGTTTGCGGTGGCCTCACCCAGTACTGTTCATGCAGTGTCTTTGTCCATGTCTGCGTCAAGTTTGTCTTCATTTGATGGCTGGGAGAGCTTGGTCTGCTGCATCTTGTAGGCCCAGGGACCACGAACTTGCCTAGAGCTGTGCCTGAAGAGGTAACATCGCGGGTGGTCTGACAGGACGCGGAAGCGGGGCAGGCTAAGCTAACTGTTAGCCCATGCAGACCGGCACTTCTTATAACACTGAGGGCGGTCTGGCGGCGGTCTCGCCTAGCCTTGACTGTGTTTTTAGTGTCGTCATGTCGAGTGTGTCAAAGGTGTCTGGCTGGGAGAGCTGGCCTTGGATTGGCTGAGGGAGCCTGGTCTGCTGCGTCCTGTGGGCCCAAGGACCACAGCCCTGACCGCAGGTGTTCCCGAGGAAGAAACGCTGAGGGCGGTCTGACAGGATGCGTAAGCGGGGCAGGCTAAGCTAACTGCTAGCTCATGCAGACTGGAAGTTCTGACAGTCATCCTGGCTGGCGTTCGTTCTCCTGGACAGTGATTTTTTTAAAAGACATATGTGTTAGTTTGGATATATGTGTTCTTGTAGTTCTTGTAGTTTTGGGATATGTGTTTTGTCTTTGTGTTGCACTACTGTGGGCTCGGGGAAATGACAAATGGTGTTTCTGATTCTGATTCTGCTGCTGTCTTCTAGTTAACTGGTGCAGGACATCGTGCATCTGCCCTGAAACACTGACCCAGGTGTAGCAGTAAACATGTGATGTTCATCATTCAATCACGACTTACATTTTACAGAATCTGAATTTTTTAATACTGTAACGTGCATGGATAAATAGACACGTTGGTCCTTGACTAACGGGTCGGACCCTTGAGTCGACTGATTAACGTTGTCGCTTGCGGAGTGGGAGATATGGGTTCGCGCTGTGGCGACGGTTCCCGGGCTGCCCCCCTAATTCGCTACATTGGTGTCAGAAGTGGGATGGTGAGACCGTGAGGTCATCGGAAGCGCGTGCGCCCAGTGGCGTGAAGGAGTTGATATGCTGAAGTGCTTCCCGAAGGAGGGGGGTAGTGTAAGGTGCATGGATAAGTAGACACGTTGGTCCCTGGTTAACGCTGTCGCTTGCGGAGTGGGAGACACGGGTTCGCGGACTGCCCCCCGAATGCGCTGCCATACTTTATTATAACATTGGTGTAATTCTATGTTTCTTTTGATATTTTTAACTTAACGGTACAGAAATAGTCCAACTGAAAACGTTGAAAGACTCATGGCGGTGCTGGTTTCATCAGTTCACTAGTGACGTTTTCAGCTTCGGTAAGATCCTTCGGAGCTCCGATATGAAATTAATCACGAGCAGTTTAACTACATTAGTTTAACTATATGCTCCTAGGTTTCCTGCAACCATTGAATTTGCTTCAAACCAAGCACTTTCACAGAATATACTGCATGAGATATACAGTGAAGGTCAAAGTGACTGAAGAGAAAACCTCAATATAAAATATAGCCCCAGCCCACCATTCTGGGGCTCAAACTCTGAAACGAACGGCAAACTGTGAAAGCAGCGTAGTTGTAAATGGCTGACGAGATGTATAAATGTGGTATATGGTGGAATCGTAGGTAGGACACAGCTAATTTAAGGATAAAGGGATAAAACAGTCTGAGGCCAAGCTGTCTATACTCCTGTGTGCACTAAAGCCCTTCAGTGATGATAACAAGTTGACGCTAAATGATTAATTACAGCGGCATGGAGCTACTATCATGGGAGAATAATACTTCTCATAGCATCTTATTATAATGAGAAAACATTCCCATTATGATGAGACAGTATCTTGTTATAATAAATATTTCTTTTTGATGGGAAAATGTTATAACAAGATTCGCCTGAATTTCAGAACGACGAGACCCCACTCAGAGTGAGCTCTGACGCTCCCGGAGAGAATTTACAAGTTCACCCAATGTCTGGAAATAGAGGTGAGAAAAGACTGGGAGAAATGGCTTCATGGAACCCTCTTCAGTGAGAAGAGAAAGCCGTGGATAATACTCACATAGTTTATCCATGGTCTCGCCTTGTCCCCTTGTCCCCTGCTGTTTGAAAGCAATCATAATTGTGTACAGGAGTCAAACCCGGGTCAAACCTGTGATGACAGTTCCTTACCATCAGATCACATGAGCTTTTGCTGAAACTCTGGTGGTGACCAATGCCAGTATAGGCAGGTCTTTCGACAAAGGCAGTAACGATAATAATATTAATCTACTACTACTACTACCACTACCACCACTACTACTACTACTACTACTTTCGGCCACTCCCATTAGGGGTCGCCACAACAGATCATCCGCTTCCATTTCTTCCTACCCAAGTTCTGAGGACAGTGCCTTGGTCAAGGACAATGGCAAGAGTACCTGATACCAAACCAAACACTGCATATCTCTGGATGTGGGAGGAAAGTCCAGTACATGGAGGAAAGCCACACAAGCACAGGGAGAACATGCAAATGCCACACAGAGGGCCTGGATTCAAACCAGGAAGCTCTTTCTCACAAGGCAACAGTGCTAACCACCACTCACCATGTTACCCCAATGCTTGCTGTGAATGAACACTAAAATGATCTGACAAACTTAGATTGACACTACTACTACTACTACTACTACTTTTGGCCACACCGGATCATCCATTTCCTGTCCTCTGCATCTTGCTCTGGCATACCAGCCACCTGCATGTCCTCCCTCACCACATCCATAAACCTCCTCTTTGGCCTTCCTCTTTTCCTCTTCCCTGGCAGCTCCATATTCAGCATCCTTCTCCCAATATACCCAGCATCTCTCCTCCACACATGTCCAAGCCATCTCAATCTTGCCTCTCTTGCTCTGTCTCCAAACCGTCCAACTTGAGCTGCCCCTCTAATATACTCGTTCCTAATCCTGTCCTTCGTCACTCCCAATGAAAATCTTAGCATCCTCAACTCTGCCACCTCCAGCTCTTCCTCCTGTCTTTTCATCAGTGCCACCATCTCCAAACCATATAACATAGCTGGTCTCACAACCGTCTTGTAAACCTTCCCTTTAACTCTTGCTGGCACCCTTCTGTGACAATCACTGCTGACACTCTTCTCCACCCACCCCACCCTGCCTGCACTCTCTTCTTTACCTCTCTTCTGCACTCCCCATTACTTCGGACAGTTCACCACAAGTATTTAAACTCATCCGCGTTCATCACCTCTACTCCTTGCATCCTCGCCATTCCACTGTCCTCCCTCTCATTCACGCAAAGGTATTCCATCTTGCTCCTACTTTCTTTCATTCCTCTTCTCTCCAGTGCATACCTCCAATAATAATTATTATTATAATAAAATAGAATAATAAAAACAACTATGACACGCTCAATTTAGTTTTTCGTGGATAAATATTCTTGTCAGTGTAACAACGACCTTTTGTCTTTGTAACAAATAACTGTAATTATGATGAGAAAGCTGTACTGTTATAACAAGATTTTTTTTTAATAAAGTGAGATACTTGTGAGAATTATTTTTTCTCACTGTGGCAGCTCTGAATTTCCATAAGCAATGGAAAAATAAGTTAAAAGTCCTGCACCCTCTCGGCAAGTTTGACAAACGCTGTTGGCAGTTTGAAGGAAATCTTCTACAGTTTCTCATTCTCGCTAAAATAATGACTACATTTGTGATAACTTTTATAAATTCATTAATTTCAATGGTTAAATGAAGCCATGTTTTTTATGATCTTCTTCATGGTTCATTTGTGTATTAAATTCCACTGTTGTTATGCTGAAAGTTTGGTGAAGAATGCTCAGGAAACAAAAAAAAACCCTGAATAAAAATACAAACTGGCACACTAAGACCTGTAAGATCCACTCCCGCTTCCGATATGGGAAGATGGCGGCGTGAATTTACATTTGCGGCGGCCTCACCCAGTACCGTCCCCGCAGCGTCTTTGTCCACGCCTGCTTCTAAGTTTTGTCCTTGTTCTATGGCTGGGAGAGCTGGCGCTGAATTGGCTAGGAGAGCAGGGCAGGCTAAGCTAACTGCTAGCCCATGCAGACCGGCAGTTCCGATAACACCGAGGGCGGTCTGGCGGCGGCCTCACCAGGCGTTGACTGGTGTTTTTGATGTCGTGAGGAGTGGGGGGAGGTGTGTCGAGGGTGTCTGACTGGGAGAGCTGGCGCTGGATCAGCTGGGAGAGTTTGCGCTGCTTCGTCCAGTGGGCTCGGGGACCACGGCCCCTGCCTGGAGCTGCATCCGAGGAGGAAACGCCGAGGGCGGTCTGACAGGACATGGAAGCGGGGCGGGCTAAGCTAGCTGCTAGCCCATGCAGACTGGCGGTTCCGAGAGTCATCCTGGCTGGCGTTCGTTCCCTTGGACAGTGAATTTTTTTGTTTAGTTTGGATATACACTCACTGGCCACTTTATTAGGTACACCTTGCTAGTACCGGGTTGGACCCCCTTTTGCCTTCAGAACTGCCTTAATCCTTCGTGGCATAGATTCAACAAGGTACTGGAAACATTCCTCAGAGAGGTTGGTCCATATTGACATGATAGCATCACGCAGTTGCTGCAGATTTGTCGGCTGCACATCCATGATGCGAATCTCCCGGTCCACCACATCCCAAAGGTGCTCTATTGTATTGAGATCTGGTGACTGTGGAGGCCATTTGAGTACAGTGAACTCATTGTCATGTTCAAGAAACCAGTCTGAGATGATTCGAGCTTTATGACATGGCGCGTTATCCTGCTGGAAGTAGCCATCAGAAGATGGGAACACTGTGGTCATAAAGGGATGAACATGGTCAGCAACAATACTCAGGTAGGCTGTGGCGTTGACACGATGCTCCATTGGTACTAAGGGGCCCAAAGTGTGCCAAGAAAATATCCCCCACACCATTACACCACCACCACCACCAGCCTGAACCATTGATACAAGGCAGGATGGATCCATGCTTTCATGTTGTTGATGCCAAATTCTGACCCTAACATCCGAATGTCGCAGCAGAAATCTAGACTCATCAGACCAGGCAACGTTTTTCCAATCTTCTATTGTCCAATTTTGGTGAGCCTGTGCGAATTGTAGCCTCAGTTTCCTGTTCTTAGCTGACAGGAGTGGCACCCGGTGTGGTCTTCTGCTGCTGGAGCCCATCTGCCTCAAGGTTCGACGTGTTGTGCGTTCAGAGATGCTCTTCTGCATACCTCGGTTGTAATGAGTGGTTATTTGAGTTACTGTTGCCTTTCTGTCAGCTCGAACCAGTCTGGCCATTCTCCTCTGACCTCTGGCATCAACAAGGCATTTTCGCCCACAGAACTGCCGCTCACTGGATATTTTCTCTTTTTCGGACCATTCTCTGTAAACCCTAGAGATGGTTGTGCGTGAAAATCCCAGTAGATCAGCAGTTTCTGAAATACTCAGACCAGCCCGTCTGGCACCAACAACCATGCCACGTTCAAAGTCACTTAAATCACCTTTCTTCCCCATTCCGATGCTCGGTTTGAACTGCAGCAGATCGTCTTGACCACGTCTAGATGCCTAAATGCATTGAGTTGCTGCCATGTGATTGGCTGATTAGAAATTTGCGTTAACGAGCAGTTGGACAGGTGTGCCTAATAAAGTGGCCGGTGAGTGTAGCTGTTAGTTTGGGTATGTGTGTTCTTGTAGTTTTTGGATGTGTTTTTGTCTTTGTGTTGTACTGCTTTGGGCTGGGGGAAATGGCATTTCGTTTCATTTCATGTACGCAAATGCATGAAGTAAAATGAAAAAATGTTCCTGATTCCTGATTTAGGCTTTTTGGGCACCCACAATAGGCCAGTTTGAGCAAATAATTACATGTATTTGTGTTCCAAACATCAAGACAGGAACCAGGTCTTGTAATGAGCTGAGACGTTTTTGATGAGTTGTGCCCATTTCTGAGACCTGAGACCATGCCTATCGTCCAATCTATGAGTAGATAGCAACCATATGATTTATCTTTGTATAGTAACCAAGAATATGAAAGTGTACTGATGCACTTCTGCAGATTTAGTGCAGAATGATAATAAAAAAAATATGGAAGGAAAAAAAGAAGGTCTATAAAAGCTAAAAATGGCAGAAAATCATTAAAGATGGATTTTAGGAGTCCCAATTAAAAAGTCGTAGCGCTTTATCAGAGTGCACATTTGGAGCTGGTTCTGTGACGATCAAAACCACAGTGTCCAAGTTATAACTGACAATCAATTTTAATTAATTCATTAATTAATTGATTGATTACAGCCCCGCCATGTGTGAGGGCACGCATTTCTGGGAAAGCTCCCTCGATGGGTGACCTACAGTCCTGCAGAGTATCTATCTGGTACCATGTCACGGCAATTTATGCAAATGACAGAATATATAATAATAATAATATCAATAATAAAAAAAAAACCCCATAAAAACTACCCAAAGACATGTAGGTCAGGTGAATCGGCCATACTGGTATGAAGGTATGGTATGAAGGTATGGTAGGTATGAATGTGTGTGTGTGTGTGTGTGGGGGGGGTGCTGTGTGATGGCCTGGCAGCCACTCCAGGGTGTCTCCCCGCCTGCCGCCCAATGACTGCTGGGATAGGCTCCAGCACACCCGCGACCCTGAGAGCAGGATAAGTGGTTCAGATAATGGATGGATGGATGGATGGATGGACAGCTAAATGGATGAATGGATGGGTGGATGGATGGGTGGATGAATGGATGATGGACGGATGGATGGATGGATAAAAACTGCATGGTTTCAACTCTTAAACCATGTCTTGAGACTAATAATCTAATAATATTTATAGTTTTAGAGTATCTGGAAGTCGTCATGAAGAACAGAATGAACTGCAGGCTAGATATCTGTATGCGTGTGTGTGTGTGTGTGTGTGTGTGTGTGTGTGTGTGTGTGTGTGTGTGTGTGCGTGTGTGTGTGTGTATGTTGAGGGATGAAGTATTATATCTGCTATGATATGCAGGTGTACACAAATCCAGAAAGAATGACCAACTCTCTCTCTCTCTCTCTCTCTCACACACACACAAACACACACACACACGGGCGTGCCCCGGTGTCTCCTCGGCGGCAGCTCGTCTTCATTATTCATCAGAAAGTAAAACATTGGGCCGGAATGGACCTGGCTGCAACAAAAGCATTTGGTTAATGTAAACGGTCATCCCTAAAAGACTATAAATCGCATCCAACTCCGCAGCAAACTGGAATTTATCCATCCCATTTACTGCCCCTCCCTCCCTAGTTCACACATAATTACCTCACCCAGACAGTGTCTTCCCCATCCCATGATTATTTATTTGAAAAACATTTGCATTTGGTACCCTGCAATCTTACTCAGGGGATTTATAGTTTTATATAATAAAAACGTGGCTCAGTGACCCACCTCGTATGGGCGCAACAAAATCTCTGTCGTCCAGAGGGAGTGATAGGTTTGTCTAGTTTTGTGTGTAGGACGTCCACCGCAGGAGATATTTGAACTACAGTAATGTGTTGTGGACTTTTAAAATCATTTTCTGCCCCCTTGCTGCTGGTTTTGCCTGGGTCGTACAGCTGGAATGAATCCCAGCTGGGTCATCACTTAAGCGCTGAGAAGTGTACGTGAGTTTATGGGGGTCTGTGTTTAAAAAAACAAAAACCACCAGTGCCGTGAAAGCCCTTTGGAGTCCCTGTACTTTAAACATGAGATGTGCCATTTAGCATAGGTTAGAAATACAGTCTATTTGGCTAGCTGGAGGGCGGCACGGTAGTGTAGTGGTTAGCGCAGTCACCTCACAGCAAGAGGGTTCTGGGTTCGAGCCCTGGGGCAGCCAACATTGGGGGTCGTCCCGGGCCATCCTCTGTGTGGAGTTTGCATGTTCTCTTCGTGTCTGCGTGGGTTTCCTCCGGGGACTCCGGTTTCCTCCCACAGTCCAAAGACATGTAGGTCAGGTGACTCGGCCATACTAAATTGTCCCTAGGTATGAATGTGTGTGTGTGTGTGTGTGTGTGTGTGTGTGTGTGTGTGTGTGTGTGTGTGTGTGTGTGTGTGTGTGTGTGTGTGTGTCGGCCCTGTGTGATGGCGTGGCGGCCTGTCCAGGGTGTCTCCCCGGCTGCTGCCCAACAACTGCTGGGATAGGCTCCAGCATCCCCGCGACCCTGAGAGCAGGATCAGTGGTTTGGCTAATGGACGGGTGGATGGATGGCTAGCTGGAGCCTCTGGATCAGTTATTACTGTACATGATGGTCGTGTCGACAACAGACTTGTCAGGAAAAGAGCTTCTTTTGCTGTTCGGTGACAGCTGGGGTAATTTTTGGAACTACCTCAAAGCAGACTCGAATGGTAGTATATATCACATTGATCCAAAAAGCTCTCAGGCGCTGCACTCCAGAACATAAGTCCACCATCATGCTTACCACTCAGCTACTTTCAACACCTTCCACTAAGAGCCCAACCCAAAACTGTTGCTCCGGGCACCCCCCCCCCCCCAAGCTATCTCGTGCCCCATCTCTCACCTTCTGGTCATGGCTGTAGGCCAGGATCCAGTCCTCCTGCTCCGGGTGGAAAAGCAAGCTCAGGATGTAGAAGTTCAGCCGGTACTTCTGGTAGGTGGCTCCCTCGTCCGAGCTGATCAGCAGACTGCTCTCCACCTCCGGATCAGTTAGCAGCATGATCTACAATCCAAACAGAACACAGAATAAACAACGGATGGATTGATGGATGGATAGATAGATGAGGGTGAAGAGGAGGGTTAAATGTGAGGTTTACGTGTTAATTTACATCTGACAGTCAGAGGAACAACAAAATAGAAATAATTTGGTTTGGTTAGATGTCGCATTTTTTCACCGGGTTCGACCATATTCAGCTTAAATTATGTACACATATTCAGAATGGAGAACGCAAGCTGAGAAGTCACTCAAGGCCAATTACCATGTCTAATATGTCATCTGAGATACATTGTTACAACTAGCGGCAGCTCCAGATTAGCATCTACAAGAGTGTCATCTTGGCTGAGTTCTTCACTGATTATCCCGTATCTCATTTAATAATTTGTGTTCTGTTCAGCCTGATATCATCATCACTACAATCTCGCCACTCTCTGAAACGTTCAGTGTCACAGCAAATATGCGTGTGTACACGAGCTCGCCTGTGTGTGCACAACATGTCGACTCATTCTGATTTCTGCTGTGTTTTCTCTCCTTTCATTCCCCCCTCCCATGTTCAGTCATGCCCTGAGAGCAGTGGTTTCCCACGAGCTTACTTGTTTTCTTCGAGGTCCACAATTTGCTGACTGTGCCCAGAAAGGAAAATCCCACAGACACAATCAGTGACAAACTTAATTGAAATAGTGGAGCTGAACTCTCACAACTGCTCTCATCATTAGAGAGTAAAAGGCTGAGTTTTAAAAATGCATGCTAGTGGCCATATATATATATATATATACTTAGCACAAAAAGTAAGGAAATTTGTGTTTGGTAGATTAGTTGTTTGTTGTAACAATGCTTCTTGGCAATACATCTTATATCAGGCACCTGATTATCAGCACCTGGGGTACCAGAAGCTCAAAACAAGAGTCAATAGCAACAGCAAAATATGCTGTTTGGCACTGGCAGAGAAGATTTGACAAATTTTTCATGGGCGCAACCCACATACTCAGCTCTGCTGCTCATCCCACAAATGCATGTTCCTTACAAATGTGGCACCATTTAAAAGGGAAATAAACAGGCTTTCAAACGGTATAAGATTTATTGCCAAGAAGCATTGTTACAACAAAGAAATAATCTACCAAACACAAATTTCCTTACTTTATGTGCTAAGTATATATATATATACACTACCGTTCAAAAGCTTGGGGTCACATTGAAATGTCCATATTTTTGAAGGAAAAGCACTGTACTTTTCAATGAAGATAACTTTAAACTAGTCTTAACTTTAAAGAAATACACTCTATACATTGCTAATGTGGTAAATGACTATTCTAGCTGCAAATGTCTGGTTTTTGGTGCAATATCTACATAGGTGTATAGAGGCCCATTTCAAGCAACTATCACTCCAGTGTTCTAATGGTACAATGTGTTTGCTCATTGGCTCAGAAGGCTAATTGATGATTAGAAAACCCTTGTGCAATCATGTTCACACATCTGAAAACAGTTTAGCTCGTTACAGAAGCTACAAAACTGACCTTCCTTTGAGCAGATTGAGTTTCTGGAGCATCACATTTGTGGGGTCAATTAAACGCTCAAAATGGCCAGAAAAAGAGAACTTTCATCTGAAACTCGACAGTCTATTCTTGTTCTTAGAAATGAAGGCTATTCCATGCGAGAAATTGCTAAGAAATTGAAGATTTCCTACACCGGTGTGTACTACTCCCTTCAGAGGACAGCACAAACAGGCTCTAACCAGAGTAGAAAAAGAAGTGGGAGGCCGCGTTGCACAACTGAGCAAGAAGATAAGTACATTAGAGTCTCTAGTTTGAGAAACAGACGCCTCACAGGTCCCCAACTGGCATCTTCATTAAATAGTACCCGCAAAACACCAGTGTCAACATCTACAGTGAAGAGGCGGCTGCGGGATTCTGGGCTTCAGGGCAGAGTGGCAAAGAAAAAGCCATATCTGAGACTGACCAATAAAAGAAAAAGATTAAGATGGGCAAAAGAACACAGACATTGGACAGAGGAAGACTGGAAAAAAGTGTTGTGGACGGATGAATCCAAGTTTGAGGTGTTTGGATCACAAAGAAGAACGTTTGTGAGACGCAGAACAAATGAAAAGATGCTGGAAGAATGCCTGACGCCATCTGTTAAGCATGGTGGAGGTAATGTGATGGTCTGGGGTTTCTTTGGTGCTGGTAAGGTGGGAGATTTGTACAGGGTAAAAGGGATTCTGAATAAGGAAGGCTATCACTCCATTTTGCAACGCCATGCCATACCCAGTGGACAGCGCTTGATTGGAGCCAATTTCATCCTACAACAGGACAATGACCCTAAACACACCTCCAAATTGTGCAAGAACTATTTAGAGCAGAAGCAGGCAGCTGGTATTCTATCGGTAATGGAGTGGCCAGCGCAGTCACCAGATCTGAACCCCATTGAGCTGTTGTGGGAGCAGCTTGACCGTATGGTACGCAAGAAGTGCCCATCCAACCAATCCAACTTGTGGGAGCTGCTTCTGGAAGCGTGGGGTGCAATTTCTCCAGATTACCTCAACAAATTAACAGCTAGAATGCCAAAGGTCTGCAATGCTGTAATTGCTGCAAATGGAGGATTCTTTGACGAAAGCAAAGTTTGATGTAAAAAAAATCTTATTTCAAATACAAATCATTATTTCTAACCTTGTCAATGTCTTGACTCTATTTTCTATTCATTTCACAACATATGGTGGTGAATAAGTGTGACTTTTCATGGAAAACACAAAGTTGTTTGGGTGACCCCAAACTTTTGAACGGTAGTGTATATGTATATGTATATCTCCCTCTCACCCTTTTTCGGGTGGTGTGTGTCTTTCTCAAGCTCAGGTCCTCTACCAGAGGCCTGGGAGTTTGAGGGTTCTGCGCAGTATCTTAGCTGTTTCTGGGACTACACTCTTCTGGACAGAGACCTCAGATGTTTTTTTTGGAATCTGCTGAAGCCCAGTTTGGGGTCAGATTCAGATTCAGACAACTGTATTTATCCCAGAAGGGCTATTCAGTTTTACAATCTACCCAGACCATACACAAACTCACATGAAAAGTGGCAATCATCAGTAAATCACAGCCTATAGCGCTCTTATTACCACTGGGACTACTGTGGATTTCACCTTCCACATCTGATCTAGTTCTTCCCTTCGCCCTTAGTATTGCTCTAGCTTCTCATGCTCTTTCTTCCTGATGTTGCCATCACTCGGGATTGCTATGTCGATCACTACTGCCGTCTTCTGTTCCATGTCGACCACCATAGTGTCTGGTTGGTTAGCCAGCACCTGCTCATTAGTTTGGAACTTGAAATCCCACAGGATCTTAGCTCTTCCATTCTCACCTTTTACCACTTTTTTTCCACCACCTTTGGCGGTGTCTCCCATTTTGACTTGGGGACTTCTAGTCTGTATTCAGTACAGGTATTCCTGTACACTGTCCAAGCCACTTGGTTATGCCTTTCAGTGTATGCTTTCCTAGCTAGTGTTTTACACCCTGCTACTAAGTGCTGGACTGTCTCAGGGGCATCTTTTGAAGAGAAGACTGAAGCCTGCATCTTTGGTTTTCTCTGGTGTGGTAGACCCCTGCCTCAACTGATATGATCCTGAGTGCCTGTTGTTGTGCTGCTATGATCAGAGCCTCTGTGCTGTCAGCCCAGCCTTTTCTAGCCACTGGTAGGATTTCTTGATATCAGCCACGTCTCCTATCTGTCAATGGTACATCCCATGGAGGAGCTTAGTCTTCCTTGATGCCTCCTCTTCTTATTCTTCCCCACTCTTTCTTCTGCTGTATGAGGTACTCACCGAGCAGTTTGTCCTAGGGGGGCCTCTTTCTGATGTACTCATAGATGTTCCTTGTTTCATCCTGGATAGTGGCTCTGACACTCACTAACTCTCGGCCCTCTCATCTTTTCACTTATCGTACAGTCTCAGGCTACTGGACTTCGGGTGGAACCCTCAATGCATTGTGAGGAGTTTCTGTGTCCTGATATCTGTGGCCTTTATCTCCTCCTTTGGCCAGATAATTATTCCAGGTGGGTATCTAATGACTGACAGGGCATATGTGTTGATGGCTTGAATCTCATTCTTCCCATTGAGCTGGCTCCCCAGGACCTGCCTCACTTTTTGGAGGTATTTGGCTGTAGCTGACATCCTTGCTGCCTCCTCATGAATTCCATTTGTCTGTGGAATACCCAGGTAAACTGTTCTGTATGTCTGTTATCCTGCCATCTGGTAATTCAACTGCTTCAATCCTCACCACCTTTCCTCTTTTTGTCACCATTCGACTGCACTTGTCCAGTCCGAATCACATCCCCATGTCATCACTGTAGATCCTAGTGAGATGGATCAGTGAGTCAATGTCTTGCTCATTCCTGGCATACAGGTATAGCCATGTATGGCTGATGGTAACTCCACTTCTGAACCTGTATCCATATCCACTCTTTGTGATGATCTGACTGAGGGGGTTCAGACCTATGCAGAACAGTGGCGGGCATAGTGCATCACCTTGGTATATGCCACATTTTATGGTTACCTGTGTGATTGTCTTTGAGCTCACCTCTAGTGTTGTTTTCCACAGCCGCATTGAGGTCTTGATGAAGGCTATTAGTGTCCTGTTGGCTTTGTACAGTGCCAAGCACTGCAGTAACCATGTGTGGGGCATTGAATTCTAGGCTTTCTTGTAGTCAATCAAGGCTGTGCTCAGGTTGGTCTGTCTGGTCTTAAACGAGTCTTGGGTGACTGCTCTATTAACCAGTAGCTGATGCTTTGACCCAATGGTGGTGTTCTCAATTATTTTCCGAGTTTTGCTCATGTATTGACTCATATGCCCTTTCAGCTTAGCTGCTATGATGCCTGACAAGATCTTCCATGTTATGGAGAGGCAGGTTATCGGCCAGTAGTTCGAAGGTATTGTACCCTTGTGCGGATCCTTCATGATCTGTATTTTTCTCTGCTGTGTTAGCCCATTGAGACCCTGATGTTAGCAGCTGATTCATCTGTGTTGCCAGCCGTTCATGGAGTGCCATTAGCTTCTTCAGTCAGTAGGCATGAATCAATACAAGGTCTGGTGCAGTCCAGCTCTTCATGCTTGAGACCCGTTGTTGGATGTTGCCCACTGATAACTGGTTCTTGTTCTGGGATATGCTGTAGTCTGCTCTTAGGTCCACAAGCCAATGGGCATTGGTGTTGTGTGATGCCTCCTTTTCCCATATATCCTTCAAGTATCGCTTGATCTCTGCTCTGGGTGGGTCTGATGTTGTTCTCTTGTTATTCTGCAGCTGAGAGTACACTTTAGATGGGACTTTGGGGACCAGACCATTTACTTTTTTGGCTTCTGCTTCACTAGTTTATCTCTTCAGCCTGGCGGTCAAAGCTGTGTACCTTTGTTTGGCAGTTTCCAGGGCCTCACTTATGGACATCTTTCTGTACTTCTTCAACCAGGGCCTGTCTTTCATCACACCTTTCAGCACCTCTGTTAACTGGCTAACATCTCTCCATGCTGCTTTGATCTTAGCTTCCAGCCTTCTCTTCCATGGAGGGTACTGTTGGTTACTTGTGTTTTTTTTTTGTTTTTTTTTAATCCTGTACACAGCTATCTCCAGGATTATGATTGCAGTGGCATACACAAGCTCATTGGTCTCTGTTATGGTCAAGATATTGTGTAAGGCTGTGTTCACATCCACAAGCAGGCTTTGTGATTTATCATCGTGTTCTCACAACTTTATTATCAACATTAAGGACCATCAGACACATAGCCAAACAAATAGTTCCCCCAGTACAGTGCCCATTACTTGCAATGAGATGCACTGACGCATAGCAGCTTAACATTTTGTACAGTCAGTTTATAACAAATTATATGGCTGGTCATCATTAGGTCTTTTCCAATTCACTCTGTCCCATATTATACCTGTACCAAAGGGCTTAACGAGTAAGTAAACCTTAGAAAATTTTAGTGAGTTTGCTGACATCTACAGGTTTAAAACAATGTAAAGGCAAAAAAACATGGCAGGGTGGTCTTGGTACTCTGTGATGTTAGCATAGCAGGATAAACACAGCTGCAGCAAACAACAATGGCAGATCTATTGACAATTCTGTGTGTCTGTCAATGCTCATAGGTGTACTGGTCCACCTATACATCCAACATAACCATTATTAATGTTATTAGCTGAAGCTTTATTTATCCTGCTATGCTAACACTGCAGAGTGCCAGGACCAGCCTGCCATCTTTGTAACCTTTACACGGTTTTTAACCTGTCTTTGTCAGAGAACTCCGTAAAATATTCGAGGATTTCGTTACTCTTTAATGAACTGTGACATAATGTAACAATTGAGGAATGGGATTAAAAAAATGACAATTAATCCCTTGAAGTGACGCCGTGACTTGTTAGAAGCAACACTGCTATCACGGAGGAGATTAGATTCCTTAACTTATTACGGTTTCTTTCAAACATTTATGCTACTTTTACACAACAAAGATAATTCAAAGAGCAGGTAGGATATGCCAGTGATATAACAGGTTATTTAAATGTAATTTAATTTCCGATGCTCTGTAACAGTTTTATATTAAACCAATCAGTCATTTCAAAAGTGTTAGCTCCATCAATTGGTCCAGGTACTTGCTTTTGATGACGCTAGACTCAAGTTGACAGACATATTCGAGATCCACTCTACTGGCAATAGAAGCACATTCTAATCTAATGGCAGTGGCTTGTTGTCACAGGACAGTATGGTGCTGGGAAGCAGCTGAAAGGAGCTTTTGTTACTTTGTGAGTGAGTCAGAAGCCAGGTTCATGACGTCCTTCACATCTAAAACGGGCGGTGTTTGCAACAAATAGCCAATCTCTGGCAACATGGACAGTTGAAGAGCAGCATATTTCTCTTGACAAGAAAAGGTTATGACGGCAGTGGAAAAAACTATTAAACATTAAAATATCATCGCTGTTGGTTAGAGAGGATTGTTCTCTAGACACCTTTGCCCCATAAAAACCACTTCTCCTTACTTGTGAACCCATGATTTTTCTCATTCTGTGTGGACAAAAAAAGCCAGGCATGACAATTTCACCTGAAGTAAAGCCTTAAATAAGATTAGTAAGAACAACTATGTTAAAAACTATTGAAATCATAATCCAAAGCATGGGGGCACAGGCAAGAAAAAATATTTTGGATTTAATTTATCAAAGAAATCGAACATTAAGAGAGCTCTTACATTCTATTTGTAACTTTATTTTGTAAAGAACATGAATGGAGAGAGAAAATTACCTGCGTCAGAATGTGACTGCATAGTAATTTATAAGAAATGTGACTTACTGAAGTGCTTCCATGAAACACATAGGAATTATTGCAATAATATAAAGTTGGGGCGGCATGGTGGCAAAGTGGTTAGCATGATCCTCTCACAGCAAGAAGGTCCTAGGTTCGAACCCCGGGGTAGTCCAACCTCTGGGGTCGTCCTCTGTGTGGAGTTTGCATGTTCTCCACGTGTCTGCGTGGGTGTGCTCCGGGTTCCTCCCACAGTCCAAAGACATGTAGGCCAGGTGAATCGGCCATACTAAATTGTCCGTAGGTGTGGTGGGGCTGTGATGGACTGGTGGTCTATCCAGGGTGTCTCCGACTTCGGATAAGCGGCTTGGATAATGGATGGATTGAATATAAAGTTGTATATCTAAGTACAGGGAGTAAAGAAATTTAGGGAATAACATTTATTTTGCTTATAAGAAAAACAAATAACAGGAAGATCTAAAGGCGGCACGGTGGCGCAATGGTTAGCACGGCTGCCTCACAGCAAGAAGGTCCTGGGTTCAAGCCCCGGGGTAGTCATCCCGGGTCGTCCTCCGTTTGGAGTTTGTATGTTCTCCCCGTATCTGCATGGGTTTCCTCCCACAGTCCAAAGACATATAGGTCAGCTGAATCTAAATTGCCCCTAGGTATGAATGAATGTGTGTGTGTGTCTCGGCCCTGTGATGGCATGGTGGCCTGTCCAGGGTGTGTCCCTGCCTGCCACCCAATGACTGCTGGGATAGGCTCCTGAGAGCGGCATAAGCGGTTCAGATAATGGATGGATTGACGAATATCTAAAGGTCTAAATGTACTGACAATTTAGAATAATGAAACCGTGGCCTGGAAAGAGAGAATGGCATCCATCTATTTTCAAATCTGTGCCTGACAGACTTGAATCTTTAAGATCACTGACAATTTCCTTTTTGTTTGCCACAGAAAGTTGAACAGCAAACAGTTTGAATGCTGTAACCATCATGAGACCCAAAAACTGTTTGGGCGAGAGGCAGCTTTTAACCCACTTATCTCTTTTAGTGAGACAGGGCCGAGCTTTACTCCGCCATGGTGCTGGAGAGATCTAAACTCTCTCACCGTTTGTTAAACAACTTGGTTAATAAAGAGAAAGCAATCTGGTGTCCGGGTGGCGTGGTGATCTATTCTGTTGCCTACCAACACGGGGATCACCGGTTCGAATCCCCGTCTTACCTCCGGCTTGGTCGGGCGTCCCTACGGACACAATCGGCCGCGTCTGCTGGTGGGAAGCCGGATGCGGGTATGTGTCCCGGTCACAGCACTAGCGCCTCCTCAGGTCAGTCGGGGCGCCTGTTTGGGGGGGGGGGGTAGCGTGATCCTCCCACGCGCTATGCCCCCCCCCCCCGGTGAAATTCCTCACTGTCAGGTGAAAAGAAGGGTTGGTGACTCGACCTGTATATTGGAGGAGGCATGTGGTAGTCCGCAGCCCCCCCCCCAGCTCGGCAGAGGGGGTGGAGCAGCGACCGGGACAGATCGGAAGTTCGGGGTAATTTGCCGGATACAATTGGGGAGAAAAATGCGGGCGGGGGGTTGCAATCTAACATTGCATTTATTTTGATTAACACTTGATATGGACAATAAAAATAATAATGATAATACATCTTATATAGCGCTTTTCGAACAGTCAGGGTCGCTTTACAATAAACGGGGTGAAACAAGACAACAGATGAACATAACACAGACATACAGGGGTGGATGGGGAGGGGGGCTACGAGAGGGCAGCCACACATGACGCCAGCAGTACTCTCCGGTTTAAACAGACACAAAAGGACAAGAAAAACAAAAAACAACAGCAGTGACGTGGATTTTCTGTAGGGGTTTACTCCCGTAGCCTATTCCTCTCCCGAGGTATCCACTAGGTAGTGGCACTATTTAACCCATAGCTGGGGATCACTGGGTTATCAGTCTGACTGATACTTGATACTTCAGGTCTTTCAGTGAAAACCTGGACAAGGTGTAGTTGCATGGAAACAAAGGTGGAATGTGTAAACTCAAGAGAGAAAAGTAGCTGGTACATGACTGCAGTAATGGCATGCTGCTGACAGATGTTGTCATGGCAGCCTTTGTCCATTCTAGGACAGGAACGAACATTAAACTCGTGTCAGTGTACTCCCCAGCAAGGCACCACACCGCCGAGTGTCACTGCTCTCTGACGCTCGTGAGTCATCTGTCAGCGTATGCCCGGCTAATGGCAGTCATCGAGGGCAGACACACAAACACCAGTTCATCAGTCACAGGAAGCAGATATAGGGGCGTGTACGTGAGCCACATGCTGACCAATCCAATCAAAGGGACCCACATCCTCGTAGTCTGAACTTGAAGTCCCAATTAATGTGTTGTCCAGTCAGTCCCTGGAACCGCAACACCACTGGAATACCAGACCGCTTAATAATGCGCTGGAGCGGTTGTGGTGGATGGGGGAATTGTAAGCCCGTTTTAAAATTCAGCATGCTCACACAAATCCTTATTTCAGTAATAAAAATCAAATTATGGAAATCAGTGCCAGTTAAAGTGTGTAAAGATTCCGAAGCATCTGTTCAAAACTGATATTGTGTTTAATGTTTGATCCGCTTTAACCTCTATCGTGTGAAAGAGCACTCGCCTCAGCGTTCACCGGGATGAGACCATGAGGGAGGAGGAGGAAGGATGAGCGTAGAAATAAAGACATGATTACTATTTGGATTCTATTTTCCATTCCTGTACATGACAGCGGAGCAACGTGGCAGCCTCACTTAGCTAAAGTTCCACAATCACAACTTCCCTTCCCCCTACAGACGAAGGGGAGTCAGGAAGAAAACAACAAAACAAAACAGAACAAAACAAACAACAAATTCTGAAGAGTTAGATCAAACTTTTTCCCCCCGCTTTTTCTCCCCAATTGTACTTGGGCAATTACCTGACTCTTCCGAGCCGTCCCAGTCGCTGCTCCACTCCCTCTGCCGATCCGGGGAGGTCTGCAGACTACCACACACCTCCTCTGACACATGTGGAATCGCCAGCCACTTCTTTTCACCCAACAGTGAGGAATTTCGCCAGGGGGACAGCACGTGGGAGAATCATGCTATTCCCCCCAGTTCCCCCTCCCCCCTAAACATGCGCCCCGACCGACAAGAGGGGGCGCTAGTGTAGCAACCGGGACACATATCCGCATCTGGCTTCCCACCCACAGACACAGCCAATTGTGTCTGTAGGGACTCCCAACCAAACCAGAGGTAACATGGGGATTCCCATCAGAGATCCCTATGCTGGCAGGCAACGGAATAGACCGCCTTGCCACCCGGACGCCCTCTGAAGAGCTTTTTAAGAAAAAAAGAAATCTAAAATGTTGTCTTCACACGGTGAGTTCACACAGTGTAATGTTTGATAGTTGGACGGACAGACAGACAGATAGATGTAGAACTTGCAGCTCCACAAAATACAGGGCTGCCGAACAGGAGAAAAGCTGAACCCGATATCGCCATTCAATCCATTCACTGCCCTTTAACATAGAGTTTGCTTGGCTGTGGTGAAGCGCTGTGGTCAGGAGTGGGTAGTCCCTTGGGAACACTGCTGATTTGGTGTTCCTGTGACCAATTTGAAACCATTCTTCTGAGGATCCGAGAAGCCTGGTATGAAAGCCCCTGTGAACTTGACTTAGCCAAGGAAGTTTTCTTATCAGTGCTGTACTAAGAATCCATTCTTACAGACATGTGTTTAACGTTTTCTGTATTACACTCTCTCTATAGGGCATTAGAAGATATGATGGAACACAACATTAATGTGTGCACCCATGTGTGTGCACGGATCTGTGTGTGCTGTATTGTATATGTGAGTGGGTGCTTGTATTCGTGACTTGCATGCGGGAATCTGTGTGCGCTCCCATGCGTGCACTACATGAGCAATTCTGAATTACAGCGCGAGACCAAAAAGGTTGAAAATGACAAAGGTCAATGAAGCGTTTGTGCTGTCCAGGGAACATTCTGAGATATGCGTAAGGAGCACTTGACTTAACCCCATTACTGCAGTAGTCAGACATAGAATATTAATGAAATTAGCGCCACATTTTCCATTTCATACAGTCCCTCGGTAATTGGATTGTGGCGTCTGTACATCTACCCCTAAAATGCTAAAATACTACAGTAATACATTCTGGCTTTTTTTTTTTTTTGCATGTCACAAGGTTCAAGTGGGTTCAAATAGGAAATGCCATTGAACTAGGAACAAAGAAAGAGTTTATAACTTTATTCACTGGGTCCAACACAGTTTTCTACCTTTACACAAACTGCAAGTTGGTTGTGATAATGTCATACAGTTGACATACAAGTAGGTTTCAAGCAATTCCATTGGCTTTTTGACCGTCGTTGTTCTCCCTGAGCTTTCTTCCTCTTATTTTCTCCCTGTTAAAGGGTGTGTGTTTTTTTAGGGCGTTGTCCCTTATCCAATGCGAGGGCCTAAGGACAGGATGTTGTGTTACAGTAAAGCCCCTTGAGGCAAATTTGTAATTTCTGATATTGGGCTATACAAATAAAATTGACTTGGCTTGATCCAATTAAATTCATCAGTGTGTGAATTCAGACAGTCGGAAGTGATGGTTCACCTCAACCAAGGTTAAGGTTAGGATCATCTTTGAGGTTTACACCTTGAAGCTGAAAAATGTTTCAGATTGTTTTACTTCAGCTGTGAGGAAAAGGGGGAATGGGACAGTTTAGCCGGAGGGAGGTTGGCTGCGGTCACACCAGAAATTGGCAGAGTGCAATTCTTTGGCATTCCCTTGCGAACTAGGTAAGACTTGAAGCTAAGCGACCAAAAACATTAACCACATATAAATTAATGAAATATAGTTTTGTTTTCGTCCCCCCCCCCGTTTTTTCCCCTCCCCAATTGTACCCGGTCAATTACCCCACTCTTCCGAGCCATCCAGGTCACTGCGCTACCCCCTCTGCCGATCCGGGGAGGGCTGGTGACCCCACATGTCTCCTTCGAAACATGTGGAGTCACCAGCTGCTTCTTTTCACCTGACAGTGAGCAGTTTCACTAAGGGACATAACGCATGGTAGGATCACGCTATTCCCCCCAGTCCCCCCCCCGAACAGGTGCCCCGACAGACCAGAGGAGGAGCTACTGCAGCTACCAGGTCACATCCGTTTTCCCACCTGCAGACACGACCAATTGTGTCTGTGGGGACGCCCGACCAAGCCGGAGGTAACACGGGGAATCGAACCACCGATCCCGGTGTTGGTAGGCAACAGAATAGACCGCTACACTACCCAAACGCCTTATGAAACATAGTTACATCATTCACTCATGCTTCATGACTAACTGCAAACCATGCAGTCAGTTCTGTGCAAATTATTATTTGTGGAGTATTTTTGTGGGCAATTTATATTTACAGTGTACAATAGTAAAAAAAATCGTCTGATTATACAAAAGAGATAGTGTCCTCTGTTTACTGCCCCTAGCAACCGCCCTGTCAGAGGTCAACACAGTGAAAGCTGCTCTGTTATTGGCCAACAGTGATTTCACGTGTCAAATGTTCACCAAAATTGAATACAGCATGAAGGCATTGAGGGGAATATGCTAATCAAGGCACTGGCATGAATTATTTTTGTTGCTTGATTTCATATGATACGATTATAATTCTATGATTTTATCTATATGTCATTGTCATAAATGCCCCATTGGTCCATAAAGAATATGGACTTGTTACTTTTGTATAAAAGTTGATGTTGGTACCCTTCTGTCACAAATAACTCCTGACGCTCTTCTCCTCCCACTCCACCCTGCCTTCACTCCCCGTTACTTTGGACAGTTGACCCCAAGTATTTAAACTCATACGCCTTCGTCAGCTCTAGTTCTTGCATCCTCACCATTCCACCGTCCTCCCTCTCATTCACACATATATGTATTCCGTCTTGCGCCTACTGACTTTCATTCCGTTTGTGAATCAAAAACGTCCAAAGATGAGCATAATTGGCCTGTTGATGTTTGTGTTCTCCACAAATATCAGAATGACCTGTCTGTGTTTATGTAACGCCATTAGAACTCAGCAAAGCGGCTGTCTCGATTGAAATGACTTCTGTGACTTCTTTGCATTAATACCCATGACTCAAGCGAGCAATCTCTTAACTACGACGCTTCAAGTGCAGGACGTGCTATGAAAATGCTTTGATACAGATTTTCATAATTATTCCACCTTTTTTTCCCCTGCCGCCTGAGCCGGTCTATCAACCAGGTGCTTTCAACTGTTTGATCCATCATATCAAACAGAATTGCTGTCTCCTGATCTGAGGCATTTTAAATCTGCACTAATTGAATACCCAGTGATATTTTGGTTCCTCCAGATACCCGACGGTCCTGACAGACATGGAACATTTCAGTTTCCTGCTTTTTGGAAATTGCGTTTATGTCTCCTCGTTGAGCAAACCGCTCCTACGAAACGGCATACTAATTATTGAATGGCCCAGATGCAGATGTGTGTAAATACAGAGCGACTACATATGCTGTGTTTATGAATGAGGGGAGATAAGATATGCTGGATACATTTTAGTTAATTAACCAGTAGCACTTAAGTTTACACATCAGACATCTTGATGGGTTACTCGTTGCTAAAATGTATTGATTCATGATGGTGATCAATAAATAAAATCACATACGTCATTTGGATTGTCTTTTATACAGAGCAAGCTGCAGCACCACGAGTTCATGCACCTTCAGCATGGATGGTTCCAGTGGGATTCAATACCTCAAACCCCATGCTAGTGGTAGTGCAGTTTTACCTGAGACAACCCATTTGGCAAGAAAGGACAATGGGAGGGGCGTCTGGGTAGTGTAGCATTCTACTCCGTTGCCTACCAACACGGAGATCGCCAGTTCGAATCCCCGTGTTACCTCCGGCTTGGTCGGTCGGGCGTCCCTACAGAGACAATTGGCTGTGTCTGCGGGTGGGAAGCCGGATGCGCGTCTGTGTCCTAGTGGCTGCACTAGTACTTCCTCTGGTCGGTCAGGGCGCCTGTTGGGGGGGTGTAGCGTGATCCTCCCACGCGCTACGTCCCCCAGGGGAAACTCCTCACTGTCAAGTGAAAAGAAGAGGCTGGAGACTCCACATGTATTAGAGGAGGCATGTGGTAGTCTGCAGCCCTCCCGGATCGGCAGAAAGGGTGGAGCAGTGACCGGGACAGCTCGGGAGAGTGGGGTAATTGGACAGGTGCAATTTGGGAGAAAAATGGGGAACAATGCAAAAACAAAAAATGGGTATGTTACTAATGGAAACACAATTTTCATTTACTTGCTGAGAAAAACTGCAATGTCCCATTGAGATTCCTAGGAAAATGTATTTGGAATTAGCAGTTTATACCAACCCTAATTCTCCTGACAGCCGCTTTCTGTCTCCCATAGCGGTAGACAGAAGAGGTGAATGACTCCCTCCCTCTTTTTCTGTCCCCCTGTCGCTGTGTCCCTCCTTTCACCCTCACGGCCTCTGTCGGCCCTCTTCTCATGGGGTCCACCGCTCCTGCATTTCCACTCATGACAGCCAATTGGAGATTGTGCCGTAGGGCTGACAGATGTTGTAGCTCCCCGGCATCCCCCCCTCCCCTACCCCCTCGTGTTACGTCGAGTCGTCACCACTGCACGCATGGTGTTCCGGCCAAGCAAAGCATGGCTAAATCGCTGTGACTCATCTCGCATCTTGAGAGCTGGTGGACCGGAGATGTCCCACCTGACGAAGGCATTGTGAAACAAACAACATGTGAAAAAGCAACACGACCCAACAATGTTGCTGTGTAATAAGGGTTTTTAGGAATCAGGAACAATCAGGAACAATTTATTTGTCATTTCATCTAATGTACTATGTACACAAAAGAAACAAAATTCCCTTTCCCCCAGCCCACAGCAGTGCAACACAAAAGACAAAAACACATATCCAAAAACAACACCATCAAAAACATACAAAAACAGAGAAAGCAACAACAACAACAACAACAACAACCAACAACACAGTCCACTCTGTGCAACACAGTCCCAAAACTCCACCGTTTAGAGAATGAACGCCAGCCAGATGACTGTCGGAACTGCCTGTCTGCGTGGGCTAGCAGTTAGCTTAGCCTGCCCCACTCCCGCGTCCCGTCAGACCGCCCTCGGTGTCTCCTCTTCTGCCGCAGCTCCAGGCAGGGCCGTGGTCCCTGGGCCCCATCGGATACAGTAGACCAGGTTTCCCCAGCCGATCAAAAGCCAGCTGTCCAGTCAGTAACCTTCGAAACACCTCCCCCGCACACCACACGACGACACAAACACAGATGCAGACAAAAACACTGCACAGTGGACGCTAGGCGCGGCCTCTCGGGCAGGGCCGTGAGCTAGCAGTTAGCTTAGCCTGCTGTGCTTCCGCCTACTGTCAGACCGCCCGCGGTGTCTCCTCCTCGTGCCCACAGGACGCAGCGGACCAAGCTCTCTCAGCCGATCCAGCGCTAGCTCTCCCAGCCAGGCGAAATTGACGATCAAAATAAAAACCCATGTACCCCGTGCTAGATTTATGTGCATAAAGGTGTTGTAATTAAAATAAACACGTTAACAGAAACACCAAGGTGTTCATTGGAACTAACGCAGCCGAGGAGTCCACCCTTTGCTGGACAGTGTAACGAGCTGTGGCTATGTGTTAGCTGCGTTAGCTAAGTACTAGCTAGGCGGCACCAGGATAGCTTAGCATAGTCATTCAGACAAAGTCAATAGTAGGATTTCGCACTTGTCACTTTAATTGCCTACACTTGCCAGCATACAATGCCTGGTTACGACGGCACTATGATCTTTCAACATACATGGAGATTGATACACAGTTGTACATGAACCGAGCTGTTACTAAGGAGAGACAAGTTACTTAACCAATATCACATGAGAGGGAGTGCTGTTATACGGAATATCAGCGCGACCTCGAGTGTGATATTGCTTTTATACAACAGTAATCGCCATTTATTAGTTAACAGTAATAAGTGACAATAGATTATGATTTATTTGTTTATTTAATAATTTATTTGGCTCCGTCAACAAATTGTCCCACAACTGTGCTCTTGAACTTGGACCGTTGCCAGGCAACCTGAACACAAACATTTTCCTGTACAGCCTGCTATTTTGTATAGGTCTACACACGTTACCGCTGGCTAGCTACTTTGTATTATGTGCATTAATCTGGACGTTTCCATTTATTGTGCAACCAGTGAAATAAGAGTCTGTTGACATTGACAGTTGCTTGGGTGGCATGTGTGATTCCGATGAGCAATCACACAGTATTTTGCTCCATCGTTTCCTGCTCTCGGTGGATGGTCTCCAGTAACTTTTAAGCGAGCTTTCAGACCTGCAACATTGGGACTGTGCGGCGGAGCGATACATATACTTAAACGCCCCAGCGGTGTTACACTGAATATCAGCGCTCATTGAATGCCTCTTGTCCAATCAAATGACTTCGTTGGAATTAACTGTTGTATAATGTTGTACCATAGACAGGTAGACTGGGAGTGACGCTGGCTCCAGTGATGAGCCACAGGGTATACATGAAGCGCCACCCAGTGACCAAAGATGGTACTACAACCAAAATACTGTCCCAAAACACAGTAGGTATATTTCTGACTGTTACAACAGGGAGACTGGAAGAAAAGGAAACGTTCTGGGCCTTTACATGCTGTTTGGTACTATTAGCCTTGCTAGGTAGGGCAAATGTATAGTTCCTCCAGACAGGTCTTCTGATTTATGTCCTCCCTCGCAGGTGCAGACTCCGTCACAGTCAAATAAATTTTATTTTCAGCTCGACTTTTTTTGAATGTTCCAAAAAAAAAAAAAAAAAAACAAATAAACACAAATTTGCTTTACTTTGATTTAATTTCTGTTTTGATTTGAACATGATCTGACTCCTATGTTGACGTCTTAACTATCAAGAGTAAATAGTTTCTGAGGGATTTTTCTGCTTTTATTTTTTTGGGGGGGGGGTTCCATTCTAAGGACAGTTTGGGGACATGGATTTTTAAAGTTTACTATTAAGTCTGAATTTGTTCCGAAAGGAAAAAAAATGAACACAAGTGTTTGAAGCCCAGCAGTGGGAGAGAACACATCTGTGTTGAATTCATATTCCACCCACCGCCGGTTGTTCAACCACACAAGGCCATAACTGTTTTTAAACGCTATGCACGCACACACATGTATGGGGTGCCCTTTAGGAAAAAATAACAATTTAGTGTGTGTATATGTATATATTGGTTTGATTGTCTCTTATTGGTTTCATTCACTCCTGTATTGATCTGATATGTTTCTGTATTTGGTGTGCCATTACTGTCAGGCATGATGAAGGCAGCTTCATTTCACTGATAGTTTTATTTCAATGTACTATATATGTACGCGGGGGGGGGGGGTACGGTGGCACAGTGGTTAGCACGGTCGCCTCACAGCAAGAAGGTCCTGGGTTCGAGCCCCGGGGTAGTCCAACCTTGGGGGGTCGTCCTCTGTGTGGAGTTTGCATGTTCTCCCTGTGTCTGTGTGGGTTTCCTCCGGGGGCTCTGGTTTCCTCCCAAAGTCCAAAAACATGTAGGCCAGGTGAATCGGCCGTACTAAATTGTCCCTAGGTGTGTGTGTGTGTGTGTGTGTGTGTGTGTGATGGCCTGGTGGCCTGTCCATGGTGTCTCCCCACCTGCCGCCAAACAACTGCTGGGATAGGCACCAGCATCCTGAGAGCAGGATAAGTGGTTTGGATAATGAATGGATTGATATGTACACAAATATAAACAATGTCTAATATTAAATATATTATTTTTCACATTACTTAATTTGAATCGGTTCATCTGGACACAACGTTAATTGAGAGAAACGTTTCATCACTCATCTGAGTGACGTCTTTGACTGAAGAGGTCACTCAGATGAATTCAGCCCAGGACAGCAAAGAGGGCTTTTGTCTGCCAGTAGCAGCAGCAGTCACATGGTGCCAGGCTGTGGGTGACAGCAAGAATGACAAACCTGCACTATCTGCCCCCTTACATGATTGGTGTGTGTGTGTGTGTGTGTGTATGTGTGTGTGTGTGTGTGTGTGTGTGTGTGTGTGTGTGTGTCTATGTGAGTGTGGGTGTTGGTGCATGGTAATGATATGCATGCATGAGAGATAAACAGCTTGTGTGTGTGCAGGTGATTGTTTACAGTGCGTAACAGAGAGAAAGGTAGAAAAGTGGCAATATGCATGTGTGTAAACATGCGTGCATGAGCAAGAGAAAGAGAAAGAGAGAGAGAGAGAGAGAGAGAGAGAGAGAGAGAGAGAGAGAGAGAGAGAGAGAGAGAGAGAGAGAGAGAGAGAGAATGATTGTAAGAGAGACAGGAGACAGTACGTGGGACTGAGCAAGTGCAGGAATGTGACAATGTGTGTAGGTGTGACTACTGTAGTATGTAGTCCCAGTATGTAGTCCCAGTATGTGATACAGACAGACAGAGAAGGGAAGTTGCATGCATGTGTGTTCCTGAGCATGTGAAAGAGCACTCATTCGGCGCAAACTCACGTTTGCAGTGGCCTCACTCAGTACTGATTACGCAGTGTCTTTGTCCACGTCTACATCTGTGTCTAAGTTTGTGTCATCGTGTGAAGTTTTTATTTTGATGTTGATTTCACTTGGCCGGGACAGCTGGCGCTGGATCGGCTGGGGGAGCCTGGTTTGCTGTGTCCTGTGGGCCCAGGGACCACGGCCCTGCCCAGAGCTGCACCCAAGAAGATGAAACACAGAGGGTGGTCTGTCGGGACATGGAAGTGGGGCAGGCTAAGCTAACTGTTAGCCCACGACCCTGCCCAAGAGGAAACACAGAGGTGGTCTGGCGGGGGCGCGGGGGCCTCGCCTAGCGTCGACTGTGCAGTGTTTTTCTTTGCATCTGTGTTTGTGTTGTCGTGTGTAGTGCAGGGAGGTGTGTCGAAGGTGTCTGGCCGGAGAGCTGGCGTTGAATCGGCTGAGGGAGCCCGGTCTGCTGCGTCCAATGAGCCCAAGGACTACAGCCCTGACTGAAGCTGCACCCAAAGAGGAAACACCGAGGCGGTCTGACAGGACGTGGAAGCGGGGCAGGCTAAGCTAACTGCAAGCCCATGCAGACCGGCAGTTCTGACAGTCATCCTGGCTGGCGTTCGTTCTCTGGACAGTGGAGTTTTTGGACTGTATTGCACTGGGTTGACTGTGTTGTTGGCTGTTTGTATTTCTATTTGTTTTTTTTTTTTTGCTTTATTCTCTCTGTTTTTGTATGTTATTGGTGGTGTTTTGGGGGATTTTGGATATGTGTTTTTGTCCTTAGTGTTGCAATGCTGAAGGCTGGGGGAAACGGAATTTTGTTTCTTTTGTGTATGTAGTACATAAGATGAAATGACAAATAAACTGTCCCTGATTCCTGATTCATTCATTCATTCAAATCCTCGGAAAACACTTTGAGGGAGAACCCAGAGACAACTAAAATCATTAAATAAAAACAGGAGGTATGGGCAATAAAGGAAGAATGTATGGCTATATCAATTAAATAAAACAAGGTCAAATTAATAGTGTTAAATGTCAAAGGTTCAGTAATTGATGAGACAAATAAAAACTAAAAACAATTAAAACATTAAAAGCAACAAAAAATACAGTCATGGGCATCCGGGTAATGTAGCTGTCTATTCCATTGCCTACCAACACAGGGATCGCTGATTCGAATCCCCGTGTTGCCTCCGGCTTGGTCGGGCGTCCCTACAAACACAATTGGCCGTGTCTGCGGGTGGGAAGCCGGATGTGGGTATGTGTCCTGGACGCTGCACTAGTACCTCCTCTGGTCGGCCGGGGCGCCTAATGGGGGGGGGGGTCTCCTGGGGAGAATAACGTGATCCTCCCACGTGCTACCTCCCCCTGGTGAAACTCCTCACTGTCAGGTGAAAAGAAGCAGCTGGCAACTCCACATGTATTGGAGGAGACATGTGGTAGTCTGCAGCCCT
The DNA here is from genome assembly GCF_029633865.1 of Lampris incognitus. Taxonomy (NCBI): domain Eukaryota; kingdom Metazoa; phylum Chordata; class Actinopteri; order Lampriformes; family Lampridae; genus Lampris; species Lampris incognitus. The sequence continues at coordinate 57,962,984 of NC_079215.1, forward strand.
CCCCGGATCAGCAGAGGGGGTGCAGCAGCAACCGGGACGGCTCGGGGTAATTGGCCGGACACGATTGGGGAGAAAAAGGGGGGGGGGGTAAAAAAAATACAGATATTAAAATTAGCAATTAAACCTGGGAACTGCCTCAGTGGAAATAAAGGGATAATCTTGGAAGTTTTTTGAAGCATATTCCAAGTATGTGGGGCACATGCATATTCTCCTAACTCTGTATGAATTTTTGACACCTGCAGGGTGAGCCATGTCTGTGAGCGGGTACAATGGTGACTGTCAAAAAAATAAAAATAAAAAAAATAATTCAACCTGGGGTTCGGGACCCCTAAGGTGGTCAACAATATAATTTCCGGAGGTCACCAGATGGTTTTGGAGAAAACAACCACAAAACTGTGTAGACCCATGGCGCGCCTGATGTAAAACGCAGGTGTACTGTCTCTTTAATTGCTGTGCCGTCACAGTATAAAGGGAGACTGTCCTCCACCAAAAAACGACCCCATAGGTCGTTTGTACAAGCAGCTTATTATGACCTATAGTTACTTTTAAGCTACTTCCTCGCGGTCCTCCGTAATTATAATGCATTATATGCTAGCCCATGCAGACTGGCAGTTCCGACAGTCATCCTGGCTGGCATTCGTTCCCTTGGAGAGTGATTTTTTTTTTTTAGTTTGGATATATGTGTTAGTTTAGATATATGTGTTAGTATGCGTGTTCTTGAAATTCCTGTAGTTTTTGTCTTCTTGTTGCACTGCTCTGGGCTGGGGTAAATGATATTTTCTTTCATGTGCGGAAGTACATGAAACAAAACGACAAATAAAGTGTTTCTGATTCCTGATCTATTTGTTTTGGTAATGGAAACGAAGAGGAGAATCACCATCAACTTTCTCTGCAGCATCTCTCTCTTGCTCTCTCTCTCTCTCTCTCTCTCTCTCTCTCTCTCTGTCTGTCTCTCTCGCTCTCTGTCTCTGTCGCTCTCACTCCCTGTCTGTCTGTTTGTCTCTGTCTCTCTCTCTCGCTCTCTGTCTGTCTGTCTCACTCTCTCGCTCTCTCTTTCTGTCTGTCTCTCTCTCTGCACTGCATGCGGGAAGGTTGGGTGCGTCAACGTGAGTGAGGGTGTTGAATGAGCTTGAGTGAGTTTTTTGGCTTAATTCACTGGGTATCTACTGCTTTCACTTTTTTCTTCTCTACAAGGTAAGGTGAGAGAAGTTTAATTTTACTTTGTTGCTGGTTGTTGGAAAGTGACTGGAGTAGCTGGTCGGAGTTTGGCGGTGTGCAATATGGCACCCCTCCCTGGTGAGGGCTCGCCTCCCCTGTCTATCAGACACGGGGTTAGAGTCGTGGTTGACTCGTGGTACACTGTCGAACAGGTTCTCCTGGCTACAAGAGAACAGGTCGGCTATGGGAACATCACCGACGGCTCTCGGATGAATAAAGCTGTGGTGGCTTTTCTCCGAGAGGAGCGTTTAGTCCACGTGTTGGTTGAGAGAGGCCTGGTGCTGGACGATCTGTTTGTAGCGGTCTCTCCATTGTTTGTGCCATCGACACGCGTTACCATGTCAGGCGTACCTCCATTTATCCCGAACGAGCTCACTGAAAGAGAACTGAGCCGTTTCGGAAAGTTTGCTGGCGGGTTCAGAACAGTTCGTCTGGGTTGTGATGATGCTAGACTGCAGCATTTTAACTCCCTGCGGAGAGAGGCGTTCATGTATTTAAATGATCCCTCAGAACATCTACAAGTGTCATTTAAAGTCAAATATGAACACGATTTCTACACTCTGTATGCAAGTTCTGGCAGCATGAAATGTTTCGAGTGCGGCGATGTTGGCCACAAACGTTCATCCTGCCCGCACAGGGAGCCCACAGCGGGCAGCAGTTCAGGTGAGCCACAGCCTGAGGGCACCGCTGAGGGCAATAGCCTGCAAACAGCGCAGCAGGCGGCGGGAGATACCGCAACTGGTGATCCATAACCTGGCATGGAGGGAAATGTAACAACTCAGCAGGACAGTAATAATGTAGACGACGGTAATCTGAGTGGTACTGAAGCACAGGATGTAGATGTATGCAGAGACGGAGGACAGACAGAACCAGTGAGAGACAGTCACCCAGCTGAGGCTGAGTCAGGGCTCTGCAAAAGGTGAGTCACAATGTGAAAACGTTGGAAATAAAGATGAGGAAATGTTAGAGGATGATAGCCTATCTCAGTTTACTGATATTGTGTCACAAGGTGATCAGCAGTCATATTCATTAAAGGAGATTAATGATTTCCTTGATGAAACTTATGGCAGACAGTCTGTGGAAGTAGCAGATTTCTTCTCAGATGTGGACAGGTTTGTTAACTCTGTTATGAAGATTAGAAAAACTGCTGGATATGAAGAGCTCAGTAAACAGAAGCGGTTTCATCTAAAGAAGATTCTGACAAAACTTAGGAAAGAAAGGTGAGGAAAGGTTCCTCTAAATGTTCAAAATTGAAATGATACACAAAAGGTGTTTTTTTTCCCTCTCTTGGAAAGATTTCACTGTCTCATCCTTCACTTTCTCTCTTCTTTTAATGGAAAGTTTGCGGGTGGGGAGTCTAAACATTAATGGAGGACGGGATAGAGTTAAGTGAGGTGTGGTAGCTGAGCTGAGTAGAGCTAAGAACATACGTAGATGTGCTCTTCCTACAGGAAACACACGCTCTGTAGACAACGACATAGAGTGGGGAATGAGTTGGGCAGGCCAGTTTTTTTTTTGGCCATGGTACCAACTTTAGTGCAGGTGTAACTGTTCTTTTCTCGCAGCACCTCCTTTTAACAAATGTTTTGTCATGTGAAGTGGAGCAGGGCAGAATCCAAGTAGTTCAGGCAACAATCCGAGACATACCTTTTGTGTTTACCAAAGTGTATGCTTATAATACAGGCACTGATCGCTTGATATTGTTTAGCAAACTGAGGGATAAACCTAAACACTTTAATAGTGGCTCAATCATAGTGGTGGGAGGAGACTGGAATTGTACTACCCACCCTACAGTTGACAGAAACTCAGAAGAGCCCCATCCACCATCAGCTTCTTTTCTGTCCACTGTGGTCGCAGAAAACGACGGATGTTTGGAGGACACTTAATCCAACAGTTAGGCAGTACACATGGGTAAAAGCTGCCGAGGGTAGTGTGAGGGTAGCCAGGTTGGATAGGATTTACCTTAACCAAACATACAGCAACAGGTTGATTAAGTCCACGATATCACCTGTGGGATTTTCAGATCACCATCTAGTAGCGGCAGATTTTCCTTACAAGTTCAATTTCGACACTGTTCCTACTGGCACTTTGATATGCGGCTAACGCATGATAAAGCCTTCTGTCAGTTCTTCCCTGACTTCTGGAGTCATTGGAGGCTGAGGAAGAAAGATTTTGAGAGCTTAGCTCGATGGTGGAAGGTAGGAAAAACACAAACTAGGATTTTATGTCAGCGATACAAACAACACACTCTCTGTATGGAGAAAATCTGTCTTGATGAATTAGACAGAAAAAATAAGATACAAGAAGACAAAGTAATTACTGGACATGATGGCAACAGCAGCGCCTGAGAAAGTAAGAGGATGGCTTTAGGTAGGTTCCTACATGAGAGCGCAAAGGGTGCTTTAATGAGAACCCGAATCACCACCATCAAAGACATAGATGCTCCAACTTCTTTTTCCTTTAAACTCGAAAGAAAAATTAGAAAGAACAATGTGATGATGCATCTCAAACTTCCCAGTGTGGCAACAACTGATCCATCAGAGATAAGAAAGTTGGCCATAGACGTTTACAGCAGCCTGTTCAGTGCGGAGACCAGTGACTCTGACTGTGTGAAGGAGATACTGCAGGCACTGCCTCAGCTGGGTGAAACACAGGTAACCTCGCTGGAGTCCTCCATCTCCTTTGACGAGATGTCTGTGGCGGTTCAGCAGCTCAGCTGTGGCAAAGCCTCCGGAGTTGATGGACTTCCGTCAGAGTTCTACAAGACGTTCTGAACTCTAATTGGACGAGACTTAGACAATGTATTTAAAGACTGTTTGGACTCTGGAACTCTACCTTTGAGTTGTAGAAGGGCTGTCCTGACACTGCTACCAAAAAAGGGAGATCTTAGCCAACTGAAAAAACTGGAGACCAGTTTCATTGTTATGTACTGATTATAAGATAATTGGAAAATGTCTTTCAAATAGACTCAAACAGTGTATGGATATGGTTATACATTACAGCCAGACATACTGTGTTCCTCACCGTACAATTAAGGATAATCTTTTTTTGATACGGGACATTATTGCCATATCTAAGCTGAGCTTATGCTACTGTTGGGCGAAGGAGAGGGGGGAAGCATGTCCAGAGGCAGCTAGAGAGGAGGAAGGGTAGGCATGTGGAGGTGAGAGTTGGAACTTTGAATGTTGGCACTATGACTGGTAAAGGAAGAGAGCTGGCTGACATGATGGAAAGAAGAAAGGTAGACATACTGTGTGTGCAAGAGACCAGGTGGAAGGGGAGTAAGGCCAGGAGTATCGGAGGTGGGTTCAAACTCTTCTACCATGGTGTGAATGGGAGGAGTAATGGGGTAGGGGTAATTCTGAAGGAAGAGTATGTCAAGAGCGTGCTGAAGGTGAAGAGAGTGTCAGACAGAGTGATGAGTATGAAGCTGGAAATTGAAGGTTTATCGCTGAATGTTATCAGCGCATATGCCCCGCAAGTTGGGTGTGAGATGGATGAAAAAGAAGAATTCTGGAGTGAGTTGGACGACATGGTGGAGAGGGTACCCAAGGAGGAGAGAGTGGTGATTGGAGCGGACTTCAATGGACATGTTAGTGAAGGGAACAGAGGTCATGAGGAGGTGATGGGAAGGTATGGTGTCAAGGAGAGAAATGTGGAAGGACAGATGGTGGTCGATTTTGCGAAAAGGATGGAAATGGCTGTGGTGAATACATATTTCAAGAAGAGGGAGGAACACAGGGTGACATACAAGAGTGGAGGAAAGTGCACACAGGTGGACTATATCTTATGTAGAAGGCGCCATCTAAAAGGGATTGGAGACTGCAAGGTGGTGACATGGGAGAACATAGCTAGGCAGCATCGGATGGTGGTCTGTAGGATGACTTTGGAGACCAAGAAGAGGAAGCAAGTGAAGACACAGTTGAAGATCAAATGGTGGAAGTTGAAGAAGGAAGACTGTTGTGTGGAGTTCAGGCAGGAGTTAAAACAGGCACTGGGTGGTAGTGAAGAGTTGCCAGATGTCTGGACAACCACTGCAGAAATAGTGAGGGAGACAACTAGGAAGGTACTTGGTGTGTCATCAGGACAGAGGAAGGAAGACAAGGAGACTTGGTGGTGGAATGAGGAAGTACAGCAAATTATACAGAGAAAAAGGTTGGCAAAGAAGAAGTGGGATAGTAAGAGAGATGAAGAAAGTAGACAGGAGTACAAGGAGATGCAGCGTAAAGCAAAGAGAGAGGTGGCAAAGGCAAAGGAAAAGGCGTATGGTGAGTTGTATGACAGATTAGACGCTAAGGAAGGAGAAAAGGACTTGTACCAATTGGCTAGACAGAGGGACCAAACTGCAAAGGATGTGCAGCAAGTTAGGGCGATCAAGGATAGAGATGGAAATGTGCTGACAAGCGAGGAGAGTGTGCTAAGAAGGTGGAAGGAGTACTTTGAGGGGCTGATGAATGAAGAAAATGAGAGAGAGAGAAGGTTGGATGATGTGGGGATAGTGAATCAGGAAGTTCAGCGGATTAGCAAGGAGGAAGTGAGGGCAGCTATGAAGAGGATGAAGAGTGGAAAGGCAGTTGGTCCTGATGACATACCTGTGGAGGCATGGAGATGTTTAGGAGAGATGGCAGTGGAGTTTTTAACTAGATTGTTTAACACAATCCTGGAAAGTGAGAGGATGCCTGAGGAGTGGAGAAGAAGCATACTGGTACCGATTTTCAAGAACAAGGGCGATGTGCAGAACTGTAACAACTACAGAGGTATAAAGTTGATCAGCCACAGCATGAAGATTTGGGAAAGAGTAATAGAAGCTAGGTTAAGAGGAGAGGTGAAGATCAGCGAGCAGCAGTATGGTTTCATGCCACGAAAGAGCACCACAGATGCGATGTTTGCTTTGAGAATGTTGATTGAGAAGTATAGAGAAGGCCAGAAAGAGTTGCATTGTGTCTTTGTAGATTTAGAGAAAGCTTATGACAGAGTGCCGAGAGAGGAGGTGTGGTATTGTATGAGGAAGTCAGGAGTTGCAGAGAAGTATGTAGGAGTGGTGCAGGATACGTATGAGGGAAGTGTGACAATGGTGAGGTGTGCGGTTGGAATGACAGATGGATTCAAGGTGGAGGTCGGATTACATCAAGGACCGGCTCTGAGCCCTTTCTTGTTTGCAATGGTGATGGACAGGTTGACGGACAAGATCAGGCAGGAGTCTCCGTGGACGATGATGTTCGCGGATGACATTGTGATCTGTAGCGATCACAATGTCATCCGGTGGAGGTATGCACTGGAGAGAAGAGGAATGAAAGTCAGTAGGAGCAAGACGGAATACCTATGCGTGAATGAGAGAGAGGACAGTGGAATGGTCAGGATGCAAGGAGTGGAGGTGACAAAGGCATTTGAGTTTAAATACTTGGGGTCAACTGTCCAAAGTAACGGGGAGCGCAGCAGAGAGGTGAAGAAGAGAGTGCAGGCAGGATGGAGTGGGTGGAGAAGTGTGTCAGGAGTGATCTGCGACAGAAGGGTATCAGCAAGAGTTAAAGGGAAAGTTTACAAGATGGTTGTGAGACCAGCTATGTTATATGGTTTGGAGACAGTGGCACTGACGAAAAGACAGGAGGTGGAGCTGGAGGTGGCAGAGTTGAAGATGCTAAGATTTTCACTGGGAGTAACGAAGAAGGACAGGATTAGGAACGATTATATTAGAGGGACTGCTCAGGTTGGACGGTTTGGAGACAAAACAAGAGAGGCAAGATTGAGATGGTTTGGACATGTGTGGAGGAGAGATGCTGAGTATATTGGGAGAAGGATGCTGAATATGGAGCTGCCAGGGAAGAGGAGAAGAGGAAGGCCAAAGAGGAGGTTTATGGATGTGGTGAGGGAAGACATGCAGGTGGCTGGTGTGACAGAGGAAGACGCAGAAGACAGGAAGAAATGGAAATGGATGATCCGCTGTGGCGACCCCTAACGGGAGCAGCCGAAAGTAGTAGTAGATTGCCATATCTAAGTTCCAGGAGCTGGATGTTGGCCTGATTTCCTTAGATCAAGGGAAGGCTTTTGACAGGCTTGATCATTGCTATCTGTTTAAAACACTTGAAGGTTTTGGTTTTGGGGATACATTTATTAATTGGATCCAGTTGTTGTATTCCGGAGCCAGTGTTCTGTTGAAGGTAGGAGGTGGACCCAGCCAAACTGTCTCTGTTAAGAGAGGTATAATACCGGGTTGTCCCTTATCTGGAATGCTGTACTCCCTGGCCATTGAACCACTTTTATTTCAGCTCAGGCAGGGGCTCCCAGGACTAACCTTTTCAGGGAACATCACCAATGCAGTTAGCTTATCAGCATATGCTGACGATGTCACAGTTTTCATACCAACTCAAAACGATCTACAATTTCTCAAGCAGAAATTGGCCTTATACGAACAAGCTTCCTCTGCAAAAGTCAATTGGTCAAAATCTGAGGGTCTCTTGCTGGGGGAGTGGAAGCCAACATTACCAGCGGGGCTGCAGTGGAATACAGAAGGGATAAAATGCCTAGGTGTGTTTCTGGGCAGTGACCACTTTCTTAGCAAAAACTGGGAGGGTTTAATTGAAAAGGTCAGTGCCCGATTGTCTAGCTGGACTTGGATGCAGCCTCAGTTGTCCTATAAGGGGAAAGTCTTGATTGTTAACAACTTGATTGCCTCAATGTTCTGGCACTGGTTTACGGTTGTAGAACCTCCGGACATGCTCATACGGGAAGTACAGAAGACGCTGGTGAACTTCTTCTGGGGAGGCTTTCACTGGACCAAGTCTGCTGTACTGTTCCTACCAGTGCTGGAAGGACGCCAGGGCCTGACTGACCTCCGCCGTCGTATCATGGCTTTTCGCCTTCAAACTGTGCAGCACTTTTTATACCATGACCAGCGACTTTGGAGTGAAACAGCATCTGTGTTGCTTCGGAGGGTTATGAACCTGAACTATGACAAGCACTTGTTCCTTCTGGACCTGGCTGGCATGGAGTTCACGACGACACCCTTCTATCAATCTGTTCTCCATGCTTGGGGAACGGTCTTACGCACCAACAGAGACTACTCCCAGCTCTATGGCAGTGTAGGGGAGGAACCACAGTTCCATAACCCACACTGATATGCTGCAGGATGCTCAGCTCCGTAAGTGTACAGAGATCCCTCATAGCTGGACTTACAAAGTTAGTGTGTCTCAGATCAGGAGGACAGTGGAAGACGGCCGGCATTTTAAGCCGAGAGACTGGCTTTAAATCTATTCGTTTGATGTAGCGGTTGTTGGAGGAAGTGATCAGTGCACTTCCTGGCTTCTTCAGAGAGTCACTAGGAGCGGAGTGTGGAGAGGATCAGCCAGCTATGCGGCCTGTTTTTCCATCTTTGTCAATCCGTGCAGCAGTGGAGGAGCAGGAGGAAGTGAAGGGGGCATTCTATCTTTCAAAACACCAGAACTACATGACTTCTTAAGTACGTCACAGAAGGCCTTGTACGCAGTCACTGTAAAGGTTCTCAACAGAACATCACTAGCCGGCGTGCAGGAGTCGAGGTGGTTGAGTGTGTTGGCACCAGGCTCATCCCCCAGGGGCAGCTGGAGGGCCCTGTACAAACCCCCCATAGAGAAATGCACTGCGGATCTACAGTGGAGGGTGGCACATGGGGCTGTGGCTACAGACAGACATGTGGCACACATTGATCCTAGGGCAGGGAGCCACTGCTCTTTCTGTAACGATGAGGAAACTCTACAGCACTTATGGCTCAGACGTCCCAGGTTGAGCCCTCTTTTCTCTGTACTGCGGCAGTGGCTCAGAGGTTTAGGAGAGGTTCTCGAAGATAGCCTGTTTGTCTTTGGTCCGAGATACATGGCAGCAGAGTGCAGCTATGTCACCTTGGTTAATTTTTTGATAGGTCAGGCAAAAATGAGCATTTGGCTTAGTAGAAGGAACAGAATGAAAGGCAAAGGGTCCACAGATGCTACACTCATGTTCAGGGGTCTAGTGGCTGCTCGGCTGAAAATTGAGCTCATGTTTTTCAAACTTAGTTCAAACTTGGAAGGATTTATTTCTATTTGGGGACATGGGGATGTGCTGTGCACTGTAGAAAACCAAGTGCTTCTTCCGAATTTCTGAAAAAAATAAAAAAATAGGGGAAGGTGTGTATCCTTTTGTTTTTACTGTGTATGACAATTGTTGTGTTTTTCACTATGTATATGAGTATTTGTGTTAATGTTGTTATCTTGATGTGAATGATGAATTGGAACATTAAATGCTTGGTTAAAGGTCAAAGGTCTCTCTCTCTCTCTCTCTCTCTCTCTTTCTCTCTCTCTCTCTCTCTCTGTCTCTCTCTCTCTTCCCCAGTCTCTTTCACTGTCTCGCTTTCCTTGCTTCCATCTCTCTAAAACTGTCACACCTAAGCAGACACCAAGAGGTGTTTGTTTAGGTGACACAGGGGTTTCGTACTCTTGTCATGTTAAAAATAAATAGAAAAATATTGTGGTACCACTTTGTTTCCACTGCAGCGTGGCACTTTTGGAGTTTTAGTTTTTAGTTTTAGAAGATGTGTTTCCTGTAGGGTTTTACTTATCATGCTGAAAAGTTGTTCATCTTTCAAGCATCAGAAAATGCATGGAAATCTTTCAAGATGCAGAAGATTTCTGCTCAAAAAATAAAGAAAAAAATCCCTTTTTAGTACTTTGTACTGCTGGTATTTTTAAGACTATAGTTAATCCACAAATATCCAAGCCATCAGCACTTTGACTGTTGTAAGTTGTAACTAATATGTACTTTCTGGCGAGAAAATTACATGGCACAAAGTATTTTATGTCTTAAGTATACATAGTAGCCAAATACAGAGCAATGAGGAAGAAAGGAGCAATCTCGAAGAAGAAACAAGAGGAAGTCTTCAGGATTGTCCTTTTAAATCATCCAAATTCCAAAGCTGTAAAACAGTATCTTCCCCAGCATTGTTTGACATTTTGAGATTTGGGAGATTTTCATCTCAGCTGGCCTGAGGCTGCCGATAGAACGATCACGGCAGCCGTGTTAAGCAGGGCTGCAGTGTGCCAGTGCCTCCTCCTCCTCCTCCTGCTGTGCTGGCCCAGCACCACTCTCCCCTTGCCTAAGTGATAGGCTATTGTTTGACAGACTACCTCCCGGTATCAGACTGGACAGGAGGGGTGAGCCACAGAGATGAGGTATGTTACCATTTCATCTCTATTATTAGACGATAATTAACTTGGAGAAAATGGCCCTTCCTGATTAGAGTGGTGTGGAAGTAGGGACATGAAAAGGGAGGCCGAGAAGGTACAAACAGAGACGGATGGATACTCTGCTTGCCATGTGAAAGGATGTTCATAAATAAAAACACTTCCTTGGCTTCTTTTATCAGAATACTAAAATTTGTTAAAATCCCATCCGTTTTTGTTTTTTTTTACTTTCCCAGGTTCAAATCTGATTAATTTCAGAAAGCCAGAGAGTAACTACAGACCAGCTATCAGTGGCGGCTGGCCAGTACAGGACGCTGGGGTGTCACCCCCTTCAAATATCAAGAGATGACAATCTACTTAAACATGTTAAATGTAATTTAGTTGAATAATGCAAATAATTAGGAAATAAAAGTGTTTTTCAGTATGTGAGCACCTGTCAGCAGCCATTAAATATTGGTTCCAAATGATATTTGGTTGATTGCTGTCTGAACACATATACTTCCTGGGTGAGGGGCGCCGGTCAAACGACACCTTATGTAAGCCCTCCAACTTTTTCGAGGTGACCTGCGGCTGCTGTCTAACTGGTTTCTTCAGATATTCCAGGGGGCGCAGTTCTGCGTGCCCCAGACACTCCCACTTTTATTGGCAGCAAATTGGTATTGCTTTAATGTGACTGGACAATTCTCGTGGCTGTCAATCATGTTCACACCCACCACCATGCCTCGTCTCGACCGTCAATCATCCACCGTCTACGAACCCTGATAAAATCTATAGGCTACATTGTCCTTCTTAACAACTCTGTGACTGTGTGGACATTAAAGCAGCTATCAGGTGTGCTGCGCCAAGGTAAACTGCGCCCCCACCCCCAAACATATTTAGCACCAGCTGCCACTGCCAGCTATTAACATAAATGGTCAAAAAGTGTCATCTTTGAGCCTAGCTGACTTCCTGCGTGGGTTCTACATCTACTGTGATAATCCTTCTGAGAGGGCAGGACACGGTACAGGGAGAGGGAGACATCAAACAAAACCAGCTATGCAACTTCATGTCTGTCTCCTGACAATCCAGTGGAACTGCAAACAGCTCAGCAACAACTGGAAATCAGCTCTGTAGTTCAGAAGAGCCTTACCTTCCTCTTGTTGTTGGGGCTGACATACAAATAACTCAGTATCGTCTTCACTCCGACTTTATCGTTCAGCTTCTGGTAAGTGGCTCCGTAGTCAGTTGACCTGAAATTTAATGAGAGGGTTCTGATGAATCCTTGATAAAATTCTAGTTGCAATTATACATTCCCAAGAGGATTCACAGTGACGGAGGAGAGAAAGCATCGAAGCAATTAAGTCTCTATTATGCTCATCTATCTATCTATCTATCTATCTATCTATCTATCTATCTATCTATCTATCTATCTATCTATCTATCTGTCTATCTATCTATCTATCTATCTATCTATCTATCTATCTATCTATCTATCTATCTATCTATCTATCAAACCTCACACAAGTCCAGGTCAACAAATTGTGTGAATTATGTGTGTGTGTAGAAAAATCAGAAACCACATACCTTGTGGGGCCATTTTATTGGGCCCCACGAAGAAAAGGGTCTATTTTAGGGCTAGGACTTGGTTTTAGGGTTAAGGTTGGAAATAGGGTTAGGTTAAGGGTTAAGGTTAGAATTAGGGTTAGGTTAAGGTTAGGGTAAGGGTTAGGGTTAGGCATGTAGTTTGTGTGGTTAAGGTTAGGGTTAAGGGTTAGGGAAGGGATGTCAATGAATGGGAGTCAATGAGAGGGCCACACAAGGATAGACAAATTATACAATGTATGTATGTGTGTATCCGTCCTTGTGTGTGTGTGTGTGTGTGAGAGAGAGAGAGAGAGAGAGAGAGAGAGAGAGAGAGAGAGAGCACACTGGAGAGCAAACACAACAGCATATACACACACACAAAGGAAAAAATAACATAGTTACTTATGGAATCACAACAGGTTTCTTGAGTAGGTATTGTGAATACAGAGAAGATAAAAAAAACTGTCAAATTAGAACTACTGAACAATACAAAAATATGGGAAAAAATATGAAAAATAACTTTGGTCTGTCCGCCTCGATAACTAAATCCATGGTCTTCTTTCAATACTCCTCTGATGGAAGATTTGATTTTTTTTTTTTGTATTTATTTAAGGAGGAAGGATGTACCCGGGGGGTTGTGACTGGTATCACATCGCACAGCCAAGCCTAGGACAGTCCATGGCTGCAATAACACAGTTATAGCCACAGAAGCAGCAATTAGCTCAAATTCACTGCTTTGTGTATAGATCATACAGACTGCTCTAAAATGTCAACATAAGCAGGAGGGTGGATGTCTCTGACTTAGATGTGCCCAAATACACCAGTATTCAGTGGAAACACTTCTTTTTTTCTTTTTTTCTACTGTTGTGTAGACCTTTAACTGTAGGAGTAGTGTTCCTTGTGTGACATGACTACATTTTCATAAACGTCTAACATGACTATGTTTTCACAAACCGTCTAACATGACTATGTTTTCATAAAGTGTATAACATGACTATGTTTTCATAAACTGTCTAACATGGCTATGTTTTCATAGTGTCTAACAACTGTTTTCATAAACATCTAACATGACTACGTTTTCATTAAGTGTCTAACATGACTATGTTTTCATAAACATCTAACATGACTATGTTTTCATAACTGCCTAACATGACTGTTTTCATAAAGCGTCTAACATGACTATGTTTTCATAAACTGTCTAACATGACTGTTTTCATAAACCGTCTAACATGACTGTTTTCATAAAGTGTCTAACATGACTATATTTTCATAAACATCTAACATGACTATGTTTTCATAAACCGTCTAACATGACTATGTTATCATAAACGTCTAACATGACTATGTTTTCATAAAGTGTCTAACATGACTGTTTTCATAAATGTCTAACATGACTATGTTTTAATAAAGCTTGTTTAAGAGTTAGGCCAGCTTCATAAACTGTCTAACATGACTATGTTTTCATAAACTGTCTAACATGACTGTTTTCATTAAGGGTCTAACATGACTATGTTTTCATTAACTGTCTAACATGACTATGTTTTCATAAAGCACCTAACATGACTATGTTTTCATAAACTGTATAACATGACTATGTTTTCATAAAGCTCGTTTAAGAGTTAGGCCAGCTTCATAAACTGTCTAACATGACTGTTTTCATAAAGTGTCTAACATGACTGTTTTCATAAACGTCTAACATGACTATGCTTTCATAAGCTGTCTAACATGACTATGTTTTCATAAAGTGTCTAACATGACTATGTTTTCATAAACTGTCTAACATGAATATGTTTTCATAAAGTGTCTAACCTGACTATGTTTTCATAAAGTGTCTAGCATGACTGTTTTCATAAACGTCTAACATGACTACTTTTTCATAGAGCGTCTAACATGACGATATTTTCATAAACGTCTAACATGGCTATGTTTTCATAAACGTCTAACATGACTATGTTTTCATAAACTGTATAACATGACTAAGTTTTCATAAAGTGTCTAGCATGACTGTTTTCATAAACGTCTAACATGACTATGCTTTCATAAAGCGTCTAAAATGACGATGTTTTCATAAACGTCTAACATGGCTATGTTTTCATAGTGTCTAACATGACCGTGTTTTCATAAACTGTATAACATGACTATGTTTTCATAAAGCTCATTTAAGAGTTAGGCCAGCTCTACACAGTTGAATCAAGACAAATACAGGACGAGTACTAAAATATTCAAGTGCTGGTCAAAGTGCTAATGTGAAATTTGTGTTCAGTTGAAATTTGGCATGTCAGACTGTCTCTAAACTTGGAAAAACGTATCTCAGCTGTCATGTCTAATGCTTTTTGGGAGGCATGAGGCTCAACTGGAAGGTTATTCTAATTTCAAGTTTAGCAAAAATAAGAATAAAAAACCGCGCAGAGAACACTAAGCTTCAAACTGCAGCAAATAACCCGAGACTGTTGTCACCTCATTGGAAACAGTCACTCACATGGATTGACGTTTCCTTTTTCAAACCCTGACTTCATGTGGCTGTTAAATCCAGCATTCAAAACTGGTTTGAAACAGATGCATTCCAAGGAATTTGTGATTACTTCACTCTATTTTTACTTGAATATGACAAAGCCCTCATGGAAATACAGAAATATCTGTGCTGCACTGCCAATACCTTTTAGTTTGCATCTGTTTTGAGACAGCATGGACTGATCTTCATGGTGGGGGGGGATACACTACCATAGGTGAACTCAGGGGGGATCGGTTTGGTATCATTTGCCAAAAGAGAACCCACTGAGCCGCTGGACCATGAGACAATGACATCATCGGGTCATTGATCTGTTTCTCGGAGGCCCCTGCCACACAGCAATGATTTAAACACCAATGACTTACTTTTAATGTTACAGCAACTCCAGATATGAGCCAATAAAATGGTGCATCCCCCAATCCCCCTTCCCCCCAGGGTTCAGGATGAAGGAAGTAAATGGAAAATGATAGTTTCTCAAGGACGCTAGGCTCCAGCTAGTGCTTTTTAAAAGGCTAGCACAACTGGAGATGTGTGGGTGTCAAACCTCAGTCTGAGAGCGTTGCTTTAGAATTCTACCTTTGCTGTAGGTGGGGCAGTACTTCAGTAATACGTTGGATTAAAGAATATGATGCTACTGTGGAGAGTGAATGAAAAATTATAAGAGGACCCGAAAATGAAAGCAGTTCTTTTAAGGTGATAGGGCTCCTGTGGATGTACTGGAGGCAAGTGGGCTATGCCAATGCCAGAGCCTTGCTATCCTTTAACTTAATCACTCACCTATTCACACATCATCATATTATGGGGCGGCATGGCTCAGGAGATAGAGCAGGTCGTCCAGTAAACGGAAGGTTCCTGGTTTGATCCCCGGCTTCTCCAGAGAGTGTGTTGAAGTGTCCTTAAGCAAGACACTGAATCCCTTACAGCTCCTGATAAGCAGGTTGGCACCTTGCATGGCAGTCTCCACCATCAGTTTGTGAATGTGTGTGTGAATGGGTGAATGTGAGGCACACACTGTAAAGCATGTTGAATGGAAAAGCGCTACATAAATGCAGTCCATTTACCATTTATATGCCACCCCATCACCTCTCCATTTCAAATTGCTGAAATGGATAGCGATATAGCCATGTAAGCTTATTATGGTGAACTTTTAATTAGAGTATTCAATTTCCATGTCTAATGTGTACTGATAGACAGAGACTATACAGCAGTCACATTCTCTGCTGGTGATGATAAATCATGGGAGAGTGGATTGTTAATATGAGGTCACTAACTGCATTAGCGGGGCACACATGTCAACAGTATAAACAGCCTGAGATAACCAATGGATGGCAGCTTTGCTGAGAGTTACAGACGAATTCATGAACTGCTTTGCGTTCTCAGAGAGGATATCTCTGGAGCAGCATGCTTTACTTCCCCTCTGCATCTGCGACCCCATCCCTTTCATATTGTTGCCCTCAGGTGGCAAATTTCCATTCTAAAACTGCACTTGAGAAGTGCCAGCAATCTGACACAGAGCATTATCTTAGATGTAGCTCTCTTCTTCTTTGCTGCTCCGTTAGTCTAGCTTCTGTAAAATACTGACTTAACGCCAGCTCTGATTTCCCTCCTCATTAGTGTACTCACACCCTTTTTCTCTCTCCATGTAGTGCATGGTTGGTAAGAATGATTGTATGTTTATATGCATGTACGTAGGTATAAAGAATGTATGCATGAATTGCTTCTGGTGTGGTCTGGTGTGGCGTGTGTCAAAAACACACAAGCCGCCTAGTGCAATATAAAGCTTCTGCTCCCAGACAAGTCAACCCCACCTCCTCGAGGTTCAGACTGTTTTTACTAATGGGGCTCTGACTATGGGCGAATCACCGGCGCCCTATAAGGTAACCGGTACACCGTCACCTTGCGGGATAAGGCTTTTTAGCCAAAGACTAAGGGTGGGGCAACCCCGAACAGAAACCCCCGCAGGAGTAACCCCCCGTAGACTCCCACTGGCATGCCCACTGGCATGTGGACACGCCCTGATAATGAGTCAAGGTTACCCCAGTTATGGGTTAAATAACAATGCTACAGGGATGCAGCGTAGTGGATGTGATATTTCAGCGGAAGAGCCAGCCGATGACCAATGATGAAACTCACAAGATGCTGAGCGGAAGAACCTTTTAGTGGTCAACGGTCAGGGCCACCAACTCAGTCGAATCTGATACTGCTCACATCCATAGTTGTAGTGAAACATGGACATATTTAGTAAGACTCGTTTTACTGGACAGGATTAAAACAGCTTGGGAATATGAGTTGGGCCATACACTATATGCAGACTAATGGGATTCCATCCTTACATCAATTCATAAATCCCCACTCTGTGCAAGACTCTGCCTAGTGCAACTTAAGAGAGTTCACAGGGCCCACCTGTCCAAGGTTAAAGTGTCTAGTATCTACCCTGATATTACCCCCACTTGTGACAAATGCAAAAACAATGATGCTACCCGTAACCACATGTACTGGCTGTGCCCTCACTTACAAATATTCTGGAGAGATGTCTTTCCTACTCTATCCAACATCTTAAAGTGAAATCTAAACCCGGACCCTCTGATAGCTCAGTTTGGCATTACTGATGGAGACATCTGACATCTGCAGAGTGCTGCATGGTTGCTTTTGCCTCACTCTTGGCCAGATCTGCAGTACTGCTCAAATGGAAGGATGTGGCCCCGCCCACAATTAGTCAGTGGCTTTGAGATATAACATCCTGGCTTAACTTGGAGATGACGCACTTCTGAGTCAGTGGTTCTGAGAAGAAATTCTATAAGAACTCAGCACCATCAACCCCCCCCCCTCTTTTCTCCCCTATTGTACACGGCCAATTACCCCACTCTTCCGAGCCATCCCAGTCGCTGCTTCACCCCCTCTGCCGATCCGGGGAGGGCTGCAGACTACTACATGTCTCCTCCAATACATGTGGAGTCGCCAGCCGCTTCTTTTCACCTGATACTGAGGAGTTTCACCAGGGGGACGTAGCACGTGGGACGATCACGCTATTCTCCCCAGTTCCCCCTCCCCCCCCGAACAGGCGCCCTGACCTACCAGCGACCAGGATACATACCCACATCCGGCTTCCCACCCGCAGACATGGCCAATTGTGTCTGTAGGGACGCCCGACCAAGCCGGAGGTAACAGGGGCATTCGAACCGGTGATTCCCATGTTGGTAGGCAACAGAATAAGACTGCTACACTATCCAGATGCCCCTGAGGACCATTTTTGACATACTTTCAAAATGCCCAAACATAGAATGACTTCATGGAAATAGCTAAGTCTTTAGTTTAATTTCTTTATTTCTAGACATTGTGTCTTATACCTATTCTAGATAATCAAGGGGGTGGGGGATGGGGTTCTCTTGTTTTATTACAGTCATTATTGTCATTGTTATTAATTCTAACCGATGTTACATTGATGCATATTCAAGGCTCAGCGTTTTCGGTTTTTATTTTTCAAAGCCATCCAGCATGGCGAATTTCGCCACAAGAGCACACTGTTACATAACCTCACACAAACAGGAACAACTTTTGGATCCATGGAAACATAAAATCGGTAAAAACTAAAAATGCTGAGCCTTGCGCATATTTCATAACAATGTGGAATATGTTTGCCCAACTCTGGGAACTTTTGTTAAACATTTCAATAAAAAGATTTTGAAAAGAGAGAAAATGTCAGTAGGTGGGTATATACCAGTATTATTTGTTTGTATATGAATAAATAAACAGCCTGTCTGTCTTCCCTGTGTTATATGTGACGTTCAGTTATACTTTTCCTGCTAAGCTGCCCCAAATATGTCAATCCAACACTTGTTTTTTTTTTTTAATCTCTCACTGTCTCACTCTCTGTCTGTGTCTGTCTATCTATTATTAACTAACATCATTTACATGCACCCATAATTGTCTGTACATTACTGGAATCAGAGGCACCAGCCTGTGTTTCTGCAAGATGTGATCTATAATAATGTGTGCAGAGTCATTGTTAGACACGGCATTAAGGAGAAATGTGGTGTCTCTACACCACTGACGAAGAAATATCCTGACTTAGGCCACGGTGAGGTAAGTGCAGTCCTATCATGGTAGATTTAGCACGAACGTGGATTAGTGTCAAGGCTTCGGGGTTACCACCACTGAGACGCATATGACCAACTTGTACATCGTGTGATCTATTATGCTGAGGTTGGCAGCTACCCTTCCCTCCTACGAAGGGTGGAGGTGGAAAACATCAAGAGATGTTCCACTCAGCTCAGCGCTCTGTAACAACAGGGAAACACAAGTACATGTGCAGTGCATCCAGAAAGTATTCACACCCCTGTCTGTGATTGAGAACATTCACAGACATGTCTGTAACGGTGTTTGTAACCAGACATGCTGGAAATAATCAAGAATCAAGTTTAGACTATTACTCTGCACTAGTTAACGCTAGTTTTTCTTTTCTTTTTTTTCCTAGGACAGAGCAATGAACTTTGCAAAGGAAATTATGCGACCAACACACGTCATAAATAGTGACATGACACGCACGATCACACGCAAATTACGAGACAGTCACATAGACCGTCCATATTCGTTTTAGGTAGATTTTATCGTAACTTTTTTTTTTCGATTGATCTAAAAATAATTTTAATGCAAATATATGTAATTTTAGGAGAATTGAGGGAGCGACTGGTCTGTACCCCCCCACCCCCACAAAGTTATTAAGCTGTGAAAATCCAAAAACGGTCATAAAGACCGTCTTGGTCGTTCTATTAAAGAGGTGGTAAACCTTTGATTAGAAACGTTTCACCTGAAAACATGCTGTTTCCTTTAGCTGGTGAAACTAATTGCACGAGTGATGGATTCAGTAAATAATGAGATGCATCGCCTGGCCACTTACGGGGTTAAACACTAATTATGATCAACCTCCTCTGAAGACGAGGGCATGAAAGATCTAGTGGCGTGGTGACACATGTTAGACCTTCACAATATGAGGCGGGTAGAAAGGCAACACACAAGCGTCACACCAACTAAACTCTGTCGGTGGATGTGTGAGATGCTGGGATGAGACGTAGGCTGAGGCAGACTACACTGCATCTTCATTCACCTTACAGGAAGATGAATGTGCTTATTGTTTTAAAAACCCAAATTCTTTGGAAATGAAAGACAATGAAATAAAAATTGTTAACACTGTGCTAAAGAGAACAAAGTATTAATCGATAAGAAGGTATATTTTCCTTCTTTTGAGAGGGACTGCAGCGACTGATGTAAGCTGGGCTAAACTCACCTTCAAATGCACCCACACACATAAAACAGTCTCCCTGAATTTGTCTGACTCAATGTGAGCAGGACACAGTAAAAATCCCCCGACCAAGCCATCCCTTTAAAATGGGCTTGAGCCAAACTCATTGAGATGAGTCACTATGAACTGGACCTGCCTGCTCTTCATTCCCCTGTGCTCATAGCAGGGTAAACCAGATGAGAAGGGGCACGTCAAGTCAGAGGAAAGAAATATAGGAATGACCTTTTCTGATGTTACTGTGGCAGAGTGGGATGTAGACCAGCTGTCCCACACTATCCACGCTAACCACACTAACAGACCACACTGACCCACACTAACCACACTAACAGACCACACTGTCCCACACTAACCACATTGTCCCACACTAATCACACTAAACACAGTAATCACACTAAACACACTATCAACACTAAACACACTAAACATACTAACCGCACTAACAGATCACATTGTCCCACATAACCACACTAAACACACTAACCACACTAAACACAGTAACCACACTAAACACACAATCAACACTAAACAGACTAACCACACTAACCGACCACACTGTCCCACACCGTCCCACACTAACTAGGGCAGACTGGTGTCCACATCCCACTCTGCCACAATCACCTTCAGGTTACCAGTTAAGGGTCACAGCATGCTCACATTGTGTAAGCCATTACTAGTAATGCATTGGAAAGTAGCCTTAATCTACAAATTATTGCAGCGCAGTAAGCGGGGTAATATTATCAAGCTGCTTTCCACCTCTGATAAAACGTGAATTTAGTTTCTGAACAATGACTGGTTCACGGACGCCCACTTAACACTTGTGCTGTTCCCTGAGCCCGACACCGCCGAAACCCAATCCCATAAGTTTAATAATAGCGATGTGAAACAAATGTGAGTGTATTAAATCTGCTAAAGGCCAAGAACTAATTAGGAAAACTTCTGTTAAATTTGAGCTTTTAAAAAGGCTAACAGTTCAGAAATGGTATTCTATAGCAATAAACCAGCTGTGTGTGCATGTGGAGCGGGCTGATAATGGCAAATGTGTGTCCTTCATTTGCAATGAGGCAGCGATGGGGGAATCAGATATAACTACTACCTGAATCACAATGGCAGGATAAGCCATGGGACATGTGCAAACACCACACAATCCTGCAATCCTATCACATTGTTTTAAAGGCAAATGTTGAGCCTGTCAAAGACAAGCTCCTCTTTTTAATGACACCAACACTTGAGCAAGTACATGCTGATGACTTACAGAACCATCCGTAATACAATCATCATGTGATTTTCCAGTGATGTTTGAAGAAAACCTCTTTTCAGTGTGCCACTCCCAAATTAATACTGACGACGGCAGCCTGGGGCGGCACGGTGGCACAGTGGTTAGCGCAGTGGCCTCACAGCAAGAAGGTCCTGGATTCGAGCTCCAGGTAGTCCAACCTTGGTGGGTCATCCTGGGTCGTCCTCTGTGTGGAGTTTGCATTTTCTCCCCGTGTCTGCGTGGGTTTCCTCCGGGGGCTCCGGTTTCCTCCCACAGTCCAAAGACATGTAGGTCAGGTGAATTGGCTGTATTAAATTGTCCCTAGGTATGAATGTGTGTGTGTGTGTGTGTGTGTGTGTGTGTGTGTGTGTGTGTGTGTGTGTGTGTGTGTGTGTGTGTGTCTTGGCCCTGTGATGGCCTGGCAGCCTGTCCAGGGTGTCTCCCCGCCTGCCGCCCAATGACTGCTGGAATAGGCTCCAGCATCCCCGCAACCCTGAGAATAGCATAAGCGGTTCAGCTAATGGATGGATGGACAGCAGCCTGGTGCTTGTCTCACTTCACGTTCACGTCTACAGCCGATGTTCCGTCAGAGTCATTAATGTCATGTGTTTACTAGATGTTTATTCTCACACATTAAGCCTTTTGTTTGCAAGTTTAGCATCATATAAAAGCTACACACAGTCAGAGCCTACAAGCAGTCTGGTGTTCTTTTCATGAAAAGCACAGCAACTTTGCCTTCTGAACTTATCCATCCATTATCCGAACCGCTTATCCTGCTCTCAGGTTCGCGAGGATGCTGGAGCCTATCCCAGCAGTCATTGGGGGGCAGGTGTGGAGATACCCTGGACAGGCCGCCAGGCCATCACAGCCCCCCCCACACACACACACATTCATACCGAGGGACAACTTAGTACGGCCAATTCACCTGACCTACATGTCTTTGGACTGTGGCAGGAAACTGGAGCTTCAAGGGGAAACCCGTGCAGACAGGGGGAGAACATGCAAACTCCATACAGAGGATGAACCATGACTTCTGAACTTATATAATGCTTTACTGTTGTTTGAGTTGTGCCTATTAATGGAAATACATACCAGGTTCCTTTTTTTTTATCTTCCCCTTTTTTTCCCCCCAATTGTACTTGGCCAATCACCCCACTCTTCCGAGCCATCCTGGTCGCTGCTCCACCCCCTCTGCTGATCCGAGGAGGGCTGCAGACTACCACATGCCTCCTCCGATACATGTGGAGTCACCAGCTGCTTCTTTTCACCTGACAGTGAGGAGTTTCGCCAGGGGGCGTAGCGCGTGGGAAGATCATGCTATCCCCCCCCCCCCCGAACAGGTGCCATGACTGACCAGAGGAGGCACTAGTGCAGCGATCAGGACACATACCCACATCTGGCTTCCCACCCCAGGCACGGCCAATTGTGTCTGTAGGGACGCCCGACCAAGCCGGAGGTAACAGAGGGATTCGAACCGGCGATCCCCGTGTTGGGAGGCAACAGAATAGACCGCTACGCTACCCAGACACCGCATACCAGGTTTCGGCAGCCTTGCAGCCATGCTGCTGTGTGTGTTTTTATCAGTGTAGCATTATTGCTCATCCTTATGCTAAACACATTCATCAACTCTCACATGGTAGTGGGTACCCATTAGGACTTGGCTCCTCAGCCGCACCACAGTAAGTCCCGGTGTTGGAGACGAAAGGCTTCTGATGGTCTCCCGGGAGGAGGATGGATGATCTGACCTGGCTACCAAACATGCAGCAAACACTGCTGTACTACACATGGCTTTAAATGTCATGAAATGAAATCGTAATTGAGACAATATCCAATGCAACTGTTTATTTTTTAACCAGTTGTGTTGAAACTATGAGCCTCACACTGGGAGTTAAATGGCTGGACATGGCTGGTTAAGTGTAGCTCTACTACAGGACACATCACACACCGACGCCAGAGTGGCTACTGCATGTATACTACAGTATGGCAGACACCCATAGACTGTAATAAAAACTATTGTTAGTAGTGATGATTCTTCTCACTTTTAAACAGCATATTGTCTCAATGTTCAAACCGTTTATAATTAATTAATTTATTATTTGATGTCTTCTCCTTTCTCTTCTTTTGTGTGTGTGAATGTTGTGATGTGAGTCTCCCCTGTGTGCACGTGTAGTCTTGTCCTCCTGTCAGGTCTACATGGCGATGCTGGTCGTGTGGCCCGGGTCCTGGGCTGTTCCAGTTGGATCTGGACACTGCTTGGTATCCTCCTCATCATATTCCTCATACATCTTATAATTCCATTATAATTCTGTTATCCTCTTTCAATGTTGTATTGTGTAAATTGTGTTTTATTCTGGACAGAAAACATCCCTTGCACATTGTCCATCTTGGGAGAGAGATCCCTCTGTTGCTCTCCCTGAGGTTCCGTCCTATTTTTTCTCCCTGTTAAAGGTTTTTTAAGGAGTTGTTTCTTATCTGAAGTGAGGGTCTAAGGACAGGATCTTGTGTTACTGTAATGCCCCCTGAGACACATTTGTAATTTGTAATAATCGGCTATACAAATGAAATTGACTTGACTTATGTAAGCTGATTTTATTTTTTATAGACTGACAGTGTGATGGAGACAACACTGTAAGTGAAGATGGGGAAAGTGGCCGTGTCCCCCAGTGCCAATAGTCCACTGTGGGACACCCAGACCAAGTACTCACACATCCATCCATCCATTATCCAAACTGCTTATCCTGCTCTCAGGGTCGCAGGATGCTGGAGCCTATCCCAGCAGGCATTGAGCAGCAGGTGGGGAGACACCCTGGACAGGACGCCAGGCCATCACACACACACACACACACACACACACACACACACACACACACACTCATACCTAGGGACAATTTAGTACGGCCAATTCACCTGACCTACATGTCTTTGGACTGTGGATTGACACTGGAGCACCCGGAGAAAACCCACGCAGTCACGGGGAGAACGTGCAAACTCCACACAGAGGATGACCTGGGATGACCCCCAAGTTTGAACTACCCCGGGGATCAAACCCAGGACCCTCTTGCTGTGAGGTAACTGCGTTAACCACTGGCCCACCATGCCCCCCCCCCACACATGAAACTGTACATTAATCTGCATTTGAATATCAAAAAACGATGTTTCAACATCTATTTATGGCTATTTTTTGGTTGGTAAATGGTGTCGGACAATTTCAACTGGATTTGGGATTTACAAAAGGAAAGTGTGAAGGTCAGTTGAACTGATTCAACTTTCTGTGATTTTCCCACCTGGATCATTGAGCATGCATAAAAACAGGAAGTGTGCAGGACTTGGCATTTGTAAGGTTTTGTTTTATCTTATCTCATCTCATCTCATCATCAGCCACTTCCCCGGGGTCGGGTCACAGTGGCAGCAAGCTAAGTAGGGCACTCAAGACATCCCTCTCCCCAGAACTGCCCTCCAACTCCTTCTGGGGTATCTTGAGGCGTTCCCAGGCCAGATTGGACATGTAGTCCCTCCAGAGTTCTGGGTCTACCCTGGAGTCTCCTCCCAGTTGCATATGCCTGGAAAACCTCCAAAAGAAGGCACCCAGGAGGCATCCTAATCAGATGCCCGAACCACCTCAACTGGCTCCTTTTGATGCGAAGGAGCAGTGGCTCTACTTGAGCTCCCTGCGGATGTCTGAGCTCCTCACCCTATCTCTAAGGCTGAGCCCAGACAACCTATGGAGAAATCGCATTTCAGCCGCTTGTATCCGTGATCTCACCCTTTCGGCCACTACCCAAAGCTCATGACCATAGGTCCTATGGGCTTTGTTGACATAACATCCTTTATATATGTCCTGGACGGAGGGAAGCTCGCATCCACTGATGTCCAGGGCTATCCGCACAACCCTCTGCAGTGTTTTGTGTTTGTGGGCAGTACAGTTCCCATGCCAGGTGGTGATGCATCCAGTCAGGATGCTCTCGGTTGTGCCTCTGTAGACGACCTGTGGAATCTTGGGTCCTATGCCGAACTTCTTCAGTTGCCTGAGTTGAAAGAGGCGTTGCTGTACCTTTTTCACCACATGGCTGGTGTATTCATCCTAGTTGACGTCCTCGGTAATGTGGACACCGAGGAACTTGAAGTTCTTGACTCTTTACAGCAGTCCCGTTGATGGTGATGGGGTCCAGCCTCCCCCCTCTCTTCCTGTAGTCCACAATCAGCTCCTTGGTTTTGTTGACGTTGAGAGAGAGGTTATTCTCCTGGCACCACTTTGTTATATAGTTTACCTCTCGCCTGTATGCCATCTCAACATCATTGGTGATCAGACCCATCACTGTCGTGTCGTCAGCAAACTTTATCACCAAGTTGGAGCTATGTGTGGCCACACAGTCATGGGTGTACAGGAAGTAGAGGAGGGGACTCAGGATGCAGCCTTGGGGTTCTCTGTTGAATGGCAGAGGGGTTGGAGCCCATCCTCACCACCTGGCAAGGCTCGACAGGAAGTTCAGGATCCAATTGCACAGGCTGGGGTTGAGTCCAAAGTCCTTGAGCTTGGTGTAGAGTCTGGAGGGGACTATGGTGTTGAATGCTGAGCTGTAGTCTACAAACAGCATTCTCACATAGAAGTTCCTTTTCTCCAGGTGGGTGAGGGAGGTATGGAGTGTAGTGGCTATTGCATCATCAGTGGATCTATTTTGTCGGTAGGCAAATTGGTGGGGGTCAAGGGTGGGCGTTAACATGCTACAGATTAGTCCCTTAACAAGCCTCTCAAAGCATTTACTCACTATGGGAGTTAGGGCAACAGGATGCCAATAATTCAAGCATGTTACCTTGGTCTTCTTCGGCACCAGCACAATGACTGAGGATTTAAAGCAGGAGGGGACTACACACACGGAAAGGGAGAGGTTGAAAATATCCGGGAGGACACCAGCTAGCTGCGCTGCGCATACTCTGATCACCCAGCCTGGAATGTCATCCTGGCCGGCCTGCGGGTGTTCACGCACATGAATGACCTGCGCACGTCAGAGTCAGTGATGGCCAAGCGCGCTTTTCATATTGGCAGCAGTGGGGGCTTCTCCCGGGAGGTTCGTGTCAAAAACCTCAAACTGAACGTAAAAACTATTAAGCTCGTCCAGGAGAGGCAGTGGCATTGGCTGCGCTGCTGGGTCTCGTTTTTAATTCCGATATTGTGTGTAATCCCTGCCACATGGTACGTGGGTCGTTAACACGTGGCAGGTGTGACCACTAACTAGAGTTAAATGGCCATGTGTACCATTCAAAAGAGGATTAGGGAATGTTGCAATCACAGCATTGTAAGATGGTGAGAGATGCATAATGACCAAAACCAATGACCAGTTTCAATTTGAATATGGGTGTGACATTAGAGAGTTTCAATAGCCATGTGTAATATTCACAGAGGATTAGGGAATATTGCAGTCTATATCTAGATAGATGATAGTGAAGTTGGTCCACCCCAAGGATCATGTCCCCCAGCACAAACAGAGCAATATAATGTACGTCGTTAAGTCCCAAGAGGATTTTCATGACTTGTACAATGGGGAAACTAAAAAGACTCTGGCCAAAAGAATGGCACAACACAGGACAGCTAACACGTCAGGCCAGGACTCCACAGTCTACACCCATCTACAGGCCAGTGGCCACTCTTTCAAGGATGAGGATGTGCAAATCCTTGGTAGGGAGGAACACTGGTTTGAACGGGGAGCCAAAGAGGCCACCTATGTTAAGAGGCAATGACCATCCCTGAACCGGGAAGGGGGGGCTACAAGTACATCTTTCACCATTGTACAATGCTGTGATTGCAAATATTCCTCAATCCTCTGTGAATAGTACACATGGCCATTGTAACTCTAGTTAATGGTCACGCCAATTTGCATGTGACACTGGTCGATGGTTTCGGTCATTATACATCAGTCGCCATCTTACAATGATGTGATTTCAACATTCCCTAATCCTCTGTCAATGGTACACATGGCCATTGAGACTCAAGTTTATGTCAAAGAAGGTTGAATCAGTTCATCTGGATACAACTTTTATTGACAGATACATTTCATCACTCAACTAAGTGACCTCTTCAGTCTAAACTGAATGCAGGTATCCCCACCCTTATAACACTGTATTGCACTGTATTGTTTATGAGGGTGGAGATACCTGCAGTCAGTTTAGACTGAAAATGTAGGTCATTTAGTTCAGTGATGAAATGTATCTGTCAATAAACGTTGTATCCAGATGAACTGATTCAACCTTGTTTGATTTTCTTACCTGGATTATTGAGCATGCATCAAGACATCTAGCTAATGTCACACCCATATTCACATGAAACTGGTCACTGGTTTCAGTCGTTATGCATCTGTCACCATCTTACAATGCTGTGATCGCAACAATCCCTAATCCTCTGTGAGTAGTACACATGGCCACTGAAACTCTAGTTAATGGTCACAGCCATATTTGCATATGGAACTGTAAGGTAGTGCTGCACAATTAATCAAATATTAATTGCAATGACGATTTTGGCTTCCCACAACTAAATCAACATGACCGACTGTGATATTGACATTTAAAATGCGTGCTCCGCTCATGGAATGCTCCATTGCATATCAAATCAAGCGCTTCCTAAACTAACTGCCTGACAAATCACAGCTGTTCCCTTTAAGCGCAAACCTTGCAGTGGCAGCCTGCGCAAAAATCTTCTGGTTGTTGCGGCTGCAGTCCAGAGTAGATGAGTAAGGGCAAAACGAATATCAAATGTGTGAAGCAGAAGGCGAAGAGCTAGTCTCGCGAAATGGATCATCATCCCTAGTTTGGAAATATTTTGGATTTAAGGGCAAGTGATGTCAACCAAGAACAAGTCATGTGCAAAGAGTGCTGTAGAATTGTGTGTGTGCCACAAAGCAACACAACTAATCTTTTTAACCACCTGAAAAAACATCACAAACTGCTGTATGATGAATGCATGAAGGCCAAGAAGACAAGAGTCTCCCCACCTGCCGTCCAATGACTGCTGGGATAGGCTCCAGCACACCGTGACCCCAGTTCAGATAAGCGGCTTGGATAATGGATGGATGGATGTTAGCTCACTGAATCCCTGTACTTCTCCAACGTCAACTCAGACATCCATAACAACAACTCTGTACAGCGTGTCACCATATACATCCAGCTCCTAAAGACAGACTGAAATAACCAATGCAGTCACATTCCATTTGGCCAAAGATATGTGTCCAGCAAACACTGTGGCTTCAGGAAAGGCTTCAGGAAAATGGTTAACACACTGGACAAAAGGTATGTCATCCCCTCACGCAATTATTTTTCCAAAGTGGCATTACCTGCACTGTATGCAAAACGTTGAGGGGAAATAGACAGGGATGTCACAGCTGTCAAGTACTTTGCGACTACCACCGACCTATGGTCAAGCAGAACAATGGAGCCGTACTTGAGCCTGACAATGCATTACATCGACGGTGATTTTAAAAACACTGGTCAACACAATTTTTCTTGCATGGGGTTTTTCAACGGAGTCTAGCTAACTTTTGGGTGCTGAATCCAAATCTAGCATTAGTTTTTGCCTATCACATCAAGTTTTTGAACTATGAAACATCATTATTTTTGAGAAAACAGCAATTTTACACTCAAAGTTAAAAAACACTTGCATTACAAGATCGATAGATGCAAAAATGATTACAATGAAAGGTACCTACTTCAATTACAATATTAAATCATACATTAACATTTAATCCATGCTGGCTTGCACATATTTTAACACATTTACTCAATATTTTTAATGTATGAAAAGTTTACAAATTTCACTAAACTAATATATAGACGGAAAAAGTTCCCCTTAACATGGTGTACATCACTTAAATACAAGGCATCACTCAAGCTCAAAGCAGTATTGTGACTTTTCACGACATTCAAAATGCAGCAATAAATGCAAAAATTTGTGAATATAAGAAAATAAGTACTGGTACTTGAAAGCGTAAGTATCCAAAGGCACAGGTGTAATCATATTACAACATGGTAAACTTCCTCTTTGTGGACAATCTCTTATATACAGCATCTGGGACATCTCTCATCAAACTCCAGCAGTAATCTGCCATCATATTTGAGTCCCAACGACCTTGATAACATTCTTCCATCACTTTAATGTCTTGATGGAAACGTTCACCCTGTTCCTCGCTTACATCTCCAAGGTTATCTGGAAACTTGCTCAGGTGACTGTGCAAGTAGTTCACCTTGATGCTCATTCTGCACCCCAGCGCTCGCAGACTAAGGAGCAGCTCCTCCGCAATCTCTCGGTAGTTGTATCTTTCTTGTTCCCAAGAAAATTCTGCACCACATTAGTGAGTGCATTCCATGCTCAAGCTTCGACAGCGGTCATCGTCATAACGAAGTGTGGGTCCTTGAGTAATGTTCTGATCTGAGGTGCGTCGAATATCCCTGCTTTTTTCTTCTCGTCGCTAAGACTCGGAAAGGTTGAACATATGTAGCCAAAGCAGTCTCCAGTGTGATCAAGAGCTTTAACAAACTGCTTCATCAGACCGAGTTTGATGTGCAATGGTGGAAGGATGATATTTTTCCGATCAACCAGTGGTTCATTAATGATGTTCTTGTCACCAGGTATCAAACTATTCCTTGATGGCCATTCCTTTCTCACCCAGTGCTCCTCCTTAGCCCTACTGTCCCAGTAGCATAGGAAACAAGGGTATTTGGTGTAACCTCCTTGTTGCCCCAAAAGGAAGTTCACCATTTTCAAATCCACACAAATCAACCATTCATGATCGTGGTACTTCAATTGTTCAAGTACAACCTTGATGTTTGCATACTCCTCCTTCAAGGTCACTGAGTGTCCTATAGGGATGGATCCATGGATGTTCCCATTGTGAAGTAAAACACATTTCAAACTTCTTTTCGAACTGTCAGTAAAGAGTCTCCACTCACTTGAATGGTACGCAGGCAACCCCATAGTGAGAAGAAGCCCCCCCCACCTCCTTATGTGACACTTTAAATTAGGACCCATGCAAACATGAACTACATAAATAGTTCCATCTCTTAAAATTGCATAGGGTGGCTGCTTTTGACTGGGATCCCAGCAAGAAGCACTAGTAAAAACAGTAGTAAAACATTTCATTTGTGATGAAAAAGCAATATATTTATAGAATACATGTGATATTACATGATAAAATACATTTATTTCAAAGATATGACAAATAAACACTCAGCCTAGCATGAAATTACTTAGGAAATGAATAGGGGCCATTTTTATCCCCACCAAGATTGCCAGACTAGATGGTCAACTTTTGTAAAATCCTGAATAAGGAGCATACAGATAGCACAAAAACTTGATGTGATAGAGCAAATCTGAGCTCAGATTTGGATTCAGCAGCTCAAAATTAGCCAAAAACAGTTTCCAAAGTCCATGCAAGAAAAAAAATTATATTTTTGTATATAGTTGATGCTTGCAAACATCATTTTCCCCACAAGACCACACAGGACAATCAATTGCCCAGGGAGTGAGGGAAGAGGTGACCTCTTAGAGCTTGCAGGAGAGACTTGTCTGCATTACAACAGACAGCAGCTCAAACATTGTGAAGGCAGCTTCTCTGAATGAATGGGCGAGGCTCCAGCGAGGCTCTACTAACAGGTGAGTAGCAGGATATATTTAAAAAAATTTTAAAAAGTGCATGTAATTAATTGAAATATTTTGTGTAATCTGTGCAGATTAATTGTATGTAATCTGTGCTGATTGTGTTAATATGTGAGTGAATACTTTGTAAATAACAATAGTATCCATCCATCCATTATCTGAACCGCTTATCCTGCTCTCAGGGTCACGGGGATGCTGGAGCCTATCTCAGCAGTCATTAGGCAGCAGGCGGGGAGACATCCTGAACAGGCCGCCAGTCCATTACACAGGGCTGACATACACACACACATTCATACCTAGGGACAATTTAGTATGGCCGGTTCACCTGACCTACATGTCCTTGGACAGTGGGAAGAAACCGGAGCCCCCGGAGGAAACCCACGCAGACACAGGGAGAACAGGCAAACTCCACACAGAGGACGACCCGGGGCGACCCCCAAGGTTGGACTACCCCGGGCTTGAACCCAGGACCTTCTTGCTGTGAGGCAACCGTGCTAACCGCTGCACCACCGTGTCGCCATAACAATAGTAATATAACAATAATATGATGGGGATTGTTTAGCAAATGTGTATCGAAGCAGGTAAGGTTTTATTCTGTGCTTTAGTTTTACATATGAATCTCTCATGTTCTCTTTTAGAGAATGTAATGACAGATCCTCGGATTGACCAAGCAGTGGGTCTTTACACGTGGTGAGCTGCTTTGGTGAGCAGTTTCTTCAACAGCTGGAGGCGTAAAAAGGAACTAGCAGAGGCAAAAAGGGACCTGAAGCTTCCAGAGCATGCTCTGAAAAGACAGAGTGCCCCACAAGGTGGGGATCGATAGAAAGAGTCCTGGAGCATCAGAGGGCCATTGCTCATGTCTTGTCCACTGACAGAAAGGCCCGACACCTCATCTCCACATGGCAGGACACTGATGTCCTGGAGGCCATCAGCAAATCCCTCTACCCTCTGACTGAGTTTACTGATGTGCTTTCCAATGAAAAGTATGTCAGTGTTTCCTTTGTAAAGCCAGTCCTCCACCTTTTCAGCTCCTCTATCCTGAAAGTGAAGGATGATGATCCAGATGTAACATGCACCATCAAGACCAAAATCCTGAGCTACCTGGATGAAAAATAAAAGGATCCTCTGACACAAGAACTGCTTGACATGGCCTCTGCTCTTGATCCACGGTTCAAGCTGAGATACATCAGTGAGGACAATGTTGTGCTAATCCAAGCCAGACTGACTTCTGAGATGGTGAGGACTGAGCCTGCAGGCATGGTAGTAGTAGTAATTATTGTGATTACATACAGACAGAGAATTTATTTTAAATGAATGAAATGAAGTGGATTAACATGTGCTGTGAAATCAAGTGCTTTAATGTGCTGTTATCTACTTTCTGGATATGGATGTATTGTTTCATTAGATTCAATTTGGTATTCATATTTTATTTACCATACTCTTTTCAAGGAGATGGGCCCAACTGATCCCTGCGTTGCGACTGCTGAGATGCACCCACTTCAAATAAAGTCTTGGGGAGCTTCTTCAAGACTGCTGAGGGACCCACACCAAGACCCCAACAGGAACAACAAGCTATAGCCTCTGAGCTACAGTCTTACCTACAATTAGGCAACCTTGGCAGTGAGGAGGACCCGCTGGACTGGTGGCGGGAAGACCAGAGACTCTACCCACGACTCTCAAAACTGGCTTGTCTCTTAAGCCAGAAAATGTTGACAGGCTGGTCTTTCTTGCCAAAAACTTATAAACACTGTATTATTGCCTTTTCTGCACAGGCCTGAATTGTTTTTGAAATTAAATTCAGTGGCGTGGTGGTCTATTCCATTGCCTACCAAACGAGGATCACCAATTTGAATCCTCGTGTTACCTCCGGCTTGGTCAGGCGTCCCTACAGACACAAGTGGCCATGTCTGCGGGTGGGAAGCTGGATGTGGGTATGTGTCCTGATCGCTGCACTAGCACCTCCTCCTCCTCTGGTCAGCCAGGGTGGCTGTTGGGGGGGGGGGACTGGGGGAATAGTATGATCCTCCCACGCGCTATGTCCCCCCGGGGAAACTCCTCATTGTCAAGTGAAAAGAAGCGGCTGGCGACCCCGCCTGTATCTGAGGAGGCATGTGGTAGTCTGCAGCCCTCCTCGGATTGGCAGAGAGGGTGGAGCAGCAACCGGTATGGCTCTGAAAATAGGGTTATTTGGTAAAGTACAATTGGGGAGAAAAAGAGGGGAACCCCCCCCCCCCCCAAAAAAAAACTTCAATTCAAGCTGAATTGAAATACTTGTGATTATAATTTGGCCAAAATTGTGCAGCCCTCCTGTAAGGGGTGCGGATACCTGCAGTCAGTTTAGACTGAAGATATCACTTAGTTGAGTGATGAAACATATCTGTCAATAAATGTTGTATCCATATGAACTAGTTCAACCTTCTTTGATTTTCTTACCTGATTATTGAGTATGCATCAAGACTTCCTGACAGACAGGAGGCAGCTGGTGAGGCTGGGGAAAATCACATCCAGCACCCAAACAATCAGCACTGGTGCCCCCCAGGGATGTGTACTCTCCCCTCTACATAAATGACTGCACCTTAGGTGACCTGTCATTTAAACTCCTGAAGTTTGTGGACGACACAACCATCATTGGCCTTATCTGGGATGGTGACGAGTCTGCATATAGATGGGAGATTGAACAGCTGCCCCTCCGGTGCAGCCATAACAACCAAGAGCTGAACATGCTCAAAACAGTGGAGATGACAGTGGACTTCAGGAGGAGTCTCTTAACACTGCCCTACTCAATAGCACGGTGTCTGCAGTGAATACCTACAGATTTCTGGGTTCCACAATCTTCCTGGACTTAAGGCAGGCATCCAACATAGACACAATCATCAAAAAGGTCCAGCAGAGGATGTACTTTCTCCACCAGCTCAGGAAGTTCAACCTGCCTCAGGAACTGCTGATTCTGTTCTACACTGCAATAATCCAGTCTGTCCTCTTCACATCCATCACTGTCTGGTTTGGATCAGCCACCAAACAGGACAGGGACGGACTACAACAAACAGTTAGGTCATCATCCAGAGTCATGAATAGGGCAGGCAACATCACCGCAGACCCTGATCAAAACCTGTTCCAACTCTTCCCCTCTGGTAGGCGCTACAGAGCATGTTCCCCAAAACAACGAGATATAAAAACAGTTTCTTTCCGCGGGCCATCATTCAAATTAATGCTTAACACTGTCAATAAATTCAACCATTTTGTATATACTGTACTGTACATGGTAAATATACTGGTACACACTGTCATGTCCATCTACCTCAGGCTTGTATATAAGTAACCTGCTAACATCTATTTCAGCATCTCTGATATATTCTCTGCACCATTACACTTTGACACCTCTTATTTCACCTGTATAAGTCAATTCTTATGTATACATCTGAAGATTGTTGTGTTGTAGTGTTGTTATTCTATGGTAAGTACACTGTGAGAGCCACGAAACCAGAGTAAAATTCCATGTTTGTGCAAACCTACATGGCCAATAAACATGATTCTGATTCTGATCCACTTTAAAATCCCAATGTCCAGTCAGGATAAGATGTAAATAATATGTAACGTTAGCTGCTCAATTGAAAATGTGCTGTCAATAATTGTCCTACTTCCAATTACAAACATATTGTTCTGTTAACAATGGAGTCACACAACAATTGTGCTTTGCACTTATGACACTATTTGTCATATGTTGCGTTTTCTGATTCAGAAAGGATTACTGAAGACTTCATTACTGAAGACTTTTCTCAACATTTTTATATGTCATGGATTTTGTCAAGGATTGCTGCAGAGTTTAATTGAACGGCCAATTTG
Source organism: Lampris incognitus (assembly GCF_029633865.1). NCBI lineage: Eukaryota > Metazoa > Chordata > Actinopteri > Lampriformes > Lampridae > Lampris > Lampris incognitus. The sequence continues at coordinate 57,997,502 of NC_079215.1, forward strand.
GAATACCAAAATTGTGCCACACTAGATATAATGTAATTATATAACGTAATTACTGAGGAGATGACATGACCAAGTCATTCGCCAAACCCGAAACATTAACTGTGACCTTACAATCACTTCTGTTGGGTAATCAAGAATAAATTAACACTAACATCAACCAAATTATATACCATCCATCCATCCATTATCCAAACTGCTTGTCCTGCTCTCAGGGTCGCGGGGATGCTGGAGCCTATCCCAGCAGTCACTGGGCAGCAGGCGGGGAGACACCCTGGACAGGCCGCCAGTCCATCACAGAATGGATGAAGTAGGTTTTTTCTTTTTTTATCAATAGTGGACCCTATGCACGAGTAATGAAATGAGTTTGCTGTGTTGTTAGAAGGTAGTTCACTGGATAATGGGGATTTTTGCATCTACGAATGATAAATAAAAAATAGCCCTTGTATCGTATCGTTATTTGAATATACTTAAGGTGTTGTTGCACAGTTGCACCTACTTTCTCTGTAAGCCTATGGCCTCTTCTGGATTTTCATGTTCAGATTACACGTCGTTGGAGACGTGATATTCGAAATACGAGACTGGCCTTATTTATTAAGTTACACAATACACGAAAGCCACATGAAAATCAAAATAAGAAGGATGCAGTTAGGAGTTGTGCTTATATATATTACATATACTATATATATGAAGGCCACCGGGGAAAAACGATCGGAGTCAAAATTTTGACTTTTAAGAGTTGTTGTCCTTAACCTACTCCGCAAGCGCCGTAGTTTCTTCCCACAAATTATTATTAACACCTAAAACGATCAAAGTCCTGAGTTAGAGACACTTTTCAAAAACATGTATAATGAAAGAACGATCAATGTCCAATTTGTACAAAGGAAAAACGAACACAGTGTCGCTGGCGAGGTCCTGGTCAGACCACAAGAACAGAGCCAAAAAAAAAGGGTAACACTTTAGTATGGGGAACATATTCTAAGTAAAAAAATTTAATTACTAGTGAATTAGTAATGATCAAGATGTCACTTTAGTATGGGGAACATATTCTAAGTAACAAAAACTTAATTTAGAGTAATTTAACACTATTAACACTTGTCGTTTTGTGTTTTGTTATGTAAGAACAGACCATATTCATTAAGTGTTAGTAAGGGAGAATAACTCTTCTTGTGGTACTACCACCTTATAAAGTCCATACTAAGCAAAGCATATTGAGATGGTACTACTAATAAGCAATAATTCTGAGGTTATAGAGGGAAAACTCATAGTTAATGGCTTACTGGTTGTATAACAAGGCCATGCAGAATAAGGCATTAATGAGTACGTAATAATGACCAATTAAGAGCCAATATGTTGCTAATTTGCATGCTAATAAGCATCTAATTAATGGTGTATATGTTCCCCATACTAAAGTGTTACCAAAAAAAGATATAAAAGCAAACCATGATTTTTATGTGAAGTCTGTAAGTGTTCTGAATCGTTCAAATTGATTTTGTCAAAAAAAAAGTGACTGTGATCGTTTTTCCCCTGTGCTCTTCATTTATATATATATATATATAGAGAGAGAGAGAGAGAGAGAGAGAGAGAGATATACATACATATATATATACGTGTATGTATTTATGTGTGTAAAAGCTCATTTAGTATGTACCAATCTTACCTCCACAATGAACTCTCAGTGACGCTGTTGAGGTTGAAGTCAAATAACTTGGTCAGCATCAGAATAACCTGCAAAACAAAAAAGTAACCTCATCAATGCACAAAGGCAGATTCCAAGATGAAAAGGCAGTAAAAAAATGCCTTACCCCCCAGCCCCCCCCCACACACACTTTTTACCTTTTATCCTTCAAACAGACATAATTTGTTTTAATCCTGGTATGTCAAAGACTTTATGCCATTTATATTTCATGGTAGAGGTTCATTTTGTAACAAAACACTGAGGATCAGCAGTAACACAGAACCGCAGGTTTAGGAAAGGCAGCCTGCCTTGCGATCCAAAGACACATTCAGCTTCCTCTCTGCAGCGCTGTGTAATTATTTCAAACTCATTACTAAATTATATCACACCAGTGCTAAATACTGCATGGTAAATATTCCTTATCGGCTGACACCCTCGAGGTACATGGGACTGAGAAAAGTGGGTCAGCCAGAGTCTTGAGGGAAAACAGGCAGAAACATCACATTCTGCCTTCAGCATAAAAGCAACACGGAAACTCAAAATCTATTTACTTTGTGACTCAAGGTGTATTTGAAATGCATAAAAGTCAGCAGAGCCAGAGAAGCAGAGAATGTTTTGCAGGGAGCCCTGCAGTTTCACTGCACTCTGGATTATCTTGAAATGTACCTCTCCTGCTTATGAGCGAGTTTTGAATTTGGTAATGCCGTGTGGTAATTATAATAGAGTGACCCATATGTATTGTGGATAATCAATATTGGAGCCCAACGATAATACAGCTGTATCAAAAAACAAAAAAAACAAAAACAAAAAATCAACATCAAATACATTTAATCAGCTGAGAAATGCATTGTCTGTGTGATGGTACATCCTTATCTCACACCCCTTGCTATCGGGCAGACTGTAATATGTGTACCATTAACACAATATGCATGAATATTTCCGAGTGTACAAAGAAAATAAACAACTGGAGTTTATAAAGTTGAGGTTTGCTGCCTCCAAGTCAAGTGCCATGCTGGGCACTGCTGGTCTCTGACTGCTTTCCTTGCCCTGGCCTGCTTTGATAGCTCTGCAGCCTGTTTGGGGAGGGGGGGTAGCCACCGAGTCACTGAATGACTTATGTGACTTTGTGAAACAGTTCCACCAGCATGGGGTTCCTGTGAGTACATGCAGAACAGATGCACCTTGGGTAGTAGAATTATATTCCGAGGTTGGGGCTCCTATGATCAACCTTATTAAGTATGCACTAACATCTGTGGTCCCCAGAAAACCCAAATGGATGGTGCTTTCTGCTGATCTGTGGCGGGCGGAGTTTAGGCTGTTGTTGTTGCTGCTGCTGTTGAGGGGATGATGTGCAAAATGACAAGGAGAAAAACAGTGAGTAAACAAAGGCACCGATTAAGAGGGTTTCAGGAACTAGCTCAGCAATTTCAGCGTGCAGAGAATTAGCCGTGGGAATGAATAACCTTAACTCTCCGGGCTGGACCCACGCATGCTAATGAACGACCAAGTCCATTTAGCTCCCCAGCTGGAGGGTGAATTCACACTCACACCACACGGCCTCTGTCTCCCCCTCCTCTTTCTCTTTCGCTTGCTCACCCACACTCTCTCCTTCCTATTGCTTTCTCTGCTCACCTCGCAACTTGGGTTTCTGTAGGTCAAAGGCTTTGTGTGTGTGTGCGTGTGTGTGTGTGTGTGTTTGTGAGAGACACAGAGAGAGAGAGAGAGAGAGAGAGAGAGAGAGAGAGAGAGAGAGAGAGAGAGAGAGAGAGAGAGAGAGAGAGAGAGAGCGAGAGAGAGAGAGAGAGCGAGAGAGAGGGGCAGGGAGAGAAAATAATTATAATTTTACACCTCTGAGGTATTGTATACCGAGTGTGTGTATTTATGTTTGCATGTGAGCACATTTGTGTGTATGTGTCTGTGTGTACGTGTGAGCATGCATGTGTATGCACATTTGTTAACGTTTGCATGCATTTAGGTTTCTGGATATGTTTGTACAAAGGTAAGGGAGCCGTCTCTACAACTCTGTGTGTGTTCCTGTGTGTGTTTGTGAGTTTGTGTGTGCACACATCATCTCATGTGTGTCTGTAAGCAGGGGACAGGGAAACTGGAGAGACAGCTTCCAACTCTGGATGAAATGCTCTAAATGGCTGAGGGATGGTATATGAGCTGCATGACTTGGCTTCATTAGTTGAAGGACAGTGAGCATACGAGCCCTTCTGTCTGCCACATATGGAGGCTAATGTGGGTGGCCATCAGTGAGTGGCCATGTCAGATGGGCTCCCACTGGAAAGTACATATGCTTTATCACTGACAGTGCCAATTAAGCCCACAAGCTTTTCCTTTTCCAAATATTACCTGAGGTTACCATAGGGATCCACCCTGTTGGGCCCATGGGAGATGGACTCTGAAAAGTCACAGTTAGGTAACCTCTGACATTTTCAATGTGAAGGGGCTGGACTGTGAATTACGTTGGCATGGGACTGAGACAGGATAGAGTGGCTGGTAGGATAATTGTCTGAAAACCTCATACTTTGACTTCGAGTCTAGCAAGTATATTTCTTAGATTGATAATCTCCCTTTCGAATAGTTAAATGATTGCTCCCAGTAATTTTTTCTAACAGGGTTTGCAAATGTATATCCACCTCTCAACCCCCCCCCCCCCCCGTGGGGTGGTAGTGTGTGGTTCTTCCTCAAGCTCCAGTCCTCTATGAGAGGTCTGGGAGTCTGAGGGTTCTGCGCAGTATCTTAGCTGTTCCTAGGAATACAGTTTTCTGAACAGAGACCTCAGATGTTGCTCCTGGAATCTGCTGAAGCCACTCTCCCAATATGGTAATCACAGCCCCTAGTTCTCCTATTACCATGGGGACCACTTTGGACTTCACCTTCCACATAGATTACAGTTCTTCATTCAGCTCTTGACACTTCTGTCTTTTAATGCCTCTTTCTGATGTTGCTGTCAGCTGGGATTGCCATATCTATTGCTCTGCTCTCTTCTGCTCCTTGTCAACCCCTACTATGTCTGGTTAGTTAACCAGCACCTGGAAACTGAAGTCTCACAGGACCTTAACTCTGCTGTTCTCAACCACCTTTGGTTGTGTTTTCATCTGGACTTGGGCACTTCCAGTTCATATTGGGCACATATTTTCCTGTACACTATCCCGGCCACTTGGTTATGCTTGATGTATGCTGCCGTAGTCTGCATCTTACACCCTGCTACTATGTGATGGACTGTCTCGGGGGCATCTTTGCACAGCCTGCACCTTGGATCCTCTCTGCTGTGGTACACCCATGCCTCTATGGATCTGGTGTTGAGTTCCTATTGTTGCGCTTCCATGATCAGACCCTCTGTGCTGTCATTCAGACCAGCCTTTTCTAGCCACTATAGGATTTCCGCCACTCCCTCTATCTGTCGATGGTACATCCCATGGAGAGGTTTGGTCTTCCACGATGTCTCCTCTTCTTCTTCCTCATCACCCTGTGCCCTCTGCTGCCTGAGGTGCTTACTGAGCAGTTTGTACTGAGGGGCCATCTTCTTGATGTACTCTTGGATGCTCTCTGTTTCATCCTGGATAGTGGCTCTGAAACTCACCAATCCTTGGCCCCGCTCTTTTCACAGCTTGTACAGTCGCAGGGTGTTGGACTTTGGGTAGAATCCCCTGTGCATTGTGAAGAGTTTTCATGTCTTGACATCTGTGGCCTATATTTCCTATTGTGGCTAGCTTATTATCCCAGCTGGGTATCTGATGACTGGTACGCCATACACGTTGATGGCTTGGATCTTGTTCTTACCATTGAGCTGGCTTCTCAGGACCTGCCTTGCTCTCTGAAGGTATTTGGCTGTGGCTGACCTCCATGCTTTCTTGCCATGGTTCCTATTGGCCTGTGGGATACCCAGGTACTTTTAACTGGCATGTATGTCTGCAATCCTGCCTTCTGCTAGCTCCACCACTTCAGGTCTTATCACCTTCCCTCTCTTGTCACCATTCGGCCACTAATCCAGTCTGAATGACATCCCAATGTCATCGCTGTATATTCTGGTGAGGTGGATCAGTGAATCGATGTCTTGTTGACTCTTCGCATACAGTTTAAGTTCATCCATATACAGGAGGTGACTGATAGTTAACCCCATTTTAAAACTTGTATCCATAGCCACTCTTTGTGATGAGCTGACTGAGGGGGTGCAGGCCTATGCAGAACAGCAGCAGGGACAATGCATCACTTTGGCATATGCCACACTTGATGGACACTTGTGCGATGGCCTTGGACATGCCCTCTCGGTTTTTTTCTCCACGGCTACACTGAGTTCTTGAGGGAGGTTATCAGTGTTCTGTTGGCTTTGTATATTGCCAATCACTAAGTATCCATGTGTCGGGCATTAAGTCGTAGGCCTTGTAGTCAGCCCAGGCAGTGTTCAGGTTGGTCTGCCTGGCCTTAGAATCTCGGCTGACTGCTCTATCAACCAGTAGCTAGTATTTTTTTTTAATTTATTTCTGATTTTTCCCTTTTTTTCTTCCAATTTAGTGGCCAATCGCTCCCTATTCTAATTCAAACACCCACCCTCATACTGCATGTGTTTGCCAACTGCATCTCTCCGGCCGGTAGTCTCGAAGGAGACGCCTCGCCACTTTCGTGACAAGGTGAATCCAGGCCGAACCAGTTTTTTCCGACACACACAGAGATGCATTCATGTGACGAACACAAGCCGACTCTGCCCCCCTGCCGAAAACAGTGTTACCAATTATTGCTGCTTCATCAAATCCGGCCATAGTCGGATCTGACGAGACCGGTGCCTGAACCCCGGTTCCCAGTGGGCAACTGCATTGACACAAAGCCGATGCTTAGACCGCTACACCACCGCGGACCCCAGTAGCTAGTATTTTGACTAATAGCGTACCGTGGGGTTTCAGTCAGGGCCTTCAGTAACAAACTGCCCCCCCCCGTTTCTCATATTAGTGCTGATACAGCCAACACAGCCACATACAAAATACTCTATCAGGCATTATATGCACTATTAGATCAACAACAAGACGGCTGATTTTCAACAACCATGATGCACACGACTGTGCACTAAAGCAACCATTGCAGCATCACCGTCAGATCTTCTGTCACTCAGTAACCAGACTGCACATGCACACCACATGGCAGAAAAAATAAAATAAAAACAACTACAAGACTGCACTCAGTAGAGTAGAGAGTAAAGTAGAGAGAATGGAATGGAGAGAATTGTGGTTATTTGGGGTGACTAGCAAAGTGAAAAGATGTAATGTTAATTTACTAAATTGTGTTTTAAACCATGCAAGGTATGCTGTCCAGCTAAGGAGGAATATAGCCCATTATCAAAAGAGGAAAGCTGAGGTGTGGAATAATTTTAAAAGTATAATGGAAATAGATGTTAATATGTTGTATAATTATGTTAGAGAAGAATAGTTTATTAGTGGATTTGTGGAGGGGAGCACTTTTATTGATATTGAGGAAGGAGGGAGGGCAATGTTGGATTTTGATTAAATAGTGTAGTGTGTATGGTATGGCGAGAGGCATGGGTGCAAGTCCATGAATATTGGGATGGCATCCAGTGATTTAACTGTGCCCCCGTCCATAGGGTTGGTGGTTGTGTCAGGAAGGGCATCCGACGTTATATTTTGCCAAATCATTATGTGGATTGACAAGACCATACCGGATCGGTCAAGGCCCGGGTTAACAATGACCACCATTGGTGCTCTGCCCTCACAGGATACCAATAGAAACTATCAAATCACCTGTGGCGACCCCTGGGAAACAGGGAACAAGCCAAAAGAAGAAGAGTGGGTATGGTATATGTGTATTTTTTGTTTGGTTTCTTTGATTAAGTCGGGGGTCTGTATGCTGGAGCCATTCCAAAGTCTACAGGTTACCTCACTATTTTCTGTGTTGTCTACCTGTTTTCATTTTTAATTCTTATCCTCTTTGATTCTGTAGAGCTCGATGGGTTTGTGAAATATTTTAATTCCCTATTGGTTTAATATATGTATGTTGTATTTTGAATGCTTTTTTCTATAAATAAAAGAGAAAAAAAGTAGAGTGGGGCTCTCAACCAGGTGTATAGCCCCTTGGCTCGGATTTGGCAACAAACCACTCCTTTTTTCGCTTACCTTATTAAAAAGACTCCAGATGTGTTGTGGTTTTTATGATTTAAAATTAATATAGGCGAATGAATTTCTTTCATTCTCAAGCAATATAACAATACTAAGAAAACATAGCTCAGGCATGGCAAATGCTTTATTGTAGCTACTCAGGGGATTTCCAGCTGTGCCTTATTAATCATACTCTTGAAATAATATTTTTATATCAAAGTTTTAACATTGGACTCTATGCCACTTCTGCGTCTAATCCCCTTCATGATGTCAGTTCATGATCACACGTGGCAGTGAGGTGAATAAAGCAAATTATTTTTGGTTCATCCAGTCTGTGATGTATTGGGCTGGGTGTTTGTTCCAGGCAAATTCTTCTGGCTGCCGCCGAAGAGCGATAATGTTACTTTCATGTGGTTCTTTTCATTGTATTCTTGCTCTCCCCTGGTCTGATTAAAGTGGACACTGCAGCACGTCAAACTATCGCCTCACTCCCATTATCGTATTGACGTTATGTTAGGGGAGTACAGTAATGCCAGTACTTTTACATAGTGAACATAACACAGTGTTCCTCCAGCTCTCCTGTACTGAGATCAGCAGTGAATTATCTGCTGATTTGCAAAATATGATCAACGTCTCATTTACTTTCAACACTCACACTGGAATACATAATGGGCACTGTCACAGCTCGATCTAAATCAACCGTGTACATGCTTGCAGCAACAGAGAGAGAGAGCTGGTTGAGTGAGCTAGAGAGTGAATGAAGACAGGGAGCCGCAAAAGTGAGAAAAAGCGTTTTCTGAAGGTTTTTAATCAGCGCAACCATGAGAGGTTCTTGATCATACAGTCATAACTGTGCAAAACGTTAGGTTGATAGCTCCAGTAGTTTGCAAGATTAGCCACGGATGGACACACCCACGCAACTTAATGCATACTGCCTAGGGGAGATAACAATCAAGTTTCCACAGTTGATGTAGCGTTCACCTGTCACTCGCGCAACTGCAACAAATTCAATTAAGTACAGCCAAAATATTATCAGTGCACTGCCTTCAATTCATTAAGAAAAAATGTGCACACCAAACTGGAGTTGAAGTTCCACCTCACTTGAGAGACTTGTGGCAGCCTTCTGTCACAAAAACCATACAGTAATTTAGTCTGTATGGGAGAACTTGTACAAGATGCAGATAACACTACCAGATTCGCAAAAAATACGAAATGGATTTGCAACAAAATCATCAGTAGCTGTGAATGTGACGGCCACTGCGCTTAGTTCACTCAAAATCCGCCAAAGGCTCAAGCTCAAAAGTTGATGAAAACACCAGGGGCTAGCACCCATACATCACAGGGTCCTGGGTCGTTCTGTCACTATCAACATTTGATTGGTTCATGATATGATCACTCAAAGTTGTAGCCAGTTTGTAATATTTTTATAGCACTTTTTAGGAACTGAACATTTTTTGCACCGAGGGTAAAACGTCATGATTTTCTGGAGGGGTGCCCAGGGGTTAAAGGAACTGCTTGAATTCATAGTTTGAGCCTTGTGCTCTGAACAAACAAAAGAAATGCACTTTATTTTATTTTTTTTATATTATTCTTCTAGTTCTGTATTCATTGACATTTTATAAATAAATATATTTTATTTTGTCTAAATTCTTCTTGTTACAATTGCTTTCATTTCTACTTGTGCTGGTCAATTATGAACACTATATAAAATAGCAGGAAACTGGTTTTTAAGTTGCACAAATAATTGGGTTGAGAGGAGCTCCCTGCATACAAATGACAGAATAAGACTGAACAATGACATCCGACAGTCTAATTCTAATGTAGGCTTGGACTCTGTGTATTCTATTCTTTCTAGCAATTGACAATATTTCTTATGTGTTCACTATTCAGAGTAAAGAGAGAGAGCATGAGGAGGAGGCCAACATCACATTACAACATCACAACAGTATAATCCTATTGTTCCCTTTAGCCGAGCGGTTAGTGATGTCGCCTTGTGGTGCAATACACCCCGTATCGAATCCCGCACCGGGCAAGAAGATAACCGGTTTTATATGTCCGGTAATTCAAGTAATTCTTTAATAATAACAGTACAAGCCTGTTTCATGCTATCGTCATCAGCTAGTTAGCTCTAGTGACGGCTGATGATATCATAGCATGAACCAGTTTATTAAAGAATTACTTGAATCGCTGGATTATTTTGCACCTTGTTTGCTGAGCACTTTCCCTACCGTTGAGGGGTTCAGCCGTTAGTAACAGTTCAAAATGGGCATGGAAAGCCTCCCAGTCCGATTTACCGGTGTACTTCGGTGTTTTTATGCCTACCGGTTTATGCAGCTCCAGGGCGCCACCATCTTTTTTTACCTCAGTGCCCCAAACTCTGACGGCTTTTCCCGCAGGCGGTGTGGCGGGGGGCGCGGAATAGCCGCAACATCTGAGCCCCCCCAGCAGCGGCTAAGCACAGCTCTCTCGTGGGCGTTGGCTCGAATTTCACCTCGGTGCCCCTCTGCCAGTCAACAGCTAGCGTTAGCTCTTCGGCTCATGGAATGTCCGTACGGTCCAATATTAAATTTACTTCTAACACCAGCGGCGTTCACCGCTATTACAGACACACACACACACACACACACACACACACACACACACACACTTCGAAATTTACAACTGAGAGTTGCTATACGGCTGTTGTCGGCCCCAGCCACGTCGTACACACCGCAATTAAACCCGATTCACACGTAGTCTCTCGCGCCATAGACCCGACCCACTAACCCTTGACCCGGTAACAGTGTGCCACCACCCGGAACAGCAAAACTTCTCCCCCAACTATGTACAACTGACCGGGCGGTAAAGCGTCTTATAACGCCGCAGTCAGTGAATGGATGGCCTGTGCGCTTGCGCTGAGCGTCAAAGATCGCAGCGGATGGGTTTATAATCCGTTTCCTCTCCTCTGCATCTTCATCTGTCACACCAGCCACCTTCATGTCCTCTCTCACCACATCCATAAACCTCCTCTTTGGCCTTCCTCTTTTCCTCTTCCCTGGCAGCTCCATATTCAGCATCCTTCTCCCAATATACCAAGTATCGCTTCTACACACATGTCCAAACCATCTCAATCTTGCCATCATCTCAATCTATGTCTTGGCAAACAGTGGGTTAATACACTGGAACAGGAAGCGGACCAATCACAATTTTTCTTCCGATGGGATCTGGTTGAATCAGCGGCTCCCTCGTGCCAGGAACTTCGGTAGCTGTAATTCAAGTCAATGTGGGCATGAATTTGATTTTGACAGTTGTTTTAGCCAATCATATTTTGTTGAGTTGTGGGTGGGACAACATCCCGACATCTTCCGGGTATTCGCGAATTTGATAAGCAGCGAAATGGCGGGAGTTAGTGAAGAAGAACACAGTGTGGCTGAATGAACAGAAACTCCATTTTCTAGACTGCCTTTTCGGGAGGGGGGGGGGGCTAGAAATAATCCAGGAAGGTCGACCATCACCCGCCTTGCCAGGACTGGCGCCAACTACCAAGCGCTACCAGAGGCTTTTTCGAACTAGCAGCTACAGTCTCTATCCGTGGCTAGCGGGCAGCCTGCGCACCAACATGCTGTACTACTGGGACTGCTTGCTTTTCAGTCCACGAGGGGCCCTGGTGCAGCACGGCATTTAATCATTTGACTTGCTTAACTAACGCAGCTCTGAAACATCAGTCCACCGCCGGACACTGCGTGCCACTGTTTCTCTGAAAACATCTGGAAACACGTATTGACCTGCAGCTGCAGCTGAGTGAGCAACCTCAGAGAGAGACCACTGCACACAACCAGAAAGTGAGTATGCGCAGAAATACGTCACCAGACTGACTTTTCCAGTTTGTCGCACCAGCATGTGATTTTACAATCAGACTAAAACAATTTCAGTCACACAGCGAATTTTTTTTAAGTGATCTTCATTTGGTGAGTATGCAGCTTTTTTCAATTGGCTGGTTTTCTCTATTTTTATGTCTGCTGCTCTAATGAGGCATCTGTAAATTATTTTTAGTGTGTTTGTAAACGATTGACCAGTGGGGCATACTAGAAGCTGGATTATAAGGTTTTCCAGAATCAGTTGTGTATTGTGAAGCCAGTAAGGGCAAAGAAAACGTCCATGTGATAGGGCTCTGGCTATTATTTTTATTGCTATGTTTGATTTTTTTACTGCCACATGTGGTCCTACTGAAGGCCCAGAGTCCAGGGCCACGGTTCGGCACTGAAGTGTGTGTGTGTGTGTGTGTGTGTGTGTGTGTGTGTGTGTGTGTGTGTGTGTGTGTGTGTGTGTGTGTGTGTGTGTGTGTGTGTGTGTGTGTGTGTGTCTCCTTTATTTAAACAAGGTGAACCATTGAGAACAAGCTCTCTTTTACAAGGACGCCCTGATTATAATACATATAAAAGCAGTAAAATCACACGAGAATTACAGTATACGTAATTTATGTGTGTGTGTGTGTGTGTGTGTGTGTGTGTGTGTGTGTGTGTGTGTGTGTGTGTGTGTGTCTTTGCTTGCCGCTTGCAAACAGTGTTAGCGCGTGCCGCTGTTTCATAATTGACCTTGGTTAAGGAAAAAATATCATCATGGATTGGAATCCCCAGACATGCATATACAAACAATTTTTATTTCCTAGGGTGTATGAAGGCTGAATAAACAAATATGATATGCAGCATCGTAGCACCGGCTCTGACTTCCCCCCTAAAAAAGGAACTGTGCTGAATTTGTACTCTGCATGGTTTTAAAAACTTTTGTTTGGTTTTCACACATCTCATTTTATGTAATTGAGTGGGAGCAGATATCTCCTGGGGATACTACTTTTTATCACCCTTTTAATGCTTGTGGGGGGTTAAAAAAAAAAAAGGTGACCTTTCAAATGTCGTTCTTAGAAACCAGTGATCCAGTAGATATTTTTGGAAACCAAATGGGTTTTTTTGTTTGTCATGTAGATGCAGTTCTCGAAAGTGGAAGTCGTTTTCCAGCTTTATTCACATTATTCTTCCTTCACATTCCATCTCAGGTTGACACAACGCTCTTATTAGTCTTATGGAATTTGTTATAGCGAGTAAGAATATAATTAACAATATTATGAGCTATTTATACAATTAAAATTTGAAAACAAGTTCAGGTGTCAGAAAACTTTAATGTCTATCTGTCTGGCAGGTAGATCGATCCGAGGTGCAACTGCATTTACATACAAATCCCTGGATATGTCAAGATGTCGAACAAGGATGGATTTCTATGGTGTCTTGTCACATTGTTTGGGAAAGATTCCTACTTCAGGAATCAGGAACAATGTATTTGTCATTTCATCTCATGTACTACGTACACAAAAGAAACACATTTCTGTTTCCCCCAGCCCACAGCAGTGCAACACAAAAGACAAAAACACATGTCCAAAACCTCCAAAATCAACACCACCAAAAACAGAGCCTCCATATTGGGGTTTACAGGAAACCTACACACACAGACCAATATCTACTTTTCGACTCACACCATCCGCTGGAACACAAACTGAGCATCATCAGAACTCTGCAACCCAGAGCTGACAATGTGCCCAGCAGCACTCAGGCCCAACGAGAAGAACACAAACACCTGAGGGGAGCTTTAAAAACCTGCGGCTACCCCAGTTGGACCTTTGTAAAAACTGCAACACGTTCCAGAAAGACCAACCAGGTGAGCGACGAGGAGAAAAGGAACAGAAGGAAGAGCACAGTCATCCCGTATGTTTCTGGGGTCTCCGAGAAACTCAGGAGAATTTTCAACAAACACCGCAACAAACACTTAAAACCCAGCAACACACTCCGACAAAGACTGGTTCATCCCAAAGACCGTGTACCACACACCCAAAAAAAGCAATCTGGTGTATGCTGTACAATGCGATGAGGATTGCACTGACCTATACATAGGAGAAACCAAACAACCACTACACAAACGGATGGCCCAACACAGAAGGCCAAACTCCTCAGGACAAGACTCAGCAGTCTGTCTACACCTAAAGGAGAAGACACACTCCTTCGAGGACAGCAATGTACACATTTTGGACAGGGAAGATAGATGGTTTGAAAGAGGGGTGAAGGAAGCCATCTATGCGAAACTGGAAAAACCATCCCTCAACAGAGGAGGAGGTCTGCGACACCACCTATCTCCCACTTACAATGCCGTCCTTTCATCTCTACCCAGGAGACTCAAGAAGCCTAGCCTCCAAGAACAACAGTCGCTCACTAACGGCTCCAACGACTCATGACCACTGAACAATGAAGTCGAAACTAACACCCCCAACGACCGTCGCGGCTAAACAAATGCAAATCAATACCTCGATAACGACGGGCGCGGCCAAACATCGGTACACAAAAGAGCCACTCATATCTATGGCTCTGTTAGCGACGGGCGTTGGTAGACATCGGATCACAAAGAGCCACGCATATCTATAGCTCTGACAACGACCCAGAGAGGATAAATTCTGAGTTTCATCACCAGCCAGTCAGACTAGCTTGGTCTAGTCAGAAAGGCACGAACTGAGGAAGCCTCTTGGATGAGAGACGAAACGTCTTCACGGATATATACCAAGTCCAGTTGCACTTGATTCAACTCCTTTGGATAACCATGACCTGGATGAATGAGAACATTCACAGACACCAAAAACATACAAAAACAGAGAGAACAAGGCAAAAACACACACACACACACACACACACACACACACACACACACAAACAGTCAACAATACAGTCCACTCAGTGCAACACAGTCCAAAAACTCCACCGTCCAGAGAACAAACACCAGCCAGGATGACTCTCGGAACTGCCGGTCTGCATGGGCTAGCAGTTAGCTTAGCCTGCCCCGCTTCCGTGTCCTGTCAGACTGCCCTCCGTGTTTCCTCTTCGGGCACAGCTCCGGACAGGGCCGTGGTGCTTGGGCCCATTGGACGCAGCAGACCAAGCTCCATCAACTGATCTAGTGCTAGCTCTCCAGCCAGACACCTGTGACACACCTCCCCCGCACTCCACACAATGACACAAACGCAGACGTTGACAAAAACACTGCAGTCAACACTAGGCAAGGCCGCCGCCAGACCACTCTCGGTGTTATCTTGGTATTATCGGAACTGCCAGTCTGCATGGGCTAGCAGGTAGCTTAGCCTGCCCCACTTCTGCATCCTGACCTATTTCTTATCCCAACATTGGAGTAAAATAGACGTAGGAAACTTTTTTCTCAGATATCTACAAATAGTAGGTTTTACTGAGATCAACACTGATGAAGGCTTGTAAGAGTTATGCACTTGAGAGGGTTTTTGAAAGAAACCCTATAACATACTGTCTCCTTCTGATTCTCTCCATTCTTATCTGCTCATTATTCCACAAATTTAGGCACTTCAAGAGTTTTTTTTAAGCTATTGTAATCGTACACAGAGGCTTTACGGAGGTACTTTTTACAATGTTATCAAGGTAACTTGAGATGTGTTGTGTTATGTTAGGTTTACATCTGTGTTGCTGAAACTTGATGGTTAAGCAAATAGGTTTTACTCTTTCAAAGAAAAAGCGATGGTTGCTGAGTTGCTAAAATGATGCTGAAGTCATCCTCTCTTGTGGAGAGATCCTGATTTCTTCTTTGTTAATTCCGTAAGTCTCATGTGGCCTTTTATTGTATATTTCAGGTTAAGGGGTTACGTATAGGAGTAGTACCTTTCCTAGATGGCCTTTCGTGGCATCCTAGACTGGTCTCCATACACCCCAGCATCATGTGAAGCGCAAAATATAGCCTCTCCATGATGAATGACCGTCCATGCATGGTGAAGAGCCATGCCCTCCTCGCGGTAACCCTGTTAACGTGGTCAGGAGACAACAGAGCAGAACACAGCGGATCTAGAGGAGTAAACCTCGATAATAAATCCTGCTACTCCTATGGGTAGCAGTAGTCATAGGTGCATTCATCGATAGACTGATGTTGTGGACCGGGGGACATCGTGGCTTTGCGGGTGGTCAATGCAGCTTGACAATGGAAAGGCACAAAATCTGCAGTTAGTGGAGAACCATAGAACTGCATGTGGAGCAGCGCCCCCATGCTTTGAACAAACATGCACAACCGAAACCCTGTTATGCAGAGGGGTGTCCTGACGGACGACCTATATGTGAGGTGAGGTATTGTATATGGAGGCTGTTTGTTTGAGGCATTAAGAATTGCCTGCCTATTGTTTCTGCTAGTTGATGGTGTGTGTGTGTGTGTGTGTGTGTGTGTGTGTGTGTGTGTGTGTGGGCCCTGTGATGGCCTGGTGGCCCGTCCAGGGTGTCTCCCCACCTGTCGCCCAATGACTGCTGGGATATTCTCCAGCATGCCCGCGACTCTGAGAGCAGGATAAACGGTTTGAATAATGGATGGATGGATGGACGGTTGATGAGGAAGAGGGGGCTGATGTAGCCTCTGGATGCACTGCAAGTCACCTGGAGTTCATCGTCGCTGTTTCGCCCTCCTACGACGTTCTTAACCTTCTTTGTGACTTGATGTATTTGTCAGCCATGGATTAGACCACATTAGGTCAATGACAAAAGTACTTCTCAAATGTGGGGCTGCTGAGGTGTTTCAAAACACAAAAGGCTAAAATCAGACAGTAGATATTGTTATTAAGCTTATACTGTGGTGCACAGCCATCTGGTTTGTTGGACGTTGTGTGAACATTGCTTTCGTAGAAGTCACATCATGTCTCATGCAATACTACATGCCCCCTCATGCATGTCTTTTTTATTCAAATATTGTTTGCACAATTTTACATGGAGGAAGAAATCCATTCACACAATAATAGCTATGCCTCTATTCTGGGGCCACATCCGTCAAAGGACACACTCTACAAAGGCTTGTCCATTTAGACTGCGAAGGCCGGAACTGAGCATTGTTAAATGAGATGGTCTGGTCTACTAGCTGTTCCTGACCTTACCCTTGCGTAACAAAGTGCCGCTCCTGTTGCCTAGCAGCTTTGACAGCTGACCATTCAGCTAATTATGCAGCTGGAAGTCCGCCGTAGACCACTGTCTCATTTGGCGACGTTCAGCTTAATGTTAGACATGGAGCCAGAAAATGTCATTTTATCCATCCATCCATTATCCAAACCACTTATCCTGTTGCGAGGTTGCTGGAGCCTATCCCAGCAGTCATCGGGCGGCAGGCGAGGAGACACCCTGGACAGGCCGCCAGACCATCACAGGGCCGACACAAACACACACACACACACACACATTGACACCTAGGGACAATTTAGGACGGCCGATTCACCTGATCTGCATGTCTTTGGACTGTGGGAGGAAACCGGAGCCCCTGAAGGAAACCCACGCAGACACGGGGAGAACATGCAAACTCCACACAGAGGATGACCCCCAAGGGTGGACTACCCTGGGGCTCGAACCAAGGACCTTCATTCAGGTCATTTTATTTTAATTTACTCAAAGAAGTGGAGATGTTTCACCGCTGGTGCCCACGTGTAATGTATTTAATCGCCTTCACAGTTGGCGATGCCATTTTCTCTTTATGGGAAAAAAAAATCAACCGGACTGAAATACATTCTGGGAAAGGTTGGGCCGTGAAGGTTGCATCCTACAAATTCGGGAAAAGGTCACATTTCTCTGCCGCATTTGAAGGAGCCTTCGCAATGGGACAGCCTTGGCGCACTGCTGTGACGCAATCGGTCTTCAAATGCAGCCTTCAAAGGATGCGGCCGCTGAATTGGGACACGGCAGCTGTTCACAGCTGGGGCCTTTTCTTTATTTCTTAGAAAAAAAAAATTCTGAAAAAAATCATGTATAACTGTGATCGCATACAAAAAAAATTGATAAAACGTTTATTCCTTTATTGAGAGAGACGTCTCATGACTCATCTAAGTGACTTGGATGAGTCATGAAACGTTTCTCGTCTGAGGGCGGGGCTTTTTTTTCTTACCTGGATTATTGAGCATGCATAAAGATAACAGGACTTGTTCAACAAAGTCACACTAAGGAAGGCTGTTGCATAACATGTTCGTGCTCTCTCTGCTCTTCTTTGCTGTCCCCCTTTTTTGGAATACGTGCATCAGTTCCTCTCATTATATTTTCGTGTGCAATCCCTCTTATATATATATATATATATATATATATATATATATATATATATATATATATATATATATAAACAAAACCCTTTTTTTTCTCCCCAATTGTATCCAGCAAATTACCCCACTCTTCCCAGCCGTTCGGGTCGCTGCTCCATCCCCTCTGCCGATCCGGGGAGGGCTGCAGACTACCACATGCCTCCTCTGATACATGTGGGGTCGTCAGCCGCTTATTTTCACCTGACAGTGAGGAGTTTCACCAGGGGGGCGTAGCACGTGGGAGGATCACGCTACCCCCCCCCCCCCCCCAACAGGCGCCCCGACCGACCAGAGCAGGCGCTAGTGCAGCGACCAGGACTCATACCCACACCCGGCTTCCCACCCTACAGGCACAGCCAACTGTGTCTGTAGGGACGCCCGACCAAGCCGGAGGTATCACGGGGATTCGAACCGGAGATCCCCATGTTGGTAGGCAACGGAATAGACCGCCACGCTACTCGGACGCCCCTTTCGTGTGCGTCCCTTTTATTTATTTTTTATAAATTTATTTCTAGTTTTTCCCCTTATCCCACCTGATTAACCCAAAGGCATATGGCCGGAACTCTTACCGAAGTAGATAGTCGTAACACCAGCTTCCTCCAAACTCGTGTCGGCTGCTCTCGCTATTTTACACGCGGAAGCCTCCTCGCATGGATTGCATTACCCTCAGGCCGCGAAGGAGGCGTAGGGAGAATGCTTTCGGTTGCTTGGCTGCAGGCGCCCGGATGGGCCAGAGAGGTCGCTGGAGAACTACGAGTCCCCGAACACTACACCGATCTACACCCACGATCCCTCGGGTAAGGGTGGCCTAATGAATGCCTTACCCCGTGGACGCTCTGGCTGTGACCGGTTACGGCGAGTCTGGGATACGAAGCTCCCAGCCACGTGACGAGCAGATTGCAAGAACGGCGGTTTATTCCGCTCGGCCATTAGAGCGGCCGGCCCGTGCGTCCCTTTTAATATTGGAACTGGTATGTCAAAGGATCCTGCACCACATTCAACACGTTGATCACAAGATTTCTAGATTTTATTAAAATTACAATAGAGTTCTCCTTCCCTTGATAGAAAGTGAATTTTTACTGTATTACCAGGGCAGTGTCCCGTCTTTGTTTGCACATACATAGACAATGTATTTTCCATAGCATGTATGGTCCTTCATTTATCAATATTATTTTCCGGTAAAATTTATTTTCTATCTTTATTGAACAGGACAAAGGATGAAGACAAGAAAAATTAAGGTGGAAAGACATGCTCAAAGGTCCTGAGTCTGATTCAAAGCAAGAATACTGTGTGCGACCAGGGCCCATATGGTGACTGCTTATCTGCTTGAGCTGCCAGGATGCCTCAGCCCCCCCCCCCCCGGTAGGTCCTCACTGTTCTCAAGAAACAGAGAAGCTCACTCATTTTAACTTCTCTTAGCATTCAAAATTCCTTTGATTGCCAAGTCCAGCAAACAAGAATTGTGCGATGAACATTAAGTAGTGTGTGAAAGATAAAACATGGGAGCATGGTTAATCCTTCTATTCCATTTACACAAAATCATTTCGACAAATTTCTTTTATATAATTGCATATGCCATTTCTTTTTTTTTCAACATTATTTTTGGCATTTTTCGTCTTTTTCTACTATTTATATTTGTAGTGTTTAGTATTTTTCTACTATCGCCATCTGTAGAAAGTTAGAGAGAGCGAAAGGAAATTAGGAGAGAGAGAGGGGATGACATGCAGCAAAGGGCCTGGGCCAGATTCCAACCCAGGCCACTGTGGTAAGGACTCAGCCTTATGTGGTATCACTCTACCAGGTGAGCCACCGGGGTGCCCACATATGCCATTTCTGGGCCCATAAATATGTGCTGTAATAACTTTATTCTTCTTACACATTTTTTTTATTTATAAAAAGTTACTGTGGACATAATATCAGACCCTAAATGTCCATCACCACCCCCAGTATCTTCTCCAATGCTTTTATTTCCCCTAATGCTAATGGTACTTTTGAGGAGATATCAGAATTTCCTCTTATTTGTTATGTAATATTGCAAGGTTACTTTTGCTTTATGACTCCAGTTTAGTTAAA
The DNA here is from genome assembly GCF_029633865.1 of Lampris incognitus. Classification (NCBI taxonomy): domain Eukaryota; kingdom Metazoa; phylum Chordata; class Actinopteri; order Lampriformes; family Lampridae; genus Lampris; species Lampris incognitus. The sequence goes on from NC_079215.1 coordinate 58,017,486, forward strand.
CGGTGTACCCACTTACACTGCGTCAGGAATCATGTATATGACATCTGTTGTTCAGAAAAGTAATATCAAAAGTTCGTATTTGTGTGTGTGTGTGTTATCTGGTACTTAACAACAGAGTGATGATCGGTTCAGATGACTTCTGGACTGACCACCGCCTTATCTACTCCACCCTGTCCATCCATCTTCATCAGAAAAGAAGGGTGCAGAAAAAGCACAGCCACCCAAAGCTCAACCTCAGAAGACTTACTGATACCTCCTCTTGTCAGCTGTTCCAGGCCATGCTCAGTACATCAATGCCTAAGCAGTATACAGATGATATTGAAAGACACTTGGATATGCTGAGGACTGCAGCCACTGGCACCTGTAAAACCACTTTTGGACATAAGATGAAGAACCACCAAGATTGATTTGATGAGAATGACCTGGAAATCTATCGGTTCATAGAGAGGCAAGCCTTTACCATCTGGCACAATTACATCAACTGCCAAAATAAATGAGTTGACCATGCAAGAGAAAAATCAGCCGTTCAAAACCGGGTCTGGGAATTGACGAACCAATGGTGGATGAAGAAGGCACTTGAGAGCCAACACCTTGCAGACTCGGGATACCAGAGGCTTCTTCAACACTACTAAAGCAATATAAGGTCCCAGCCACCACCGTCTAACCCCCCTTCACTCCAAATATGGGCACACACTACTAACAAACGAGGCAATCAAAGACAGGTGGAAGAGCACTACAAGGATCTGTAAAATCGGGACTCTAGCCCTGAGATGGATGCCCCCCAACAACTCCCTCAACTACCCAAAGAGGAGGATATGGCAGCACCACCTAGTCTACGAGAAGTCCAGGATGCCATCAGGAAAATGAAAATCAACAAGGCTGCTGGTCCTGATGGAATACTGGCAGAAGTAACAACCACATAAGGTTTTTGGACAATCGTCTTTTTGACACATGTTCTAATGACACTACAATTGCAGTATGGGACCTCTGCAAACTAAACTCAAAAGTTTGGTCATTGCATGGCAGCACCAGCTGGGTTGGGAACATTAAGTGTGACACAACCACACGTCTTCTTGTCACTTCTGGCTTTGATGGCAACTTCATTACATGGGACACTAATAGGTTCACAGAAGACAGCTGCCCTCATGAAAAGTTCTTCCACATGGACTGCGTTATGAGAATATGCCTGATGTCAGACTGCTCCAAAATGGTCATCTCCCCTTGGTTAGGTCATCTGCTCGTCCTCCATGACCTGGACCTACCGCAGTCCCTGAAGGTGGTAAGCTACTACATGCTCCAGGCACGACACACTTCCCTCAGCTCAGGTGAGATCAGAAACTTCCCGTCAGTTTGAATTTTATTTTATTTTTTTGGGGTGCTCACTTACCTCCACTGTTCATATTCCTCCACTGACTCCCAGTTGCTGCCCGCATCAAATTCAAAACCTTAATGCAAAAAAGCCACTAAAACGGCTCCTGTCTACCTGAACTCCCTCATTCAGGTCTACACTCAGTCCCGCTCACTACACTCTGCCAATGAAAGGTGCCTGGCACTTCCACCTCAATGGAACCCTAAAGTCACTAGCTAGACTCTTCTCTTATGTAGTTCCCCAGTGGTAGAACAACTTAACAAATGCCATTCTATCTGCTGAGTAGATAGAATGGCGTTTGTAAACCCAGCCACTGAGGATGCACAAGCCAGTGCATTCTTAGTGCCGGTCCCAAGCCTGGACAAATGGGGAGGGTTGCGTCAGGAAGGGCATTCGGTGTAAAATCTTTGCCAAATCAAATATGCAGATCATAAATAAGATTTCCATACTGGATCGGTCGAGGCCTGGGTTACCAACGAGTGCCATCGGTACTGTTAACCAGCAGCGTGCCAGTGGAAACTATGCTATTGTTGGGCGAAGAAGAAGGAGAGGGGGAAGGTATGTCCAGAGGCAACTAGAGAGGAGGAAGGGTAGGCGAGTGGAGGTGAGAATCGGAACTTTGAAAGTTGGCACTATGACTGGTAAAGGGAGAGAGCTGGCTGATATGATGGAAAGAAGAAAGGTAGGCATACTGTGTGCGCAAGAGACCAGGTGGAAGGGGAGTAAGGCCAGGCGTATCCGAGGTGGGTTCAAACTCTTCTACCATGGTGCGAATGGGAGGAGAAATGGGGTAGGGCTAATTCTGAAGGAAGAGTATGTCAAGAGCGTGCTGGAGGTGAAGAGAGTGTCAGACAGAGTGATGAGTATGAAGCTGGAAATTGAAGGTGTATTGCTGAATGTTTTAAGCACATATGCCCCACAAGTTGGCTGTGAGATGGACGAAAAAGAAGAATTCTGGAGTGAGTTGGACGACGTGGTGGGGAGGGTATCCAAGGAGGAGAGAGTGGTGATTGGAGCGGACTTCAATGGAAATGTTGGTGAAGGGAACAGGGATGATGAGGGGGTGATAGGAAGTATGGAGTCAAGGAGAGAAATGTGGAAGGACAGATGGTGGTCGATTTTGCAAAAACGATGGAAATGGCTGTGGTGAATACATATTTCAAGAAGAGTGAGGAACACAGGGTGACATACAAGAGTGGAGGAAAGTGCACACAGGTGGACTTTATCTTATGTAGAAGGCACGATCTAAAAGGGATTGGAGACTGCAAGGTGGTGACAGGGGATAACGTAGCTAGGCAGCATCAGATGGTGGTCTGTAGGATGACTTTGGAGACCAAGAAGAGGATGCGAGTGAAGACACAGCCGAAGATCAAATGGTGGAAGCTGAAGAAGGAAGAATGTTGTGTGGAGTTCAGGCAGGAGTTAAAACAGGCACTGCGTGGTAGAGAAGAGTTGCCAGATGGCTGGGCAACCACTGCAGAAATAGTGAGGGAGACAGCTAGAAAGGTACTTGGTGTGTCATCAGGACAGAGGAAGGAAGACAAGGAGACTTGGTGGTGGAATGAGGAAGTACAGCAAATTATACAGAGGAAAAGGTTGGCAAAGAAGAAGTGGGATAGTCAGAGAGATGAAGAAAGTAGACAGGAGTACAAGGAGATGCAGCGTAAAGTGAAGAGAGAGGTGGCAGAGGCAAAGGAAAAGGCAGGAGAAAAGGACTTGTACTGATTGGCTAGACAGAGGGACTGAGCTGCGAAGGATGTGTAGCAAGTTAGGGCGATCAAGGATAGAGATGGAAATGTGCTGACAAGCGAGGAGAGTGTGCTGAGAAGCTGTAAGGAATACTTTGAGGGGCTGGTGAATGAAGAAAATGAGAGAGAGAGAAGGTTGGATGATGTAAGGATAGTGAATCAGGAAGTTCAGTGGATTAGCAAGGAGGAAGTGAGGGCAGCTATGAAGAGGATGAAGAGTGGAAAGGCAATTGGTCCTGATGACATACCTGTGGAGGCATGGAGATGTTTAGGAGAGATGGCAGTAGGGTTTTTAACTAGATTGTTTAACACAATCTTGGAAAGTGAGCGGATGCCTGAGGAGTGGAGAAGAAGCATACTGGTACCGATTTTCAAGAACAAGGGTGATGTGCAGAAGTGTAGCAACTACAGAGGTATAACGCTGATCAGCCACATCAAGATTTGGGAAATAGTAATAGAAATAGTAGAGTAATAGAAGCTAGGTTAAGAGGAGAGGTGACGATTAGCGAGCAGCAGTATGGTTTCATGCCACGAAAGAACACCACAGATGCGATGTTTGCTTTGAGAGTGTTGATTGAGAAGTATAGAGAAGGCCAGAAAGAGTTGCATTGTGTCTTTTTAGATTTAGAGAAAGCATACGACAGGGTGCCGAGAGAGGAGGTGTGGTATTGTATGAGGAAGTCGGGAGTTGCAGTGGTGCAGGATATGTATGAGGGAAGGTGACAATGGTGAGGTGTGTGGTTTCAAGGTGGAGGTGGGATTACATCAAGGATCGGCTCTGAGCCCTTTCTTGTTTGCAATGGTGATGGACAGGTTGACGGAAAAGATCAGGCAGGAGTCTCCATGGACGATGATGTTTGCGGATGACATTGTGATCTGTAGCAAGAGTAGGGTGCAGGTTGAGGAGAGCCTGGAGAGGTGGCGGTATGCACTGGATTGAAGAGGAATGAAAGTCAGTAGGAGCAAGATGGAATACCTATGTGTGAATGAGAGGGAGGACAGTGGAATGGTCAGGATGCAAGGAGTAGAGGTGACGAAGGCATATGAGCTTATATACTTGGGGTCAACTGTCCAAAGTAACGGGGAGTGCAGAAGATAGGTGAAGAAGAGAGTGCAAGCAGGATGGAGTGGATGGAGAAGAGTGTCAGGAGTGATTTGTGACAGAAGGGTACCAGCAAGAGTTAAAGGGAATATTTACAGGATGGTTGTGAGACCAACTATGTTATATGGTTTGGAGACAGTGGCACTGACGAAAAGACAGGAGGCAGAGCTGGAGGTGGCAGAGTTGAAAATCCTAAGATTTTCACTGGGAGTGACGAAGAAGGACAGGATTAGAAATGAGTGTATTAGAGGGACTGCTGAAGTTGGACGGTTTGGAGACAAAGCAAGAGAGGCAAGATTGAGATGGCTTGGACATGTGTGGAGGAGAGATGCTGGGTATATTGGGAGAAGGATGCTGAATATGGAGCTGCCAGGAAAGAGGAAAAGAGGAAGGCCAAAGAGGAGGTTTATGGATGTGGTGAGGGAGGACATGCAGGTGGCTGGTGTGACAGAGGAAGACGCAGAAGACAGGAAGAAATGGAAATGGATGATCCCACTGTAGCGACCCCTAACGGGAGCAGCCGTAAGTAATAGATTCAAAAAAAGGACTGTTTGTTAAAATCCCTAGTGTTTGCACTGCAACAGTTTCGTTTGGAATTAAACTGGAGATGTCTTCCAAGGTGACATTGCCACCATCAGGACACATTGTCAGTTGTGTACCTCAGCATCACAGGGTGTTTCAGCCTTTTATCTCAAGACACCCTCCGCTGAGGCAGGCCCACCGCAGGTTGATCGGTCCTGGGTGTGTGACCTGTGGTTAGCTGTTCACCCTGGCAGCCCAGACGGCGTCTCTCCTTTTGATCCAGATCCAGTAGTAGTAGTAGTAGTAGTAAATTCTATCAGCTGAGTATCTCTCCCTCTTTAAGAAGAAGCTAAAGACACAGCTCTTTCTTGAACATCTCCACACCTGATGATATTAATAAAAATACAAAATGCTTCTGTGGACCCTATGCATTGCATTTGTTGACAGCTATGTCCTATCATACTTGGACCTAGTTTTTTGGCACTTACTTGGGTTGTTGTCTCCTGACTAGATCCTTGCTTGTGTTGTCTTAACTCTCAGATGTACATCCCTTTGGAAAAAATGTTTGCTAAATGAAATTGTAACATTGTAACATTGTAAGTACTGAGGGCGGGTGGACCTACACTCCTCAGAACTATCCATGCCCTGGTACTTAAACTATGGAAAACGAGGAAATCCCTGTGCAACTTAGGAACACACTAATTCTCTCTATCCTTAAGAAAGGGGACAAAGCTGAGTGCGGAAACTAGCATGGCATTTCCCCTCTTTCCACCACAGGGAAAGCTCTGGCTAGGATCTTGGCCAACAGACTACTCCCGATATCAGAGGATAATTCTGCCAGAATCCCAGAGCAGTTTTCATCCTAACAGAGACACCGTGGACATGATTTTTACTAGGGGTCGACCGATCATTGGTAAGTTATGGAGGCCGATAGCCAATATTTAGGGCCGATATTCAGTTGCAGTAAATGTAAAAAAAAATTGCGCCAAAATTTACAGCAACTCAAACCCAAACACAAGGCTGCCTTTAAATGAACATATGTTTAATTTAATTTTGTGTAAAACAGAAAATATTTGAAAAAAAAAATATAGTGCATGATGTTCAAGGCACTAGATAAGAATCTGAGTGGAGTTTTTTTTTTAATAAAAATAAATAACGTCCAATACATTAAAATGGAATGAATGAAACTGCATGGATAGCAGGCAGTAAACTTTGATCAAACCGAATAAATAAATAATAAAATACCTCCACATAAATTGGCTAAAGTGCTCCCAGCAGGCTTTGTCTGAACTGAATGGAAAAAATGTACATTAGTGTCATTATTTTCCCTTTCTCTTATCTTAGTTCGGGTTTTTTGAAGTGGGATTGTATGAGGTACATATCGATAGTCAGTGCATCTACCTGCAGTAGATGGGAGTCTGTGCGCTCCCAGTTTGGAGATTCAGCAGGAGTAGCCGGGACAGAAGTTGAGGAATGTATTGCTGCAGACGGGGACATGGGCAAAACGCATTTTAGCCACTTAAGAAAAGGCTCACCTAAAAAAATAAATTTTGTTTAAGTGCACGCTATATTTTGAGTATTTTCACCACTTTAGCTTGCCTTCAGATGGCCCTTTCATGTGGAACTACATTCTCTCAACCGCAGAATGTCCGTATTCCTTCGCATAAGTGCACTTATGCAGCGCCCGTTATTATGCCGCAGATCAGCAGAATCAGATGGATGGTCTACGGTTGAGAGAATGTAGTTCCACATGAAAGGGCCATCTGACACGTTCATGCACAACACTGACAATAACACTCTGTATGTCACTAAAATATCACACATTAGTCTATTTCTTTTAGCCTAGTTACATTTGAAGGTTGAACACAGCAGTGGAAATTGTTATCTGTTGTCGAGTTCACGTCGGACCGATGTTATGCTCTTTGGTGTGTGTGTGGGAGGGGGAGAAAGATGGAGAAACTAATGTTACGGAGATTAAAATCAACTAATTCACGTCCGTGTTCATTATTTTGAATTTTACACTAACTCAACTCAAACCTTTATTGCAGACTCAGGGTCCATAACAAACAAAGACAAGGAAAAAAAAAACAAGAGAAGAAAGAGTAAAGCCATAAAAGATAAGAACCACAGGTAAAAGATAAACCCTAGACAATACATAAAGTAAACAGAATAAAATAACATAAAAGGAGCAAATCAATATCCTATTAAGAGGCAGCTATACCAGTGGTCCCACTGCCGGGATTGGCAGCATGTGGCACTGAATCTTATATTAGTTAAACTCATGATGATTACATTATCCAGAGTCACTGAGCCAGCAAATAAATTTATACATAAGATTTCTTAGGAGAGCCTGAAAGGTACCGACTCCTACAGCCACACACATTTCACTTGCACTGTACCATCTATGTCTATTTAGTAGTATTCTCGTAGCATCATTATAAGCTACTCAAAGCCTCTGTAAGCTTGCTTTTTTTGTAGTGTGACCACAGGTGTGCAGTATAGAGTGTTGTACAATATGTAGTTTGACCACAGGTGTGCAGTATAAAGTGGTGTACAATATGTAGTTTGACTACAGGTGTGCAGTTCAGTGTTGTACAATATGCTGTGAACAGAGACATCTTCACACTAACTGAACACAACCAAACTTGCGTGAGAGAGTGTTTGTTGTGCATACATCATGCGGCATTGCCTATAAATGTCATCATCGTCTGTCATTTGTTCAGTAATATAGTGCCCAAGATATTTCACCTTACTACACACCCCAAGATTATTATCAGACATTTTAAAATCGGGAAATTTTAGATAATTGGCCTCTTTGGTTCTGCAGATCATGACAATTGACGTATTTGGTTCTGCAGATCATGACAACACTTTTACCAGCATTGTATTTGATGTCATGCTCCACACCATACTACTACTACTACTACTACTACTACTACTACTTTTGACTGCTCCCATTAGGGGTTGCCACAGCGGCTCATCCATTTCCATGTTTTCCTTTCCTCTGCATCTTCTTCTGTCACACCAGCCACCTGCATGTCCTCTCTCACCACATCCATAAACCTCCTCTTTGGCCTTCCTCTTTTCCTCTTCCCTGGCAGCTCTATATTCAGCATCCTTCTCCCAATAGAGTGGAGTGATTCTGATTTGCTGGTTCATCTAGCTGAATTGCTGGTTCATCTAGAAGAGAGTAAGTATCATCTTTCTTGCTTAACAAGTTATTAGTCTTATTCCAGCTGCTTGAGTATTAGTCCTTTTTTCTATACATCTGCTGCTGGTTCCTAGTGGGATCTTATTCTAGCTGTAGCTGTCTTATTCTATTTACTTACTTGTCTTATTTACTTATTCTAGCTGTAGCTGTTTTTCACCTAGTGTGTCCTTAAATATTTCTTGTTGCCTAGCTGTTTTGACTTAGTTATCCTTTTAGCTTATAAATATACTCATTGGTAACTTGCTGTTTGCAGTTTTAATAGTATTGTGTGTGGTTTGATAGAGATTTACACAAGTGACCAGTTTCTGGGCAATAGGCCTATTTTCAGTGTACCTCTTTGGCCAGTTGGGTGTTAAGTGGCCAGGGTGTGGCCTGCACTCCTGGCAGACAATTAGCAATTAGCGTTCTTTAAATCACACATTGGCACCGCAGACTGGCAATTCCAGAGCCCTTCTGTCACCACTTGCTCAACGTGAGTGGAGAGAGTGGGATAGATGAGATTGGTAGGGTCACAGCACCTCAGAGTGACCCAACGTCTATGCCAGCCCCAGGAAGAGGAAAGGACAGGAATACAAAGGAAACACATAGTCTATACTAGGTAGACAATATACAGATGACTGACCGGATCTAAAAAGAACAGTCCTTGCTTGATGAAGTCTTGGCTTGAAAAAGTCACGCTTGCCTTTGTTCACTCTAGCCTTCATTCAACCTAGACCTGTTTGCCCTTGGATTAAATACACCATTGTCTCAGTTGTGCCAGCTGGACCTTCTCAAGATTGAGTAAAGGGGTTTTTGAAAACCGCAACCTTCAGGCCTGAAAAAAAAATTCTGGTGTACAAAAAGCGGCAGTGCTGCCCACCCTACTGTACGGGTCAGAAACCTGGACCACATATCACAGGCACCTGAAGGCACTCGAGGCATACCAACAGTGATGCCTCAGGAAGATCCTTAAGATCAGCTGGGAGGATAAGCCCACCAACTTCAGCGTCCTCGAGGAGGCCAACATGCCTACTGTAACTTCCACCATCCATCACACAATATCAGCTGAGATGGACTGGCCATGTTCTCCGCATGTCTCACTCTCGCCTCCCAAAACAGGTCCTTTACGCTCAGCTTGTGACATGATGCCGTGCCCAAGGAGGACAAAAGAAGCAATATTAAGACAACATCAAGGTCCACAGCTAAATAATTGGCACTGACAAACACCTGGGAACAAGCAGCAAAAAACAAAAACAAAAACGGAGGCCTGGAGACTGGCTGCCCTTGAGGGTGCTGGGGGCTACAACCATGACCTCCACGCTGCTGCTGAAAACAAGCACAGACTCAGAAAGGAGCGAGTTACCAGAAAGGCCCAAACCACGTCCTCAACCACTTCTTCACATCCTTGCCCACACTGCCCCAAAATATGAGGCTCCAGGATCGGCCTCTACGCCCACCTGAAGAATCACAAGGCTCATACTCGACCCTGAGTGACCACCGATGGGGTGTGTGTGTATATATGTTTGTGCATTTTGTGTGTGTGCACATGCAAATACTGCATGTCCATATGTACATCCCTCTGCACTCACGTTCATGTATGCAGAAATCAGTGTTCGCAAACACAGCGAAAGATGTTTCTGAAAGATGTTTATTCAAGTAACAAATCACGGTTTAGTACTTTGCCGAACGAAGTAGATAACAGTTGACACAATTATAAAAATTGAATTCATACACACCCTCTCTCTACACTGATAAAAGACAGAAAATCATTCCAAGTAGGTAGCTGAATGAAATAGGTGAGGAAGCCAAAAGTAGGTTACTGGCATTTTTTTAATGGTAAACCTTGCTTTGGAATAATAAGGTTGCACCCTTCCCATCATTGGGTCAAACACAACAAATATATGAATTTTAATCAATATTAGCCTCTTTTTTATCAGTTATGCTGTTATCTGAGAATGTTTACATGAAGTATTGACTCGTTTTTGAAACATAAAACCCGCTTAAGGCACTGCACAGCCTCAGAGAAAGCAGTCCCAAGGTGGTGCTTTAAATCGGAAACTGACATTTTAGTGCAACACATACTGAAAACGATGGCACGGTGGTGCAGTGGTTAGCACAGTCGCCTCACAGCAAGAAGGTGCTGGGTTCGAGCCTGGGGGTAGTCCAACCTTGGGGGTCGTCCCGAGTTGTCCTCTGTGTGGAGTTTGCATGTTATTCCCATGTCTGCGTGGGTTTCCTCCGGGAACTCCAGTTTCCTCCCACAGTCCAAAGACATGTAGGTCAGGTGAATCGGCCGTACTAAATTGCCCCTAGGTATGAATGTGTGGATGTGTGTGTGTGTATGTCGGCCCTGTGTGATGGCCTGGTGGCCTGTCCAGGTTGTCTCCCCTACTGCTGCCCAATGACTGCTGGGATAGGCCCCAGCATTCCCCGTGACCCTGAGAGCAGGATAAAAAAGGTTCGGATAATGGATGGACGGATGGACATACTGAGAACATGCCAATGTGGAGATACTAGATAGTTCCCTGGACCTAGTTCCCAGAGCTCCCCTATATCTTTCTATTTTAGTTGAGCTTGATATTATGACCCACAATCACTGTCATAGATGTACTGTAAGGAACTGAACTGGAGAAATCTCACTGTCTTTGATTAATTTGCCAAACTGATGTCATCAGAAGCGCAATCAATTAGCTAATTTTACAATACCCCGTTTAGGGGACAGCATTCACAGGAAAGTTGCCTTGGCAACAAAGGAAAAAAGTAATTTTGTCAACTTTCTGGAAGAGAATTAAGACTCATTGATTTTGCTTAATTTGTTCCCACTCTGCTGCTTTAGGGCTGGGTAGCTGTAGCCCTAGGCAAGACTAGATTATGAAAACAGTCCCCTTAGGGTCTAAGGCTTAGGCCCTGACAGTGAACCGATAGCTGTAACTAACAAGCTCTTGTATCTCCCCAGATCTCTCTCTTTGTTCCCATTATTCTGAATCAAAGACAGCCCTCCCCATCTTTTGCATTTGATTAAGTGATTAGACAAGGGTCTGGTGGGGAAAAAAGTCCGTTCTCAGAACAACCACTCACCTTACCTCCACTACAGGATATAAACCGCAGACAAAAATGCATTGTCAAAGTTAAACCCCTTTTTTGTTATCCTCTTCTTTATTACTCTGCATAAAAAAATCATTGTGAACTGCACTAGTATGCATCTTATGTAGCATCTTTGTTAAGATGTACAAACAGTTGCCGAACATAGAGAGGGAGTGATGAAAATGACAGACAAGCCTTTGAGTGGGGAGGTTGATGTATTAGTTAAGGAGACAGCATTGTATAGGAGGTAAAATTGCAATCGACATGGCTCTTGACCTTGTCTCAACACCACCATATTGAGATGATAACGTGCTATCTCTCTGGGACCTGAAACCAGCCTTTTTGCAAATGTGGAATCAGGAACACTTTATTTGTCATTTCACTTCATGCACTTGTGTACATGAAGTGAAACGAAATGCCGTTTCCTGCAGCCCACACAGTACAATACAAAGACAAAAACACTTCCAAAAACTATAAGAACACACATACCCAAACGAACACATATATCCAAACTAAACAAAAAAAAAATCACTGTCCAAGGGAGCGAACGCCAGCCAGGATGACTGTCGGAACCGCCGGTCTGCATGGGCTAACAGTTAGCTTAGCCCGCCCCGCTTCCACTTCCTGCCAGACGGCGTTTTATCCTCAGGTGCAGCTCCAAGTAGGGGCCATGGTCCCCGGACCCACCACACGAAGCAGACCAAGCTCTCCAAGCCAGACACCCTCGACAAACCTCCCCACACTCCTCACAATGACATCAAAACACCACAGTCAATGCCAGGTGAGGCCGCCGCTAGACCGCCCTCAGTGTTATCAGAACTGCCGGTCTGCATGGGCAGTTAGCTTAGCCTGCCCCACTCTCCCAGCTATCAAACGAAGACAAAACTTGGACGTGGAAAAAGGCACTGCATGGACAGTATTGGGTGAGGCCGTTGCAAATGTGAATTCATGCCGCCTTCTTCCAACACCAGCACTGGGTGAGGTTGCTGCAAATGCAAATTCGTGCAGCCAAATTCCCTGTCCATATCCCCATGTGTATGTAGACATCTCTAATCATCACCGCACAATTGTTTCAAGCCTTAACTTGGTAATGGAATCCAGCCACCTGTACACAAACTATAAATCAGACTGTATATGCACTTGCAGCTGTGCTTCAACAACATCCCCAAACATTAAATGGGCCAAGAGTGCAAGTATCGACTACTTAATCATATCAATTTTCCCTGGTATAAAAGCTTGACCAGCAGGATGAAGATATAAAGGTGACTAAACTGTCAGGCTTCATTCGGGTCCAGTTAGCACTGGCATTTGGTCCATGCCAGGATAGTAGTCCTGACCCACGATTTCAACCCAACCCCCACAGCATGACAAGATCAGACCATCCAGCCAGCTTTAGCCTTGGCTGAAGTAAACTCAAAAGAGGGAAGTGAGTACAGGCTCCGGCAGAAGAGATGCTGGCGGTCCTATTAGAGATATAAATCCCAGGAAGAATGAACAAGATTGGTGGTAGTAAAAGGAAAAGGGAAGTGGCTGAATCAGAGATATTCCTGTCTCTGTTAAAGCATCATATGTAAAGGCTTTACTGGCTTCTAACCACAGAATCCATTTTACAAGGTTTACAGTCACAAACATTGATCCAGTGGTTGTCATTACCTGTGGGTTGATGTAGAGGACATTAGTAAACATAATCAATGTCTATCAGCTGTTGACCCTTGACACAGCTTGGATGACCAAGGGTATGTAATTGTAAACTTCAATGAAGTAAAGCTTATGCGCAACTCTTACCACTGTGATTACATGTGGATAGCATACTGGCCTTTTCCTCCCAAGGTGGTGCATATAGGTCAGGTGAATCTGCCATTCTAAATTGTCCCTAGGTATGAATGCATGTGTGTGTGTGTGTGTGTGTGTGTGTGTGTGTGTGTGTGTGTGTATGTGTTGGCCCTGTGTGATGGCCTGGTGGCCTGTCCAGGGTGTCTCCCCGCCTGCTGCCCAGTGACTGCTGGGATAGGCTCCAGCATCCCCGCGACCCTGAGAGCAGGCTAAGCGGTTCAGATAATGGATGGATGGATGGATGTCTGGATGGATGTCTGGGAGTGAGCTGTGCTTTTATTTGGGAGAGACCCTGTCCTTTGGAAATGAGATGGACTGACTTGTGAACTTTTATCGCTTGTCTCTCATGGTCTTAATTTCAAACAGTGAAGTATTATTTGGGCTTGTACCACAGCACGGATTACATTGGACATTTCCTACTGGATCCATTCCAAGTGAATTTAATAAATGAATGGGTGGGAGACTTGAAGGGAGATGTAAAGACATGAGAAGGGAGGACTGCATAGGAGGAGGAACTGATCCATGGTAGCATGGGACACAATCAGCTTCAGTGATGGGCACACCATAAAGCTTTCCCTGTCTCACCTGCAGGTGAATTCGCTGCTTATTATAGCTACGTAAAGCCGTATGAGGAGCTCAGCGTTCCTCCGTTTTCCAGAAACCGTGGGGAGCTACAGTAGGATTTTCCTCGGTCAGCAGAAACCAGCAAAGGAGTCCTCGGGGAAACCAGAGGCAGATTATGGAAAGAGGCATTGACAGGCGTATAACTAGGTTTAAGTTTTTTATCAATTAAGCTTTGTGCTAAAATCCATAAAAGCCAGGGAAGGCTGACATCATGTTGCAATCGTTACACTTCTAATAACCACGGAGAGTGATGGAAAAAATAGCACTGCAGAGATTTCAATGATAAAAAGGGCTCCTTTGAAGAATTAACAAATTCCTCTGGGAGCTCAAGTCGGGGTATTAATTTTTAAAATTGTTACACTGCATTTGGAAAAATTGAGACACAGCCTTACCCAACTATGACATCAGGGAGTAAAACAACAAAAGGTCAGGTAATTTGTCCTATGGGTAGACTGATTTATGGTTCTAAAAAAAAAGAAGAAAAAAAGGTAAATCTGCACATCCCTGCTGGGGAAATAACATTTTGGAATGTTCTCTGTTGTAAAAGAGGTCTGAATACTGGGACTTAATTGGGTGTAAGCTACACAGAGTTTGGTGATATGTAATTACTTTTGTGTATCTGGGGGATATTGTGTGATCAACGCCCGAAAGACTGACACAATTCTGCAAACCCGTGACAACCTGTGCGGATAGTAGCCTACGGTGATATTACCATTGTCAAACAAATATGGTTTTTTTAAGGAACCTGAAAATTTACTGGGTGTATTTATTTAATAATGTGTTAACAATCCACAAGCTGTGCGTGTACCCATACGGGAGGAAAACTGATGACTTCTTTCATTTTCAACCTGCCCTGAATTTGTGATGACGAGGCAGAGAATCCTTTTTTTTTTTTTTTCTTATTTCAGTGTTCAGAAATAAGCAGCTAAGCAGCCCTCTGTCATGAGCTCGAGGCCAGAGCTAAAAGGGGCGAGCAGACGTCACAGCCCATCAACATAGCATGTACGGTATGGTCGCTATGAGGATCTGTGGCCCCTGTATGTAGGGATGCTACATGCAAAGGGGCCAAATGGGAGGGTCTTTACAAGGTTCTGTATCTCCCTTATAATGGAGTCAAAGGAAGTTAATTAGTCCCTGGTTTATTCTTCGTAATGAATATGTAGATTTATTTCTATGGTCTAATGTTTTTCCAGTTTTATTTATAGCATGGATTAATTGGGTTATACATTACTTTAACCATTAAATGTCACAATGTCTGTTTTTTTGTTATAAGTTCACCTCACACCATAAAGTCAACATCAAGCACCAACACATTCTCGTCCCACGGCACCATATTTTGATGCTATTGATCAAGTGCCTATATAGTAATGTAAGCTACCCTTTGGCATCTGTATTGAGACTGAACGGGGGCTCCAAAGACTCCAGTGTAAAATGTCCACCCTGATTTATGAATGTTATTGACATACAGGTTAGGTAGTGGAGAAGTTAAGGGTAATGGTAATATTTGGAGTTCAGGGTTCAGGTTAGGTAGAAATCAAGGTTAGGTAGTGGTTAACCCACCAGGTCTCATACAGTCACCAATTAGAAAAGAAGAAAAAAAATCCATCCGTCCATTATCTGCAACGCTTATCCTGCTCTCAGGGACACTGAAGCCTATTCCAGCAGTCTTTGGGCGGTAGGCGGGGAGACACCCTGGACAGGCCACCCGGCCATCACAGGGCCGACACACACACACACACACACCCATTCACATCTAGGGACAATTTAGTATGGCCGATTCGACCCAGGATGACCCACCAAGGTTGGATTACCTCGGGGCTCAAACCCAGGACCTTCTTGGTGTGAGGTGACCGCTATCCACTGTGCCACCGTGCCGCCACACACACACACACACACACACACATATATGCATATATATATATATATACACATATATATACACACATATACATATACATATATATACACACACACACACATATATATAAACTTAGGAAATGTGTGTTTGGTAGATTATTTCTTTGTTGTAACAATGCTTCTTGGCAATAAATCTGACAATCAGGCACATGATTGTCAGCACCTGGAGTACCAGAAGCTCAAAACAAGAGTCGATAGCAACAGCAAAATAAGCTGTTTGGCATTGGCAGAGAAGATCTGGCAAATTTTTCATGGGCGCAACCCACATACTCAGCTCTGCTGCTCATCCCACAAATGCATGTTCCTTACAAATGTGGCACCATTTAAAAGGGAAATAAACAGGCTTTCCAACGCTATAAGATGTATTGCCAAGAAGCATTGTTACAACAAAGAAATAATCTACCAAACACAAATGTCCTTACTTTTTGTCGCTTATATATATATATATATATATATATATATATGACACCATGGGATGAGAAGACGCTAAGCACAGTGAAATCTGTACAAAAGTTAAAAGTAATTTAGCAGTTGATCAGTTGTTTATCAACAGAGAACTTGGTGAAGGCCCGAGCTACTGGGCATGCACTGCTGAGAAGTTTTGCATGTTAGGCTGTGTCATATACCAGTATTTTCCAGCTAGGAACAACCAAAGAATATGCATTTTGCAAGCCAGCTCAGTCTGAACTCGATGGAAAATCAATTTGATGCTCATCCACAGAAAGTAGAATCTGTTCATCTGGACACAACGTTTAGTGGGAGAAACGTTTCATCATTCATCTAAGTCACCTCTTCAGTCTAAACTGACTGCACGTACCCCCACCCTTATGAACCTTAGATGAGCGATGAAACGTTTCTCCCACCAAACTTTGTGCCCACATGAACAGATTCACCTTTCTGGGATCTCCTTACCTGGATTATTGAGCATGCATCAAGAGAATGTGATGCTCAGGCCAAGGTTTTACCCCCCAAACACTACAGTCACATTTGAAATTGGTTATTGACACTAACAAAGAATGTGTTTTCAGCAGTGACTTAACTTCATGTACAGACAGTAATGAGTCATAGACATGTAAACACACACTTTCAAACGGCTCATAACTAGTGGTATTCTGTCATCGCTGTTGTGTGTCTGAGCAAGGCTATACAGATAGTGAACAGAAAACTCCAACAAAACCGTGTTCTGGGAAAAAGGTGTGGCTTTACTCGTCCTTTCTGTAAAATGTTAATGTTGGTGTCAGTCGGTTCTTAACAGACATACTAACATATGCAATGCATTGATATCTCAGTTGGGTATTTATCTTGACAGAATATAGTTTAAAAACTGGCCGTCATTTTGACCGCCCATGGTCGTTTTAGGTAGGAGTGAAATCCCAGTTGGTCATTCTAGTATTAAAACTCCACAGCAGACAAGTTACATAACCGTGCTGAAATACCTCAGTTGGGAGAGCGTTAGACAAACTTTCATTGATTTTTTGCAAATTTCTTTTGTCTAGAAGTCTGTTTTTTGTTTTAGTTTTCAGCTTTCTGCTGTTTGGGGGACCTTTCTTGTGTATGCCCCCCCCCCGGACTGGAACATGGCCATGAACAATGGAAAGGAAAAAATGATGGATATTAAGAAAAGTGAAAGAGATGAATGGAAAAATGAAAGACAGAGGGAAGGAAAACAACAATGAGAGAGGACACAGAACAAACGAGTGAAGACAGTAAATGACAGAAAAACAGTGGAGAAGAACACGGAGAAAGGAGAGAGAAATACAGCAAAGAGTTGAAGGTGGAAGTGGAGGGAAGTGGAAGAGTTACCATGATGGAAATATTGAAGGAGTTGAAGAAAGAGTGTGGAGGTAGTTGGTTGCAGAGTAAGAGGAGAGAAGACTTGAAGTCACAATGAAGGATGCGGAGGGGAAATCCAAAATGATGGACGGTGTGTGAGTGAAGGGCGATGATTCACGCCAGAGCCATCGCATGGTGGTGTCCTTCATCAACCTGCCCGTCTACCTGGAAGACTGGAAGAAACTGGCAAAGCTGGAAGAATGGGGAGTGAAGGCATTATTGCCAATTAAATGACGCATGTGGCCTTGTACAGAAATAGCTGAGGGAACGAGATCCTTAAAAGTACATTTGAGCGACCAGGTCCGATCACTCCCCAGATAGCTTGTGGATGTCGGCCATTTCAGGCAATGATGCGGCACTGATCGCCTTCTTCTGGCCCTGACAAAATGGATGTGAGCCTGAAGTGGCCCACATGTATAATAGCAAATATGGCCCAAATATGCCAAATCAAATGTGGGCCTTTTTTTGGCAAAGATGCAGTGCTCTCAGCAACGTGTAATCTGGATGTGACCCTGAAGTGGCCTATGTGGCCCAAATATCACAAAACAAATATGGCCCACCTTTGGCAAATTGTGGCACATGCAGCATTGCTATTGCTTGGTTCTGGCCCAGATCTGGCAAACAGGAGTGGACCGCCCAAGTGCCATCATTCCACATGGTATGTGGGCCGGATGAAAGTGTCGGTGTGGGACGGGTCCGGGGCCACAACAGTTTTGCTATCTGGGTCCCCTACTCCACCATATTTGAGAATCTCGGAGGTGCAGAATATTTTAGAGTCATTCACGACACACAGGTTTGTGTGTGCAGACTGCATTAAACCTGGACACATTTTTAGAGAGTGCCCTGAGTTCACTTGCTTTAAATGCGGCAAGAGGGGACACTACGCAAGAGAGCGTGACGAGCAGAGAGATGGAGAGAGACGAGGAGGAGTGGCAGAGAAAAGAAGGATGCGGAGGAGAAGAGGTGGGAGCAGAGGAGAACGGTGCAAGGAAAGACGATGATGGAGAGCAGATGGAGGAGGTGGTGGAGTGAGAAGGAGAGGAGGACGAGACAGCAGCAGAGGACGCACCCATGCAGGCAGAAGGTGAGAAGGAGACTGGCAGCAACATGGACAGTAAGCTGATGGAGGAAAGAAGGAGGACGATGTGGCGGTGAGAGTGAAAGAAGGGAAGAACAGAGGGGAAGCCGGGGAAAGGCCACTCGGGTGAGGGAGGGAGGGAGGGAGGGAGTGAGGGGGAGAGTGGGTTATTTTGGACATTACAGACAGTGGAGAATAAACTTGAAAAGCTGGCTACAAATAGAAAAAGCCCACTTGGGAGGAACTCTGCTAGAACACAAAGTGAAAAAAGATAGCTTAGATAGTTTAGAGTTTATTAATGGATTTTTTGGAGGAGAGCACTTTTATTGTGATTGGGGAAGACAAGGTGATGTTGGATTTTGGTTAAATATTGTGTGGGGTAAGATATATTGGGTATGATATGAGTATTTTTTTTGTTTGATTGATTTGATTTGGGCGGTGCAGTGGTTTAGCGCGGTCGCCTCACAGCAAGAAGGTCCTGGGTTCGAGCCCCGGGGTAGTCCAACCTTGGGGTCGTCCCAGGTCGTCCTCTGTGCGGA
Source organism: Lampris incognitus (assembly GCF_029633865.1). NCBI lineage: Eukaryota > Metazoa > Chordata > Actinopteri > Lampriformes > Lampridae > Lampris > Lampris incognitus. Next base: position 58,036,325 of record NC_079215.1, read on the forward strand.
GTTTGCATGTTCTCCCCGTGTCTGCGTGGGTTTCCTTCGGGGGCTCCGGTTTCCTCCCACAGTCCAAAGACATGTAGGTCAAATGAATCGGCCATAATAAATTGCTCCTAGCTATGAATGTGTGTGTGTGTGTGTGTGTGTGTGTGTGTGTGTGTGTGTGTGTGTGTGTGTGTGTGTGTGTGTGTGTGTATGTCGGCTCTGTGTGATGGTCTGGCGGCCTGTCCAGGGTGTCTCCCTACCTGCCGCCCAATGACTGCTGGGATAGGCTCCAGCATCCCCGCGACCCTGAGAGCAGGATAAGCGGCTCTGATAATGGATGGATGGTTTGATCTGGTTTGGGGGTCTGTAGGCTGGAAGCCATGCCAAAGCCTTACAGGTTGCCTCACCATTCACTGTTTTCTGTGTTTTAATTTTTAATTCTTATCGTTTTTGATACTGTAGAGTTCGATGGGTTGGAGATCTTCGATTTCAATACGGGTTAAGATAAAATAAATAAATTATCACATCTGCCCAACTTGCAGTCCTCGGTTCGAAACCAGGTGGAAACAAAACTTTTTTCAATGAAATCAGTAGAAAGAGAGGAACATACTGCTATAGTATAATTTCTCATATATTGAGTCATTCAACATATAGTGACTGTACCATACCTGATTTATTCTTATAAGAGTCAACATACTGTAACAGACTGAGTCACGTTAGTTTTTAACTGTAATGTTATGAGTGTCACGGTGTTAAGTGTAACTGTGTTGCCATGTTGTTTGTACATTACAAACTGGTCAATAATAATAGAAAAAAAGTGTAGTGATAGTAGACCAGTGTTGCAGACCAGTGCTGAGGTCTGCCAGACCGGTGTTAGGCTTGTTTCACAGCATGCTTCTCATTACTTAAAACTGTCAGCTCTGAAACAGAAGGTCAGGGATCAGCAAATCCTCACTTCTGGCCAGGCTTATGATCCCGTTCTGATGCGGTTCTCTCTCTCCAATTCCCTGATTATCACACTGCTGCTTGCCAGCTGACTATCTCATCTGTCTAAGTTCAGAAACCTTCACTCTGCTTCTGTTTCCACGAGGCTCTGACACCGACAGAAGTATCCCGGAGGCTGATTTACTGAAAGAATCTGTATTTTTCTTTTTTTCTCTCTCCTTCTCATTTGATGAGATCTCTTTGGCTTAAAAAGCAACCCATCAGGTATCTGAGCTTTATTTATCCTGTGACATTTAAATGTGCTAAAGTTTGCCAAAAGCGAGCTTAAATCCACAGTTCTCGATGAGAAGATAGTTCTTTGGTCCTTGTGTTGTGTAATGTATGCATTCTTTAATGGTTAATGTCTATCCCTCAAATTCATTACCAAATGTGGCCTTACTCAATTCAATAAACTCACAAGAGAAGGGAACTCATATTACATTTGATGTCTTGTGTGCTTTAATTGCAAAAAGACGACACAGAGAGAATCAGAATCAGATTTATTGGCCAAGTGTGTCGACGCGTACAAGGAATCTGACTCGGGTTCACAGCAGCTTCTAGCACTTGCATAAAAAAAGAAGAGAAAAATAAATAAATGAATGGAAAAACAAATAGGACATTGGAGACAAGCATGTATGCCCTACAGCTATGTCACTACCATACAGAGCTTTGTTATGGGTGAATAATCAACAACCTATGCCCATATCTTATACCATATTGTGTTATAGCTCGCTCACCCCGCGCCGTGGCCCGCCCACCCCGCGCCAGCAGCCAATCAGCTCATCAGGGCCGGGCTTAGTCATCAGGGCTGGGCTTAAGTTTGGTGGCCTCCCACGTGCCCGTTGTCAGTTCGTGTTGTAACCTCCCCGCAGTAGCGGCAACTCTCCTCCCATGGTCCTTTTCTCTATGAACTCATCCCAGCCCTTGGTTCATGTTTTTCCCTTGCCAAGTTTCCCCGTGGAAGTATCCTGCCGTGTTCCCGTTTGGATTACCCACGAGTTTTTTTCCCCCTTGGACTTTCCGTTTTTTCCTTGTCGCTCATTGCCTTCCTATGTTTGACTATCTGTACGCGTAAGGAATAAAGTACGCCAGTTTTCGGCTAACCCCATCTCTGTCTGGTGTCGTGTGCTTGGGGTCTTCCACAAACCCCAACAGTATGAACTGACCATGACGACCCCAGCCGACACAGAGAGCGTACCGGCCAGCCCGCTTCGAGCGGCTCTCATCGAACAGATCCAACTGACTAACTCCCACACCCAGCAGCTAGAGGCGGCCTCCGCCGCGGTGAGAGATCTTCAGACTCAGGTCCCGCCCCTCCAGGCCTGTGTGGGTAACCTAACGAGCCAGCAGGCAGTGTTGGCGAGCAAACAAGCAGAGATTCTGCGGCAGTTGCAAACCATCACGGCGGCTCTCACCATCCAGCCGCCGGGCCAGCCTGCCCCTGGAGTCATGGGTAACCCGGCCCCTGGGCCCGCTGCCCCGGTTAACCCTGTGGGGCTCAACCCAGTTCCCCGGGAGCCCTGCCTCTCCAGCCCACGACCGTTTGATGGCGACTTTGACACCTGTGCCACGTTCATCATGCAGTGTGAGCTGGTCTTCCTGCACCAACCCAGCATGTTCACGTCTGATGCTGCCCGGGTCGCCTACGTGACCAACCGGCTCAGAGGCCGAGCGGCTCAGTGGGCCACTGCTTCCTGGTCCATGAAGGCCAGTTTCTGCCTCACCTACGAGGCCTTTGAGGCGGAACTATGGAAGGTTTTCCACCATCCAGTCGGTGGCCAGGACCCTGGTGCTCGGCTGAGCAGTATCCAGCAGGGCAGTGGCAGTGTCACAGACTACTCGGTGGAGTTCAGGCTGGCCGCAGCTGAGAGCGGCTGGAACGACCGGTCACTTCGGGTCACCTTCCGGAGAGGTCTCAGCGCGGCTGTCAAGGACCAGCTAGCCACCCGGGAGGAGCCCACCTCCCTCGAGGACCTGATCAAGCTCGCCATCCGCATCGACGGACGCCTCCGGGAGAGGAGGCGCAAGCGAGCCCTGCATGGATCCCCATCCATTCCCCAGTCGTCCAGCACTCCTAACAGGATCCCTACTCCTGTTCGCCCCACGTTCCCTGTGGCCGTTTCTCCCCCCGCACCCCAGACCACGGCGGGGGAGGAACCTATGCAGCTGGGGCGCACGCGCCTTAGTCCGGCCGAACGGGAGGCTCGGTTCAAGGCGGGTCAATGCTTCTACTGTGGCCAGAAGGGACATCTGATCAGCGGCTGCCCCACTCGGCCAAAAGACTAGGCTCACTGGGGCCCCGGGAGATCCTAGTGAGCCGACTTTCCTGTTCCCGCCGTCCTGCTCCACAGAACCATCTAGTTAGCGTTACCCTGGCCTGGGCTGACCAGCGGCTCACGGTGGGTGCACTCCTCGACTCGGGGGCTGATGAGTGTTTCCTGGACTCGGAGTTTGCTGCCCAGGCTAACATCCCGCTAGAGACGCTGGAGAAGCCCATGGAGGCCTTCGCGCTGGACGAGCGCTGCCTGGCCAGCGTCACCCAACGCACCCACCCTGTCTCTGTCACCATAGCAGGTAACCATGTGGAGAGACTTCGGTTCTACATCATCCAGTCCCTGTTAGTCCCTGTGATCCTAGGGCGCCCCTGGTCCGTGCAGCATGAGCCACACATCGCCTGGGCCTCCGGTACCATCATGGAGTGGAGCTCCTCCTGTCATGCCCACTGTCTCCAGGCTGCTCCCGCCCCTCCCCCCGACGTGCCCCTAGTACCCTGCCTCCCGACCTCTCCTCTGTTCCCCCTGAGTACCACGAGTTAGGTGAGGTTTTCAGCAAGACCCGGGCCCAATCTCTTCCTCCTCATCGGCCTTATGACTGTGCTATCGACCTCCACTCTGGGGCACCCCTTCCCAGCAGTCGTCTGTACAGTCTGACCATCCCCGAGAAAGCTGCGATGGACGAGTACATCTCCGAGTCCTTGGCAGCGGGGCTCATTCGGCCCTCGTCCTCCCAGGTGGCAGCTGGATTCTTTTTCGTGAAGAAGAAGGACGGGGGCCTCCGACCCTATATTGACTATCGCCAACTCAATGAGATAACCATCAAAAACAAGTACCCCCTTCCTCTCATGAGTTCCACCCTTGAGCCCCTCACCCAGGCTGCAGTCTTCACTAAGCTGGACCTCCGGTGTGCCTATCATCTGGTCCGGATCCGGAAGGGGGATGAGTGGAAGACAGCCTTTAAGACGCCCCGGGGTCATTATGAGTACCTGGTCATGCCGTTCGGCCTCACCAACGCCCCGGCGGTATTCCAGGCTCTCATGAATGACATTCTCCGTGACATGCTCAACGAGTTTGTGGTGGTGTACCTCGATGACATCCTCATCTTCTCCAGGACCTTCGAGGAACATGTCCAGCATGTCCGCCGGTTACTTTAACGTCTCCTCCGGAACCAGCTCTTTGTCAAGGCAGAGAAGTGCCGGTTCCATTCCCCTTCCGTTGACTACCTGGGCTTTGTCGTTGAGAGGGGACAGACCCGGGCCAACCCCCGCAAGATCCAGGCTGTGGTGGACTGGCCCGATCCCACATCATGGAAGGAATTACAGAGCTTCCTCGGGTTTGCGAACTTCTATCGGAGGTTCATCCAGAACTACAGCTGCGTGGCAGAACCTCTCACCAGGCTGACCTCCCCCTCCCAGCCGTTCATCTGGTCCCCGGCTGCCCGCTCTGCGTTCCAGTCCCTCAAGGAGAGGTTCACCAGCGCCCCGGTCCTGCTCCAACCCGACCCCAAGAGGCAGTTCATCATAGAGGTGGACGCTTCGGACACCGGGTTGGGGGCTGTCCTCTCCCAGCGGTCAGCGTCTGACCAGAAGGTCCACGCATGCGCCTTCTTCTCTCGCTGGTTCCTCCCCGCCGAGGAGAACTACGATGTCGGGAACCGGGAGCTGCTGGCAGTGGTGGCTGCTCTGGAGGAGTGGCGCCATTGGCTGGAGGGGGCGGAACAGCCATTCACCATCTGGACAGATCATAAGAACTTGACGTTCCTCCGGGCAACCAAGCGCCTCAATGGTCGGCAGGCATGGTGGGCCAGCTTCCTCAGTCGGTTTGACTTCACGCTGACTTATCATCCTGGGTCCCGCAACACGAAGGCAGACTCCCTGCCCCGACAACACCCGAGGAGGGAGCCAGCTACAGAGGAGCCGACTCCCATCCTTCCTGAGGCCAGGGTGGTTGGCGTGGTTACCTGGGGCATCGAGACCGTGGTCAGGCAGGCGTTGCGCTCCCATCCCGCCCCGAGCCACGTCCCTCCACGCCGCCTATTCGTCCCGGACGCAGCCCGGCCCCGGGTTCTCCAGTGGCGCCATGCCAGTCAGTTTGCTTGCCACCCGGGTGTCCACCGCACCTTCACCTTTCTGGCTCGGCGTTTCTGGTGGCCCACCATGAGGAACTTTGTCAGGGACTTTATAGGGGTCTGCTCCGTCTGTGCTCACAGCAAGGCCTCTCACCAGGCACCCGCGGGTCTGCTGCAGCCCCTCCCAACTCCAAGCCGGCCCTGGTCCCATGTGGCGTTGGATTTTGTCTCCGGACTGCCTCCCTCCCAGGGTAACACTGTGATCCTGACAGTGCTGGACCGCTTCAGTAAGGGAGTGCACCTGGTGGCCCTCCCCAGACTCCCATCGGCTTCTGAGACGGCGGACCTCCTGATGAGCCAGGTGTTCCGTCTCCACGGCCTTCCCCTGGACGTCGTCTCGGACCGAGGGCCCCAGTTCGTCTCCCAGGTATGGCGGGCCTTTTGTAAGGGGTTGGGTGCCTCTGTTAGTCTCTCATCTGGCTATCACCCACAGACTAACGGACAGACAGAGAGGATGAACCAGAGCGTGGAGTCTGCCCTCCGGTGCGTGGCCGCCAAGAAGCCCAGCTCCTGGAGCCGGTTCCTCCCCTGGGTTGAGTATGCCATCAACTCCCTGGTCAGTTCTGCCACCGGCCTCTCACCTTTTGAGGTGTCCCTGGGCTACCAGCCGCCTTGCTTTGCTGCGCAGGAGTCGGAAGTGGCGGTTCCCTCCGTGCAGGCCCATCTGAACCGGTGTCGTCGCGTCTGGGAGGTGACCAGAGCTGCTCTGCTCCGGGCAGCTGAGCGCACCAGTCGGGGAGCCAACCGACGCCGGTCCCCAGCACCTACGTACCAACCAGGCCAAAGGGTGTGGCTGTCCTCGAAGGATCTCCCGCTTCAGTCCACCGCGAAGAAGCTGAACCCCCGGTTTGTCGGGCCCTTTGAGATCAGGAAGGTTCTCAGCCCCGCGGCGGTGAGTCTTAAGCTTCCGGCTTTCTTGAAGACCCATCCCATGTTTCATGTGTCTCGGGTTAAGCTTGTCTCCCACAGTCCTCTTATGCCTCCGGCCCCGGCTCCGCCTCCCCCTGAGATCGTGGATGGGTATCCCCAGTGGAAGGTCCACCGGCTGCTGGACGTCCGGCGCCAAGGACGGGGGTTCCAGTATTTGGTGGACTGGGAGGGCTACGGTCCGGAGGAACGTAGCTGGGTCTCCCGCCAGCTCATCCTGGACCCTGGGCTGCTCACTGAGTTCCATCATTCCCATCCCGACAAGCCGGGCAAGTCGCCTGGTGGCTCCCGTGAAGGGGGGGGGGTACTGTTATGGCTTGCTCACCCCGCGCCGTGGCCCGCCCACCCCGCGCCGGCAGCCAATCGGCTCGTCAGGGCCGGGCTTAGTCATCAGGGCTGGGCTTAAGTTTGGTGGCATCCCACGTGCCCGTTGTCAGTTCGTGTTGTAACCTCCCCGCAGTAGCGGCAACTCTCCTCCCACGGTCCTTTTCTCTACGAACTCATCCCAGCCCTTGGTTCATGTTTTTCCCTTGCAAAGTTTCCCTGTGGAAGTATCCTGCCGTGTTCCCGTTTGGATTACCCGCGAGTTTTTTTCCCCCTTGGACTTTCCGTTTTTTCCTTGTCGCTCATTGCCTTCCTATGTTTGACTATCTGTACGCGTAAGGAATAAAGTACGCCAGTATTCGGCTAACCCAACATATTGCTTATATACTAGATTGCCCAAACACTATACAATATGCTAATACCACAACTCCACAACCCACCATGCCATATATACAAGACTATATTACACTATATATACCAAATATATACCATTATATATATATATATATATACACACACACATGATATGTTCGCCCACCATCCACCACACAACTACAAATAAAGGCATTCAGCATTCATTCATTCTATATGTGTTGGGAGACTCCTGAAGTCCACTGCCATCGCCACTGTTTTGAGTGTGTTCAGCTCAAGGTTGTTATGGCCACACCAGAGGGCCAGCTGTTCAACCTTCCGTCTATATGCAGACTCGTCACCATCCTATATAAGGCCGATGAAGATTGCGTCATCCACAAACTTCAGGAGCTTAACAGACGGGTCTCCTGAGGTGCAGTCATTTGTGTAGAGGGGGAAGAGTAAAGGGGAGAGCACACATCCCTGAGGGGCACCAGTGCTGATTGTCTGGGTGCTGGATGTGATTTTCCCCAGTCTCATCAGCTGCCTCCTGTCTGTCAGGAAGTTTTTAATCCACTGGCAGATGGGAGCTGGTACAGTGAGCCAGGTGAGTTCGGACTGGACCATCTGGGATGATGGTGTTGAACAACACTGAGTTGTTGTATGTACTGAAGGTACTGGTATGCACACACGTCTTCACAAAACCTGATGTAAGATGTCACAGTGTTAGTCCATCAGGTTGTCAGTTGCAGCTTCAAATACACTCCAGTCGGTGCAGTCCAAACAGTCTTGCAGTTCCTGCTTTGCTTCTCTGGTTAATTTCTTCACTGTTTTAACCACAGGCTTTGCAGAATTTAGTTTGTGCCTGTAGGTTGAAATACGCTGAAATAAGCAGTGATCAGTGCCCCAAAGCTGCCCGGAGGACAGAGCGATATGCATCTTTAAGACTTGTGTAGCAGAGGTCCAGTGTGTTATATTCCCTGGTGGGACCATTAATATGCTGTCTGTGTTTTTTTAGTTCATGGTTTAATTTTGTGGTTGAAGTCCCCAAGGATTATGAACAGTGAGTCTGTATGTTTTTTGTTTTTTTTTTCAAGCTGGTGATCTGGTCAGCCAGTGTTTGCAGTGCGCCATTCATGCTTGCCTGGGGTTGGATGTAAACACCAACCAGTTTGACGGATGAAAACTCCCGTGGTGAATAAAATGGCTTACAGTTTATGAACAATGACTCCAATTTCAGGCTGCAATATTTACTTAACACAGTGACATCTGTACACCAACCTTCATTTGTGAAATTCCTCCACCCTCCGCTTTCCCCGATAGCGCCATTACGTGATCCGCCTGGTGTAGGCGGAAACCCGGCAGATGTAATCCGCTGCCGGGGCTGGAGTCGCTGAGCCATGTTTCAGTAAAATAAAAGGGCAGCAGCAGCATGTGCAAAGCCCTTGTTCGTCCCCCTGAGGAGAAGCAGCTCATCCACTTTGTTGGGCAAGGAGCGGAGATTCGCCAGGTGAGTCACTGGGAGTGCAGGTCAGAATCCCTGCTGTCGGAGCCTCACCAGCTTCCCCCATCTACTATGTCACCTATATGGGTCCCACAGAGAGCCGCTGTTCCTCCAACTAAGATCTCCAAAAAACTTTCCAGGTTTGTGAAAACTGGTGGAAAACTATCTAGAGTTACCTGCCCAATATTAAGCAGTTCCTCTCTAGTGAAAGTAATCGGGTTTGAGTAACCGGACACAGAGAATAAACCAAAAACAATGGAAATAGTAGAGAGCGCTGTACCGAGGCTGCCATCCATAGCACCATCTTTAATCAAGACAGTCTTAAAGTCTAACAGAGTGAATTAAGAATGAAATGTGTCATTGTATAGCAAGGCTCTGGATCACCTTTTTAGAAATGATATTCAGCGGATGGCTCCAGAGTAGACACCTCTGGAGAATACCAAAACTGTTCAAGAACTGGCCCAAAATAGCAAAACAAGATCTATCTATCTCTGTTATTCGGTTTTTATTTTTCAAAGCCATCCAGCATGCCGAATTTCGCCACAAGAGGACACTGTTACATAACCTCACACAAACAGGAACAACAACATCATGAATCAAAATTGTTGGGATGTCAGTGGCGGGTGTGGTATCATGGATTTGTTGATAAGTAACGGAAAATGACTTGACAAAATTAACAGGATATGCCCCCCCCCCTTTTATCCCTTTTTCTCACCAATTGTATCCGGCCAATTACCCCATTCTTCCGAGGCGTCCCGGTCGCTGCTCCACCCCCTCTGCCGATCCAGGGAGGGCTGCAGACTACCACATGCCTCCTCTGATATGTGTGGAGTCACCAGCCGCTTCTTTTCACCTGACAGTGAGGAGTTTCACCAGCATTCCCCCTCCCCCCCCGAACAGCCGCCCGACCAACCGACCAGAGGAGGCGCTAGTGCAGCGATCAGGACACATACCCACATCCGGCTTCCCGCCCGCAGACACGGCCAGTTGTGTTTGTAGGGATGCCCAACCAAGCCAGAGGTAACACGGGATTCGAACCGACGATCCCCGTGTTGGTAGGCAACGGAATAGACTGCCACGTCACCCGGATGCCCATTAGCGGGATGTGGACTTTCATGCTAGTTTTCTTGCTTACATTCAGCATGGCTGACTGGCACTGGTGTGGCATGGAACCAGTATGGAGATGACAAGTGATGGTCTTCAAAGAAGATACAGACCAGTGGTGGGACACAGTCATCATGGGGTTACATATGGTGATAGATGGCAGTGTAAGCTCCACTGTATCATCAGTGCACAGTTGAGAACCGCCGCGTGCATAACTGGAAATTTAATATTGCCTATAATAGCACATCCTCATTCACTTTGATACGGCCTTCCAATAGACCCTTTAAAGGGGGAGCTGCTCTGCAACGGCCGTAAACATTCAGGGGTGAATAATGTCTCGACTCCCCTTATCGCCGTCTGACACACTAGCTGACAAAGTCTTCACATAACGAGCCGCCGTGCATTTTCATGACCGGGCGAAACCTCGCTGTCAGCGAAACAAATTATATAGAGACGAGAGTGTGAACATGCACATGGCTTATCTGAAAACATAGAAATGCAAAACATCGTTTTCTTTCTTTTTTTTATCAGGAACATCAGCTTTTGAAATCACACTTATTATATATACAGTGCGATGCTGAGCGTGTTTTCTCCTGTGGTGTGGCAGCACTACACCACAGGAGAAAACACGCAACACCTGCTGGATATAGGAGGAGAAAAAGACTTGCATCTAAAACTCGGCTTCTCTCGATAAAACAAATGTACTCTAATAACCTTCATCAGACAGCATTTAGGGAAAAGTGCTCCCCTCCCAGACAAATACACACCCCCCACCCCCACCCCCATATTGATATTCCTCCCCGCCCGCTCTCCTGCCAACCTTCCCAACAATTAAGGGCCTTGAAAGAATGAATGAAGCGAAAATACATGGTGCACATTTTCCCCGGTGCTGGTTCCAGACAGGACAGGGCCAGGAGCTGTGCCAGCGTGGTGCGAGCCCTACAACAGGGCGTATTGAAGCTGATATTAGCACCGACAGAATAAAAGCAGCCTCATTAAATCTTCATCGATTGGGGCTTACATTTTATTCCTGATCAGAAAGAACTCTTTCCAGGAGTCCTGCCGCTGGTAGACGGCACCCTGCATGTGATCCCAGACGTGACCTTCTGCTGCTGGACAAGTGTGATGTCCTCACACAGCGGTTCAATGGGAGACTCACACGGACAAGCTGCTGAGACTCCTCGCCTCTGATTCTCCAAGTCTCTCGCCAAGGACATTGTCTACTAATCATCTCTGCTTTCTAAGCAGACTGTGGCTGTTCCACTGAGGGAATGCAGTTCCTCAGTCAGGACGAGGCATTTCATACAGACATCATCTGTGTAGCTCAGTTCACAGTAAGCCGGGGATGTGGAGCTGCAGCTCATACTAGGAAACACAGGTGTCAGCAGAATACATGTTAACATCACCAAGCTGTCTTTACCCTGTGGTTAATAATCCACTTTTAAGTGGATTATTATTATCCACTTCTCATTTTCAGAATCTTCCTGCTCACTTCCTAGCAGATGATTTGTCAAAACGATAGGCGTCCGGGTAGCGTGGTGGTCTATTCCGTTGTCTAGCAACACAGGGATCACCGGTTCAAATTCGTGTGTTACCTCTGGCTTGGTCGGGTGTCCCTACAGACACAACTGACTGTGTCTGTGGGTGGGAAGCCGGATGTGGGCATGTGTCCTGGTCGCTGCACTAGCGCCTCCTCTGGTCGATCGAGGCGCCTGTTCGGGGGGGAGGGGGAACTGGGGGGAATTGCGTGATCCTCCCACGTGCTACGTCCCCCTGGTGAAACTCCTCACTGTCAGGTGAAAAGAAGCGGCTGGCGACTCCACATGTATCGAAGGAGGCATGTGGTAGTCTGCAACCCTCCCCGGATCGGCAGAAGGGGGTGGATCAGCGACAAGGACGGCTCGGAAGAAAGAGTGGGAAAATACAATTGGGAAAAGAAAGGGGGGCGGGGAGGAGATGCACATATGAAATCATTAAACTCGGGGGGGGAAAACAAACTTCATATTTAGTGCAAAATGCGAGGTCATATTCACAGATGGAATACATAAAATAGCAAATAAAGGAGCAAGTGACCTGATGGAGTCTACGACAGTGTTTTTTGGAGTACAAAGAGAGCATTTTTGGGCTGCAAAAACAAATTCAGTGTTCCCATCTTGATGTTGCTGTAGACGTTCTCATGTTCTCATGTTTGGTAATTGCATCATGTTCCATCACACTGCACAAATGTTCTACTCATTAGAACATGAGATCAAATGGTCCTTTCTGCAACATGTGATGGCTCACTTCTTATCAGTCAGGAATCCTTTTTTTTTTCCCTCCCTTTTTCCACCAAGTTGTCCCCATCCAAATACCCCACTCTTCCGAGCCATCCGAGTCGCTGCCACCCACTCTGCCGTTCCAGGGAGGGCTGCAGACTACCACATGCCTCCTCTGATACAACACATGTGGAGTCACCAGCCGCTTCTTTTCACCTGACAGTGAGGAGTTTCACCAGGGGTACGTAGCACGTGGGAGGATCACACTATTCCCCCCAGTCCCCCCCCCCCCCGAACAGGCGCCCCGACCAACCAGAGGAGGCGTTAGTGCAGCAACCAGGACACATACCCACATCTGGCTTCTCACTCCGCAGACACGGCCAATTGTGTCTGTAGGGACGCCTGACCAAGCCGGAGGTAACACGGGGATTCGAACCAGCGAGCCCCGTGTTGGTATGCTACAGAATAGACCGCCACGCCACCCAGTTGCCCATCAGTCAGGAATCCTGACGGATGAGGAACCATCCTGTCCTACAAACAGAAGGCGGCTGAATAAAGCACAGCACAGTTTAACTGGTGCTGAGTCTGTGTGGATCAGGTGAGGAACCTTTTTCCAGCATTCAGATTTATCACCAAACTCCCACTCCTCATGCATTAAACATTATTACGTATTTGGAGGCAATTTTTATGAATTTAGGTATTATGGCTCAGCTACAATTCTCCAACTAATCCCATAAAACAACCATTTTATATGCATTGTACAGGCAAAGAGAGGGCTACAGGCAGCGCCTTTCTGTGGGTCTTGAGTTTCAGGGTAAATATATAATACAGATTAATGGTTTGCATAAAAGGAAAGCACCGGAACTAAATTGCAGTTTTAGAATAGCAGCATATCATAATGACACGCCCCCCCCTCCCAATCTACGTTGAGTCATGGCACGGCTGGCCTGACGCAGGAGCAGGCCGGAGCTACGCGTCGCCCTGAAAACAGCCCCACCGACACTCACACGAATCACACACAGGAATCAAAGCGGCGATTAGTCTGAAATAAATTCATTGTTCTCCCTCTAATCTTTCCAGAGGGATTGGAAGATAAGGAATAATGCAGAACACAGGTTCGGTCCCCTGACTTCCTAAACGCTTGGCATTACAGCAATTACCAGCGAGCTGGGACTTGAGAAGGAATAGCAAATTGTGGACCTCAAAAGCGAAATCTATTTAGCATAATGCAGCAGAACATAATGACTCCCCTACGTAATCATTTTGAGGAGAAACGCCTCGTTAAAACCCAGCGACACGGCCACCCTCCTCCATACAACAGCTGGCAGGGGCGCCATAAAAAAGGCCACCGCGGCTGATGCTTCTCACATTAACTTTCAACTTATGGTCAGCATGGCTCGTCTCCAAAGATACCCCCGAACCTCCACCGTGGCTGCCAAGACTGGATCTGACCAGAACATGATGAAGCCAGCACTTTATCCTCCCTCTCTCTCGCCCCTCCATTCTCTCCTGGCTAGGACTTATTAAGCAGCGGGGGGATGCTGGCTTTTAATTAGAATAAGATCTGAGGAGTTAATTGAACATAACACAGGCCCTAATTTCACTTTACAGCAAATCAAGATGTTACTTATGTAAATTCTGCTCCAGCCCACCAGGAGACTGGATACTCACGCCAAACGCCAAAGTCACACCACTCCCTGTTGACACCCAGCTGTTGTGTCTGCTACACACCTAAAGCATTTTTTTGAGGATAGTCCTTTGAAATGCAGCACACACTACACAGACATTAATATTTTCCTAAAGAGTTTAAACATTTACCTTAAATAAAATAAAATAGCCTATTTACCTAAATAATCATGCTTGAGTATTGTAGATCTTATTGTGCTGTTTTCCACATGCAGGTAAACACTGCTAGCTAAAACAACAGTGGCTGGTGGATGTTGGAGGGTGTTGGTGTATGTTGGAGGGTATTGTGGGTGTTGGAGGGTGTTGCTGGGTGTTGCTGGGCTTAGGAGGGTGTTGCTGGGTGTTGGAGTGTAGTGGTGGGTGATGGAGGGTGATGCTGGGTTTTGCTGGATGTTGCTGGATGTTTGCTGGATGAGGGTGTTGGGGGTGTTGCTAGGTGTTGCTGGGTGTTGGAGGGAGTTGGTGGCTGTTGGAGTCTGTTGGTGGATGTTGGGGTGATGGCGGGTGTTGCTGGATGTTGGAGGGTGTTGGTGGGTGTTGGAAGGTGTCGGTGGGTGATGGAGGGTGTTGGAGGCAGGAGGACCAGGTTAACATCCAGCAGGCAGGAGCTGTTGAGGGGAATTCTGTCAGGGAATTAGTGCTTTGCTAATCAGCTGCACTGTAGGCTAATCCATAGATTGGTTGGAGCCTACTCTGCTGTCCACAGCCCATCTCTACTCAGCATCTCACTGTTCACAAATCCCTGCACCCATGCCACAAACTCAGGAGCGGCATCATTTCATTCACACTGTGACTAAATCCAACGTGGAGCAACTTGTCTGTGAGGCATCAAATGCAGGGACACCATGACCACAGCCAAGGTTGTATTGTTAGGCTTAATAATCATAGTTAATGTATGTATGCTCTCTATATGCAGCGACCTGCATAATATACTCTCACATAAAGATATACTATGTATTTCGGAACAAAATGTTCACGAATCCCCCAAACAGAGCTTGTAGAGAGCCAGCAGTCAGCGGATCACATGGTATCATGAATTTATCATGAATTCTGATTAGATCAGCTGAACCTAAAGACACCCGTTGCTGCAGATAAGGTTTTAGTCATAATGAGCTGCAATTTAAGAAGTTTTCCATCGTGCCGAGACCTTCTGAGAATGTTGTCAGACCAAAATCTCTGACCTAGCTGGGAAACAATACAGTGTCATTAAACTCATCAGCACATAAAACATTACCATAACAAGGGACCGACTCTGTTGGGAGGATCTGATTTAAAAGTAATGATGAAGAGGGGAAGGTGTGGATGGAAACCTGATATTTGGAGGGTAATCTTCAGCTGTGGGAGAGGAGCCTGCTCCAAACGAGTTGATTGAATTTACCTCTCTGAGGGACTGATTGGCCACCAAAGTTCAGCTTTTCAATTAAAGTAGACGAGACTCCCTCACTTAGCTCACCCGTACCGTATATGTACGCCCTGGCCCACATGGGCAAACCCATACAGATAAAGAAAAAATTTCTGTCTGTCTCTCTTTCTCTCCCTCACTCTCTCCTCCTGCCTCTCTTTTGCTCCCCCTCTCCATCAGGGCCTTATCTTAAGTGCCTTGCAGTGGTTTGGAGCACTGGTTTGAGGGACACTCTAAGTGGTGCTCTACTGTACAGAACCCAGTAGGACACGAGTACTGTGCCTCATACACCATGAGGATATACCACACTAATAACTTGTCAAATAATCCATTTGATTATATATATATATATAATTCATTGACATATATACACTTTCTCTATACTTAATATATTTAATATGTTACTCACAAATTACAGACTTATATATTAATTTCATTTCTATTCTATTGGCTATTGTGCCAAATATTCCACGGACGCTGCACGGCGGCTGCCCACTGCCTCTAGCTACACATCTAGGATGGGTTAAATGCAGAGTAATATCAAAATAAAAAATTAATTAATTAATTAAAAAAAAAAATCAAAATCAAATCTGCTCCAAAGCACAGAGACATGGACACTGATGGTCAATGAGAGCACAGCAGCCCATTTATTGATACCAAGACTTTAAAATCACCAGAGTTAAAATCATTTAAACAACTAAAAACGAACATCCACGCGAAGTGTGTTTGGTGGGGAGCGAGCCTGGTGGCTGCAGGTCCTACAGCCCCACACTCTCTCTCTGACTTTGCTGTGTCTTCATTCCGGGTGTGGAGCCAATTAATTTGTCCTTAGTTAATTGGACTAGGACGGCTGGGCCACACCTACAGCCACAACATCCTCCCAGTTGAAAAATGAATTGGTTTATAGGATTAGGATATTTTAGACATTGTGCTGCTGTTTAATATTTCCCTACTGCTAGTTCCTATATTTTTGCTCCGACGTACTTGAAAATGTGGCACAGTGGGATGGCGGTATTATAATGAGGTGATGAGGTTGGCCAGTCAAACAGCATTGACTACAGCAAACACTACGGCAGCTTAGAAAGGACAAAAGATCCATTCCAAAAGCTTTCCAAACCACCTTTAAACACCCTCGCTCTGATGGTCCGTTGTGAGTCTGGCAGCCCAACTCCAATAATGAATCCCGCTGCTTAGTTCATCGATGTGCGTCCAAGTCAATCCAGATTAACACTCATCTAATTCGGTCTGTTATCCATTGAAGCTGACATCAAACTAATTGGTCATCAACAACAACAGCTAACGGGAAAACTGCTCAATGAGACAACAGGGCGTTAATTTGTGAGACATGGGATGGGCTGGAAACCGTTTAGCTAAAACAAAATGTGTTTTCTGCACTACTACCAGACTGGTTCTGTCAGCAAAAACACAAATTGTTACTGCTTCCGGTTAATATGGTCTGATCAAAACCTTAATCAACTAACTAGTAGTACAGACTGTCCTGGTAGCTCACTCGGGAATCAGGATCAGGATCAGGATCAGAAACACTCGTTTCCCCCAGCCCACAGCAGTGAAACACAGAGACAAAAACACATATCCAATCACTACAAGAACTTCAAGAACACACATACTAACTAACACATATATCTAAGCTAACACATATATACAAACTAATATATATATATATATATATATAAATCACTGTCCAGGAGAACGAACGGATGACTGTCAGAACTGCCAGTCTGCATGGGCTAGCAGTTAGCTTAGCCTGCCCCGCTTCCGTGTCCTGTCAGACCGCCCTCGGTGTTACCTCTTCGGTCGGAGCTCCAGGCAGAGCCGTGGTCCCCAGGCCCACAAGACGCAACAGACCAAGTTTTCCCCGCCAATCCAGCGCCAGCTCTTCCAGCCAGCCAGCCATCACCATCGTCATCATCTTCATTTTCTTCTTCTTCTTCTGCTGCTGCTTCTTTTTCTTCTTGGTGTTTATTGGCGGTTAGCAAACAACGAAATGGTGCATTTCTGCCACCAGCCGGTCTGGAGTGTCGATCAGAATGTCTATTATTTACACTACCCCCCACCAAAAAAAAAATTATATATATATATATATATATATATATATATATATATATATATATATCTCAAATCTTCTTAATTAAATTAGTTACTCTAAGAAACTGAAACAAGATTTTATAACACTCGAGTTCTTCTGCAGAATATCTCTTCCAGCCATCAAACGAAGACAAAACTTAAAACGCAGATGTGGACAAAGACACTGCTATACAAATAAAATTGACTTGACTGCATGGACGGTACTGGGTGAGGCCGCTGCAAACGTGAATTCGCGCCGCCATCTTCCCACATCGGAAGCGGAAGGTATCTATTGTTGTTTTAATATTATTTATTATTATTAGTCATGTACTGGCCCATCATGAGTTAGTCTCCAGTTTGAGTCCGACAGTGAAAGTTTTGTCGTGTGTTTTCCTTTTCTCTCTTTAGCCTGCAGTCCCATCATTTTCTACTACCCTCAGCGATAAAAGGCTCATAATATAATTAAAACATTAAGTAAGAAAGATAGATAGATTGTTTTATTAGCCACACAACCAAGGTCAGTGGAATTTGTTTTGGTACGTTTTAAACTGCAGCACAATACATACACGGACAACAACAGACACTCCACATAGTATCACAAACAATACAGTTACACAAGAACAAAAATAAACATATCACGCATAACAATTAGGTGAATTGTGGTGGTATTTATGCCAGTGGTGTGTGAGGAGGGGAGTATAGGGAAGAGTTCAGAGTCCTGATGGCTAGGGGGAAAAAAACTGGTTATGAAGCGTTTAGTCTTAGTGGACAGTGACCTGTGGCACCTCCCTGAGGGAAGGAGCTGGAAGAGGTGATGAGCAGGGTGTGAGGGGTCGGAGATGATCTTCTTTGCTCGCTTTACAGTCCGATTAGTATGTAGGGATAATAACAAACAACAAAATTAATGCAACATAGCAACACCAGCCATAAGGATCAGTCACTGGCTGCAGTCAATGATTTGCTAAAAAAAAGAAGAAGCTTTTTTTTCTGTTTCTTTAACTTTTTATAGGCTTTATAGGCCTTTGATTGCATTGGATAGTAGACAATGACAGGATCTCACGGTGAAGAAAGAAAGTGAAAATGTGCAAAGATTTCATCGCTGGAATTAAACCAGGGACTATCACATCAGTCCCAGATAGCATCCGGATGTGGGCCACTTCAGGCAATGATGTGGTACTGACAGCCTTCTTCTGGCCCTGACGAAATGGATGTGAGCCTGAAGTGGCCCACATGCAAATAAGGCCCAAATATGCCAAATCAAAGATGCGGTGCTCTCGGCAACAAGTAATCTGGATGTGACTCTGTAGTAAACGGTGTGGTAAACGGTGAATATGGCCCAAATATCACAAAACAAATATGGGCCACATTTGACAAATACGTGGCACATGCAGCATTGCTATGGCTTGGTTCTGGCCCAGATCTGGCAAACAGGCATGGCCCGTCCAAGTGCCATCATTCCACGCGGTATGTGGGCCAGATGAAAGTGTCGGGTGTGGGACGGGTCCGGGCCACAGCAATTTTGCTATCTGGGTACCTCTCTTCATTTATTCTCTAGCCCGCTCAACCAACGCTGCTGTCCGTCGCTTCCCGATCTGAGTCAACAGTGCACATGCACGGCTCACATCTAAGGTTGAGTCAGACCAGGCAGCGACAGTGTCAAAACCAAACACTATGTATTTGGGTGTGCGTCTTGAAAGTAAACGAGAAGTCGATCGTATTTTGCAAGCCAGCAAACCATTCACTGCTGATCTCAGCACAGGAGAACTGGAGGAACTCCGGATGAACCAAAAATAATTTGCCTTATTCACCAAATCTAAGTTTGGCTTTACTGATGTAGTACCTGTATTACCAGCATTTACTGACAGAAATTCAAACAGGGCCCTTAAAAGGGAGTCTTTAAAAAAAAAAAAAAGGCCAACCCTCTTTACAGACACAATTTACTCTCATTTTAAAACATTTTAAGGACAAACCACTCCTTTCAAGATTCATCCGGATATGTTACATTTTTGCCCATGTGGTTTTCTGTGGAGAAAAAAAATGGCCTTTTCACCTCAGTGAGTGTTTTGCAGGACCCATCAAGTCTGAAAGACTGCATGAGCTTGCTGTCATTTCTCTTACAAAAAGTGCTTCACTGCACCAGTATCACATTGCAGGGACGGGGTTAGTGAGGTTCGGAAAGACAAGTCAATGGCAAAAGTGTGGCACTTACATTAACATTGTCCATCTAATTTGCATCTCTGACCCTGTTTACACTTGGTTTTAAAATGCATTTTGGGCATCGGATCACAAGTGGACAGCGAGACACATCGCCGTTTACACCTGTGTCTATCATGCGTCTCCAAATGCCACTTGTGATCAGATTTTGTTACTCCGAAGAAGAAGAAGATTTCCTGTTATGTCCTTGTCGGGAACGCATCAGAACGCATTAGTGTTTACACTACAAAAGATATGTGGTCAAATGCGTCCCAGACCACCTTGGAAAGTGGTTTGAGTAACCGGTTCACAAAACGTTTTGCTGGTTGTTTACACTTGTATTTAGCACTGTCCACTTGTGATCCAATCGCAAAAAAACACATTTTAAAACCGAGTGTAAACGGGGTCTCAGAAGCTTCAGAGCAACGACAACTGATAGTAACGACAACAGCTCTCATTGTTTGGTTTCTCATCATCCTGGAAGAAGTGCTTGGATCTCAAGGACGGCAGTATTTTTTAAGCTGTTGGTCATAGAGTATTGTAGAAAATGAAACATACAAACCTTAAATTAACATTAAAGACTTGTATTACAATTCGGGGTTAGCGTTCACAGTCAAACAATGTGAGACTGATTGTTTGATGGATGTTTGATCCTCCCGTGAGATGAACGTGCCTCCCCCGCTTCTCTCAGGGAACCCTGACGGAGGCAGGAGGGGAAGTCTCCTCAGTATATTTATTACCTACCAGCTTAAAGAGACCTCAGAGAAGCCAAACATGAAGTGTTCACTGGTGTCCTGGCCTGTCTGGTATCATTTTATCATCTGCGGTGTTCAAGTCTGAGCAAATAGAGCCAGAGAGTGCAAAACATTGTATGTCTTCTCTGGAACCGTACAAGACTTAGAAAAAAAAGAAGAAGAAACCTTCTCTCATTTACTTTTTCTCTGTCACCCCTACATATACTAATTCTTTTCTGAAGTTTTGCCCCTTTATTGTCTCTGTCCTCTATATTTAACTTAGAGATTTATAAGATGGAGGGAATGCATAGCGGCAGTGCCGTTTCATTTTCCTCCATTTAGTTTAATTTCTACCCCGTCTCCCACTACTCTTCTTTTAATGTTGCCTCAGGTCTCTTTATGAGCGCCTCTCGGCTGTCATCTGTTTATTTCTAAGATAAACCAGGAGAAAACTGGCTTGTGTAGAGTCTGTTGGATCATCAGCAACCTGCTGAAAGGGTCAAATGATCATATCGCTTATTTTCATTTTTTGACTCACATCATCAAATCACAGAGGCTCGAGTCATTTGACAGCACAATTATACGTTTGGCATCATGTGGATACTTCAGGAAATCCGCTGCACCAGCAACACAGAAGATCTCAATTTTTTTTTTAAATTAGTTAAGTGAAAAGTAAAAGTGCTGCCAACACAATAAGCAATGACAATGTGCCAACAGCTTTGTTTTGTTTTTTCTGTTTTGCCTACACTGCGATTTATCCACCACCAACACAAAAAAGCATGCAAAAATAGCTTCTTATTTTGCTTGTTTATAGTGGAAGTGGACAACTGTCCAAAACAAGAAACAACCATAAAAGAGTCCCGATTTGAACGAGAAAGCCTGATCTCAGTGTTATGATAAAGGCAGAGTAAAACATCCGGTAGTATTAATAATTACCCAGATACAATCCGGATGTGGGCCACTTCAGGCAATGATGTGGCACTGGTGGCCTTCTTCTGGCCCTGACAAGATGGATGTGAGCCTGAAGTGGCCCACATGTATAATAGCAAATATGGCCCAAATATGCCAAATCAAATGTGGGCCTTTTTTGGCAAAGATGCGGTGCTCTCAGCAACATGTAATCTGGATGTGACCCTGAAGTGGCCCGTGTGGCCCAAATATCACAAAACAAATATGGGCCACCTTTGGCAAATTGTGGCCCGTGTGGTAAATGGTGAATATGGCCCAAATATCACAAAATAAATATGGGCCACCTTTGGCAAATATGTGGCACATGCGGCATTGCTATGATTTGGTTCTGGCAAACAGGAGCAGACCGCCCAAGTGTCATCATTCCACACAGTATGTGGGCCGGATGAAAGTGTCGGGTGTGGGACGGGTCCGAGCCACAGCAATTTTGCTCTCTGGGTAAGCAGTTTGTGTTACTGTTCCAGTAGAAATATTCCATCCATCCATCATCCAACCCGCTCATCCTGCTCTCAGGGTTGCAGGGGTGATGGAGCCTATCCCAGCAGTAGTTGGGCGGCAGGCGGGGAGACACCCTGGACAGGCCGCCAGTAGAAACAATGCCAACTAAATGTTGGTTTGAAACCCTCTCAAGTCCCGGAGCTCTCTCCATCGAGTGAATACCTGTCTGAGGTTCACTCTGGTGTTATATCCTCTTCTATATCTCTCCCTCTTCGCCTCCTTTGCCTCCTCAGTCAACTGGACTCTCTTTCTTTTTGCCAGGTACTGGTTCCACAGTTACTCCGGTTGTTCCACCGTCCGTCATTCCCTAGCACGCTACTGGGTGGCTGACACACTTCCTGTGCTTTAAATCAATTTGCCAGGAAAAATTGTGCCTGGTGGCAGACAGAATTGTATAGTGATTATAGAGAACCAATCTAAACACTGATGGTGTCATTATTCTATAGCCTTTACACTGTGCAGTCAACATTTACTTCATAATGATGAGTTAAAGCAAAGCAGTTGTGTACTGCCGCTTTAAACTTCCAGGCTTGAGCAGCTTGCAGAAGACAAGACGTATGTTTACTTCATAATGATGAGTTAAAGCAAAGCAGTTGTGTACTGCCGCTTTAAACTTCCAGGCTTGAGCAGCTTGCAGAAGACAAGACGTATGTGTTTTGAGTTTGCCGGCTCGTCCCAGGCTGAGATGGGTGACTGATTTGCTCCCACACTCGCACAATCCCTCTCAGTTACATGCTAATGATTGATAATGTTTTATTGATACACAGATATAACTCGAGTAACGTTCCTAAAAAAAATTGCAGCTATTTAGGCCTTTCAGTGTGTGGCATCAATCATTCCCACTGAGCAACAGTCGTACATCAATGCCATGTTTTCCACTAAGAGGTTCACAGGTCTCAATGCAGCCGCTGCAAATCCGTGCGGAAAGACTATGGAAGAGACTTTTCAAAGCACGAAACCATTTCCTGAAAATGTTTTGTGGGTAATTACTTATGCAGATAACAAAACTCAGATTTACATAGTGTTTTAACTGCACCGTAATCTTTAAAAGTACATGTTTTTAAACCAAACCTTTGCAAACCAAAGGGAAAAAAACACGTAAAAAGTTGGGATTAAAAATTATACACAATTCTACTCTTACTTCAATATCTCTGAGGCATCCCAAACGTGAATGGAAACTAGTGTTGTGCCTGAGATGGTGATGTGAAATGTTATATTCTATAGTGGGGGTCAGTTGACCCCTAAAATTGTACAGACATACTATCCAAAGTAAAGTATGAGAGATGGCTTGTTGATTTAAATAAACTAAACAGGGTGGAAGGTACGTGTGTGCTGTCCTATTTTAAGTCCATTTGCTTCAAAGATCCTCAGATTGGGGGTCACATTATGTCTATAAATAAAAGCCATGGATATTACAGATAATCTTGTAAAATACCACTTGCAGTCAGTGGTGAATGATGCCTGCTGAGTGACCTTCACTAATGCACAGTGAGCTGAGGAGGAGACTGAAATGTGCTGCACTGTGTGTCATTCAGAGGAGTTGCCTTCACATCAGACAGGCCAGCATGTTCAGCAGTTAGCTGAACACTGGTCCCTCCCTGAAGGAAAGCAGAGGACGATGCCTTGGGCTGGAAGGCTTGTCTGCTGGCTGGGGCTCCTGAGCCCTGGGATGAACCACAGGGTGCTGGCAGTCAGACAACAGCCCCGCCGTGGACTCATTTAACTATGGAGTAGAATATAAAAGACTGTAAAGTCATTTATAAATTGGTGCTGTACGTACAATACATTTATGTTGTGAGTGGTAATATTGTACTTTATAAATTACATCACTGGCAGCCTGTCCAGGGTGTCCCCCTGCCTGCCGCCCAATGACTGCTGGGATAGGCTCCAGCATCTCCGCAACCCTGAGCAGGATAAGCGGTTCGGATAATGGATGGATGGATGGATGGATAATTACATGAAAATAGAGTCATAAAAGGCCTTTTTGTGTGGAATGTGTTTTGAAGGTACACAGGTAAAGGTGGTTGAATTACCTTAAAATCACTTAAGCCACCCTCTACATGTGATGAAGTGTTCCTTAAGATGACATAAATTTCAATGTCATGAATTCTTATAATTTCTACATTATATGAATTCATCATTTATGTTATTTATTTATTTTCAGTTTTTTTTTTCAGTTATTGGCATGCCATTGATGAAAACTGCACAAGAATTTGTATGTTTCACTAAAATAACACCAAAATCAATCTGGTCTTGTGATTGACATTTTGTTTATGTTAGCAGTTGGTTTACTTGTTTTCATCATCACTGGTGGTTTAACTGTTTATGCCCATGTTCATCACCCCATCCATCCCTATATTCATCACCCCATCCATCCCTATATTCAACACCCCATCCATCCCCATATTCATCACCCCATCCATCCCCATATTCATCACCCCATCCATCCCCATGTTCATCACCCCATCCATCCCCATGTTCATCACCATATCCATCCCCATGTTCATCACCCCATCCATCCCCATGTTCATCACCTCATCCATCCCCATGTTCATCACCCCATCCATCCCCATGTTCATCACCCCATCCATCCCCATGTTCATCACCTCATCCATCCCCATGTTCATCACCTCATCCATCCCCATGTTCATCACCCCATCCATCCCCATGTTCATCACCTCATCCATCCCCATGTTCACCACCCCATCCATCCCCTAAGTGCACGGAGAGGGGTATGCTAATTGACTATAGTCCCTAGCAGGGAATGAAAGGGATAGATAAAACCTACATGGCCAACAAACATGATTCTGATTCTCATAGTAACGATTGCAAGAGACATGGAGTGGGAGAGTCCTGTCTGTATGTGTGACAGACAAAAGACATGTCAGCGACGCAGGGGGATGGGGGAGATGGGGGCAGAGTAGTTGCAAGAGACTTTCATGTTCGCAAAGGAGGGGAACAAATGGGGAAAAGTTTAACTTGTTCTTTTTACAGTGTCCAAAAGTTGTGTTTTTCCTCGCAGCGAGCGATGGAGAAACTGTTTGTTTGTGAAAGCATCTGAATCGTGACTGCGTGTGTCATTGATCTGCTGCGGCCTGTCAAGAGGCCTGCCTTGCCCACGGGACTCGCACAGAAGTTGTCGGTTCACACCGAGTTAGTCTGCAGTACCGCTGCCGTCGATAGAAACCAGTAAACCGGTGCGATCTGACTGGTCAACAGGCGTTTAGCCGACATAAAGCTGTTGTTTGAAGTGTGACATCAAACACTGGAGCAAACTCATAGGAAGTTGAATCAGGTCATCTGGTTCAAATTCCTGTGATTTCCCCAACCTGATCTCACAGAAATACGTGAAATGACCACGACCTCTTAACACTCGCATTACGTGGTGGTGGCACGTGATGTGTTAAAATTACGTGCCGGCACCATGGAAACAATGGAAAGTCAGTTAGGATCCTTTGTCATGCCTGACACACGAATTCACTGACCCAACAACATCATGTAATGAGCGGTGTTTAATATTTTGTAGTTAACAAAATTGTATTGTTATTTTTTATTGTCATTTGACTGAATTTATTATAGTGCCTTAGTTACGATTTTTTGTTCTCTAAAAACCCGAATCCTAACCTTAACCCTAAACTCATTACATTAAAAAGAGTTATGTCACACACAATTCAGTGTTTTAAGGCACTATAATAAATTCAGTCCAGTGACACGTAATTTCAACACATCACGTGCCACCGCCACGTAATGCGAGTGTTATGGGGTCGTGGTCATTTCACGTATTACTGTGAGATCACGTTGGATTTCCTCACCTGGATTACTGAGCACACATAAAGACACGGGAGCAAACTACTGACCTCAACTTCCAAGCAGAGGCAGGAAACACAACCAGAGAACTGAGCCCACGGTGGGATTTGTCACAGTTCAGTCAATCAACCAACCAACCAATCAATCAATCCACTTTATCTCACACAAATATTAAAAAATACATATATAATACACAAAATGGTGTGAAAAGGGACACCCCAAGGAAGCTCAGCAGAGCTTATGGATGGGGGCCCATACTTTAAGCAAAGTAGTTTACATAAAGAGTAACAGAAATAAAAGAAATAAAACCTACAAAAAAATAAAAAATAAAAATAAATCTAAAGTCTTAGCCCTATAACTAGCACGTTTTTAGTATATCAGTCAGCAGTATATTTCTGAATTAATTTATGTTTTAATTTATTTTTAGAGACATGTATGGACGATGACACTTTCAAATGGTCACTTAACTCGTTCCACACCTGCAGGCCTTTACATGCCACACTAGGGCTCGCACGTCTAAGCCCGTGTCAATTGCCCGCTATGAGGCTCTTATTCCTGGTGCTAAATGCATGCGGAGGGAGGCAAATTTGAATGAGGTCACACAGTTAACTAAGCATCCGGGGTGAAACTGTAAAAGTGCTGTCACAGTTTAACTTACACATATTACAAAAAACCTGGAGAGAGGCAAAATATATGCATGATCCTGTACGGTGCAGTAATTGCCATAGCAGCACAAATAATGACCACTTGCAGTGATACTATGTCAGGGAGCATTGATTACTACTTGTTATAGTAGCTTAGAGAGGGGCCAGCTTTTCAAAAATAATAAGCACATAAGCTTTGTACAAAGTGAAGAGGTTGTTTTCAAATGTATATTTGGCCGCGGCTCTTGTGAATCAATGTGAACTGAATTAATGGGTGACTTAACAAGGCACTTAAAAGCCTCTTAACAGTGCTGATAAAACCCCGCCGAGCTCTGAAAGGTAATGAACATTTTTTATTCCTATGAAGTTGCCGACCTTTAATAGCAGAGATAAATGTGATGAGCACTTAAATCAGCCTCCAGATTCACCTCTAAATAAACGATGCACCCGCAGATGAAACGGTATTTTTTTATGCAACTTTGCACAATACGGCAGTCCAAACAAAGATGCAAGAAAACTGTGTCTTGCAGGGATATCTGGGCCCAGAACCATCAGACCTCCTCCCAGGTCCTTCACAGACTCCTCAGAGGCAAACATGGTGTGAGAGCATCAGCCGCTCCACAGCGGGCTGTGAAGGACAGAGCTCAGTTTTTATTAATCCTGGTTCTTTGAGACTGACAGAAGGTGAGTGAGACACCAAGCTCACTGACTCTCCTGAAGCAGTCAGTGATGTAGCACAAAACTCTGCTGCCCGGTGAAGCTCATCCCTTGAGATCAACGTGTTGTTTATTAAGAATTACAAAATCTGTTTGGCCCTTTTTCAAGCATTGCCCAGCTTTTTTCTGATATTTCTGACTTTACCTTTTGTGTGAATATTTTCTCTAGAACATGGTAACCCCATCTTAAATGTTCAAATATTAGACTACAGTCCATTCCATCCCTTATCCAAACCACTTACCCTGCTCTCAGGGTCGCAGGGATGCTGGAGCCTATCCCAGCAGTCATTGGGCGGCAGGCGGGGAGACACCCTGGACAGGCCACCAGGCCATCAGCGCCTATACACGCACACACACACACACACACACACACACACACACACACACACACACACACACACACACACACACACACACACACACACAGAACATGCAAACTCCACACAGAGGATTACCCAGAACGACCCCCAAGGTTAGACTACCCCGAGGCTCGAACCTAGGACCTTCTTGCTGTGAAGCAACCGCACTAACCACCGTGCCACCAGGCCGCCTTAGACTACAATGTAAAGAAAAAATCAACACTACCTCAAAAACTGTAAGAACCCACCCATCCATCCATTATCCAAACCGTGCATCCTGCTCTCAGGATCGCGGGGATGCTGGAGCCTATTCCAGCAGTCATTGGGCAGCAGGTGGGGAGACACCCTGGACAGGCCACCAGAAACATGAATTCGCTACCTTGGTGTCAACTGTAAGAACCTATAAACTCAAATCTATGATATAAATAGCATCAAACTAGCAGAGCAATTTTGCAAATAGCATGATGTTGTAAGAGTACACCCTGATGCTATTACCCTTAAATGAGAATTTAATTCAATCAGTCAAATAGATTTCGAGGAACACAATGCCTTGCAAGATCATGCACGGCAAACATGTCAATGAGGACAACATGAAAATATTAAGGAAATAATGTTGATTCAGGCCCTGTGATGGCCTGGCGGCCTGTCCAGGGTGTCTCCCCGCCTGCTGCCCAGTGACTGCTGGGATAGGCTCCAGCATCCCCACGACCCTGAGAGCAGGATAAGCAGCTTGGATAATAGATGGATGGATGTTAATTCACTTGAGATACAACTGCTTTCTTATTTAACCAAGTAACAGAAAGCCCTGCCCATCCCCCTCCAGGTTGCCGGTTTCTGAATGGCGTGACAAACTTTGTTTGGTAAATTATACAGGGTTGTGGTGGGAGCATGGCTCCCCCAAGCAGATGGCTGCTTTCGCCATAATGAGTGTGCTAAACACTGGATAATACAAACTTAAATGAGTTCAATGCAAACTTTCTCTCGCTCTCACCGAGCTGCTTTGCCTCAGAGGCACAAATCAATCATTTATTACAGGTAAAACAACAGTGGCGCGAGAGGGAGGGAACCGTGGTCATTAGTGCTGACAAATGCGGCGCCCGGGGACTCAGGGCGATTCATCTAGTACGGCATGTTCTGCTTCCATAGCCGACGAGCATGACGTCTTTCACATCACATCGCCCATGAAGCGCTTACATCCATTTGTGCATTAATTACTCCAGTCACACAACTCATAACAAACTTCCATCCAACACTGGATGAAATGGGTTGAAATGCAGTAATAAGGGGGGTGAGTGCACAAAAAAAAGGATATTTTGCATGTGCTATTCATATGACCTTCATTGGTTACAACCCTCTAGCAAAGTAGGACCCCAGTCTGTAACGTCATCATGAATTACATGTTCTAGAAGTAGGACCCCAGTCTGTAACGTCATCATGAATTACATGTTCTAGAAGTAGGACCCAGTCTGCAACGTCATCATGAATTGCATGTTCTAGAAGTAGGACCCCAGTCGGCAACATCATCATGAATTATATGTTCTAGAAGTAGGACCCCAGTCTGCAACATCATCATGAATTACACGTTCTAGAGGCAGCCACACAGTAATAAAAGGTTGTTGCCTCAAATAAATTCGGTTGTTTTCATCTGACGATTTCAGTTAATAATTCTGACATCCCTTTTTAAAGCCAATGTCCAAATTTAACAGTTATTTTATCCAAGGGGTTCTTATAATGAAACATTTTTCAGAACAATTTTGAAGATATGTAGATGGGATGCACTCCAACAGTTTTTATGAAAGAGGGCTAAATCATGGAAATGCATACATTTTGCCCATTTTGCCTCTTAGCTACCACACAGGGACACAAAGTAACCACTATGGTTTGAGGGTAATGGTGCAATAGCAAACAGGGCAGACATACTAGCTGGTAAGACCACCACGACCAGTAGCTCATCTTGTACCAGAGGACTGCTGGGCAAACTGGATGGTAAAATCAGACAAGGTGGCAAAATAAACCAAGCAAAGGGGGCAGTCACAACGGGACCACAGAAGTCAGTCTATAGCTCACCCATTCCTGAGACTCAGGGCAAAATACATCCTACAGAGAAAACTGTTATCCATCCATCCATTATCCAAACCGCTTATCCTGCTCTCAGGGTCGCGGGAGCTTATCCCAGCAGTCACTGAGTGGCAGGCATGGAGACACCCTGGACAGGCAGGAAGACACCCTGTGATGGCCAGTCCCTCACAGGGCCAACATATTCACACCTAGGGACAATTTAGTACGGCCGGTTCACCTGACCTACGTGTCTTTGGACTGTGGGAGGAAACCGGAGCACCCAGAGGAAATCTACGCAGACACCCCTCGAGAACATGCAAACTCCACACAGAGGATGACCCGGGATAACCCCCCTCAAGTTTGGACTACCCCGGGGCTCTAACCCAGAACCTTCCTGTTGTGAGGCGACCGCACTAACCACTGTACCACCTGAACAAAGTCAAAGGTCTACTAAATCGAGCTTCCCTATATACATTGTACTGTTCCTTCATTATCCCATGCATGATCTGTGTGGAAGTGTTGGGGAACACAAATCCCATCAAACAAACACCCACAAATCCAATCTCCAACCTCCAAAAAGAGTTATACAATTTGTAAATAAAACCACTTACAGAGAACCAACACATCCACCTTTTATCAAACTAAAAGCACTAAAATTTAAAGAATTGCTTGATTTTAAAATTATTCACATTATGTACAGAGTAACATCAGTATCCAGGGGTTGTACCACCTGAGAGAAAGTAAATACAGTTTGAGAGGAGCCAGTATATTAAAACACCACAAGTAAGGACAAAACATCACTGTGTTACAGCCAGGGCAGTTGGTTTGTGGGCTGTGTTACAGCCAGGGCAGTTGGTTTGTGGGCTGTGTTACAGCCAGGGCAGTTGGTTTGTGGGCTGTGTTACAGCCAGGGCAGTTGGTTTGTGGAATAACTGCAGTGATGAGCTGAACATATGAGGTACTCTAATCTGAACTAATGAGACTCCTCAGAAACAAAATACTGAACAGTTATGAGACGGACCAGTGACCAGTTTTTTTTTTTTTGTTGTCCAAATGGGTTGATTTGTTTGAGTCGACTGAGATGGATATCACGGACACTGATGGCTGCAAATTTAACTTTCATTTTCTTTATCAATGCATTATCAATGCATCATGCAATAATGAATTGTATAAGGGGGTAGGACCAGGAAAGTTCTCAACTTCTTACCACTTTTGAACATGATCGGTATTATTCGAGTTGCTTATCTATTGCTTATATATGTTGCCGATGGTTTTTGTTTGTTTGTTTATTGCTTATGTTTTCTTCAACATGTTCCATAAAATGTATTGATTGATTGATTGATTGATTGAAGTATCAAAGTAGGATGTAAGATGTAAGATTAGTAATTAAAATAAACTCCTATTAAAATACTGCTATTTCCCAAAAATGACATCGCCTCTGAAGTAAACACAAATTTAAATGCATTAATTCAGCAAAGACACCACCCGTAGCAAAAATAAACCTTCAAAACTTGCAAAACTACCTCAGGTTAAATATTGTGTAGACCTACCAATCATTCTGAAGGAGTCTTACACCATTTCTTTTGTAGCGTGGTCCAGTTGCATGCAGTCCTTCACAGTTAAAAGTAAGTTGTATAGAGATGAATTCCTCAGCCGCTCGGGGAGGGAAGATGAGGCATCTGAGTGAGTCGTGAAGCGGAATATGTTTGGAGAAAACCAATTTAGGCAAGTATAATTTAGAATCGCTAATGATCACGTGTGTGTCCTCGCATGTGTGGGAGGGGCTGATGCTCGGCGCTGAGTCACATGACAAGTTAAAACTGGAAGAGACGAGCGGAGAAGAAATGGCAGAGCGTGCAGGGGAAAAAAAACAGCTCAATCTTTTTGGATTTTTCCAAAAGAGAAGGAAGGGTAAGAATTTAGCCTACGTAATAACTTTTAAATAATGGTTGAACCTGCGTGTTGATTTATGATATGAATTGGACTAGGCCCCTGGAATCATGATGAAGAGAAATCATCGTCATCATGATTGTAGGTGCCGTTTAGCTAGCGTGCCTTACTCGTCAGATCCCCCAGCATGCTTTCATTGTCCTTCAGCAGGGCTTTTCTCGTAAATAAATCAAATTTCCATAAAACGAACTAAAACGGTAACGACTCAGTCATTTTACTATAGGCACAAACGTTAACCATCATATTGATTTAAATCTAAATGAACTTCAAATAAATAAACGATTAACTATATGCCATTATGTTGGGGGTATTGTTTAGCTACTACTACAGTTACATCCATCCATCCATTATCCGAACCGCTTATCCTGCTCTTAGGGATACTGGACCCGGGACGACCCCCCAAGGATGGACTACCCCTGGGCTCGAACCCAGGACCTTCGTGCTGTGAGGTGACCGCACTAACCACTGCGCCGCCCTACAATTAGATCATGTAATGTAATTAGAATGCAGTCCAATCCAAGTATGATGAACAGGTCCATAAGGTGAACTGTGCAAGACACACTAGCATGTCCAAGAGTATTGACTCTCCCATTAGGCCCTTTGCCTGGCTGCTTGTTTGCTGTGCATTTGGGAGAAATTTATACGAACTAATTCCATGTGTTCTACATAGGTTCAAAAACATTTTAGTATACTTCTAAAAAAAATTCCTGCTCTATCTGTATATTTCAGAAAACATCGGCTCAGTTTGATCCATCCATACCCTTTATCATTAATCAGACGAATGTGCTTTGTGGAAAGTAGATATTTTCTACATGCCCCCCCCCTTTCGATGGAATGCCTGCCATCGATAATGCATTAAACATCAACGGTTAAAAAGTAACTAATACTCTGAGTAGTTTTCAGAAGAACACTTTGTACTTATATTTGAGTATTTCAACACCAGTAGTTTTACCTGTAGTTGAGTAATATTTCAGTAAGGTAAAAGTATTTCTACCTGCGTACAGATTTTCAGTACTTCCACCACTGGCACTACATGAGCGAGGCATTTGCAAAAACAAAAGCAAAAAAAACCCTGCTAAACGGGCAGTAAGGATAACCACCGGAGGGTAGGAGAAGGAGCAGGCATCACAACTGTGGTACCAAGGTAATAATCTAAGCACACCTCTAAATGATGTTTGCTGGCTTTCTTGACCACAACCCAGACAAAATATTCATATGCAATGAATATTTAGGAAATGCAACTTAGTCTCATTTCCTAAAACACGTTAAATATGAATGTTCAGTCAAAAAATTTATACGATTTTTAGTACTATCTGACTGATGTTAACACAACAAATATGAAAACAAGCACATGTTCACCCTATATATAAAATGATAAATGTTTGTCTGCTCAAAGCAACATGGTTTGCTCAATAATGCTACACCAGAAACAAGTGGCGTGCATGACACAACAACGCAGTGAATCACCTCGCATTATTCACCAATGGAAACGGAAACACACTTCCCAAAAAGACACACAGTGTGCACAGATGATTATGATGAAAGGTTGTTCTCCCAGATCCTTACCCTAACCACACCAAACCCAAAACTAAACAAGACCATATCTAAGCTGATATCTATAGCTAACCATCCATAAAGTAATAGTGGCAAACTTTAGAGGCGTTGTCGACACACAGTTGTTGGCACATGACAACATGTTGCCATCAGCCATTGTTTTTTGGGAACTGTAAATAAGCTGTACAGGAGGGTGGTGTTTGTGAGACCATATTGCCATAAGCATATGCACGTTCACATACACAAACAGTCCTCCGTCATTCTGTCCCACCACTTCATTCTTTCTTCTTGTGAGCTGTTTGTGTAGCTGCATGCAAATGTTGAGTAGATGTTGACTGAGTATTGAGTTGAATTGATGGGAGGTGTTATTCATCCATCCATTATCCCAACCGCTTATCCTGCTCTCGGGGTCACGGGGATGCTGGAGCCTATCCCAGCAGTCATTGGGCGGCAGGCGTGGAGACACCCTGGACAGGCTGCCAGGCCATCACAGGGCCCACACACACACATTCAAACCTAGGGACAATTTAGTACGGCTGATCCACCTGACCTACATGTCTTTGGACTGTGGGGGGAAACCGGAGGCCCCGGAGGAAACCCACGCATACACGGGGAGAACATGCAAACTCCACACAGAGGACGACCCGGGACGACACCCCCCCCCCCAGGTTGGACTACCCCGGGGCTTGAACCTAGGACTTTCTTGGTTTGAGGCAACCGCGCTAACCACTGCGCCACCTTGCTGCTGTTTTTAAAAAAAAAAATTTACGACTTTATTGATCCCCTTGGAGAAATTCTTCTGCATTTAACCCATCCTAGCTGTGTAGCTAGGAGCAGCGGGCAGCCGCTGTGTGGCTCCCGGATATTGCAGAATGGGTAGATTTAAGGCATATGTCGTTCAGGCGTTATGTATCAGTGGCTCAGCTGTGTTGAATGGGTGGAAAGTGGGTGTAGAGAAGTGAAGGATTGAAGTGCCGAGGATGAGCTGTTGACCATTCCTGAGCTATGGATAGGCTTGGATTGGCGAGCTGTGGTAGAGGTGTTGCAGGCCTAACTCAGTGTAACATTAGCAAGGGAAGGTGACCACTTCACACATCTCTTTTGAGTGCACACCCACGCTCAACATTAACCTTTAAACCATGCAATCTGTGCTGTTAACAGCGCCGCTTACGACACTGCAAGTGGCATCATGAAAATGCAGCATGGTGTCCTCTCTATGGTGACCATGAGTAGGCCAGCACATTAGTTGGGTTTTGTTGGGTTCCTGTGAAACAGTAATTTGTCACAAATGCAATCATAAGTACAGTAAAACTGCCTATATTATTAAGCCAAAGCTCAACATATTACCTCATATTAATATCAAGAATACTATTTTCAGAAGGTTTCAACATCCATCCATCCATCCATCCATTCATCCATTATCCCAACCGCTTGTCCTACTCTCAGAGTCGTGGGGATGCTGGAGCCTATCCCAGCAGTCATTGGGCAGCAGGCGGGGAGACACCCTGGACAGGCCACCAGGCCATCACACAGGGCCCACACACACACACACAGATTCATACCTAGGGACAATTTAGTACAGCCTAATCACCTGACCTACATGTCTTTGGACTGTGGGAGGAAACCAGAGCACGCGAAGGAAACTCAATCGGACACGAGGAGAACATGCAAACTCCACACAGAGAACGAACCGGGATGACCCCAAGGTTGGACTACCCCGGGGCTCGAACCCAGGTCCTTCTTGCTGTGAGGTGACTGCACTAACCAATGCGCCACCATGCCAGGTTGCAGCGTAACAAAGCAATTTCATTTGGCTAAATTCAATAGCGTTACCACTGACGACCATGAGGTTGATGGTGAACCGTATCCAGAACTACATGACGGGTTGTTACACCACAAGAACAGACTGCTCTTGGATTTCTTTACTGAATAGGGATTCCTACTAAAATACACATGAATCATATGAAGTATGTTCTAGAAAGCACAGAAGCCCTTGGGTAAGTTTCACTCTCTGCCCGCTCGCCCCGTGCCCTGCAGACAGCACATTTAGCTGTGGCCGGTAGCGTTACTTCTCCTGGCACAACGTGACAGAGAATGGCAGCTTAAGCTACTGTTATTTAAAGCTTAATTTGCTTGGCTGCAGGCTTATTGGGAATGTGTAAGGAAACCAAACGCTATTATTCATAGGCTGTGAATTTTGGTTGATGTGTCAGTTGAAGCAAAATCACGTTCAGCAAACCCTTTCTCTATATTTATTTCCCCAGAAATTGAAACTTGATATTTTCCTTTACAGAGTATATCTTTATAAAACTCCCTAGCATTCGAAGGAGTCGAGTCTGTTACTGTGAAGTTATTGTTTTTGTTTTGTTTTTTTACATTTTCACAGAAAGGTGAATCAGTTCATCTTGACACAACGTTTAGCGGGAGAAACATTTCATCAGTCATCTAAGTGACCCGAGTACTCTGAGTGAGTATTTCTGTCGCCATCTTGTAATGTCAAGTCCATTTAATTTGTATAGCCCAGTATCACAAATTACAAATTTGCCTTAGTGGGCTTTACAGCAACACAACATCCTGTCCTTAGATCCTCGCATCGGATACGGACAACTCCCCCCCAAAAAAACCTCTAACAGGGAGTAAAACTAGGAAGAAACCTCAGGGAGAGCAACAGAAGAGGGATCTCTCTCCCAAGACGGACAACGTGCAATGGATGTTGTGGGGACACAATTTACACAATACAACATTGAAAGAGGATAACAGAATTATAATGGACTTATAAAATATATGACGAATATGATGGCGGCACGGTGGCGCAGTGGTTAGCGCGGTCGCCTCGCAGCAAGAAGGTCCTGGGTTCGAGCCCCGTAGTAGTCCAACCTTGGTGGGTCATCCTGGGTCATCCTCTGTGTGGAGTTTGCATGGTCTCCCCGTGTCTGCTTGGGTTTGCTCCGGGGGCTCTGGTTTCCTCTCGCAGTCCGAAGACATGTAGGTCAGGTGAATCGGCCATACTAAATTGTCCCTGGTTGTGAATGTGTGTGTGTGTGTGTGTGTGTGTGTGTGTGTGTGTGTGTGTGTGTGTGAGCAATGTGATGAACTGGTGGCCTGTCCAGCTTGTCTCCCCGCCTGCCACCCAGCTGCTGGAAATAGGCTCCAGCATCCCCACGACCCTGAGAGCAGGATAAGCGGTTCAGATAATGGATGGATGGATGGATGAAGAATATGATGCAATCACAATACTGTGATTGCAACTTTTCCCCAATCCTCTGTGGATAGTACACATAGCCATTGAAACTCTAGTTAATCAACTACTACTTTTCTTTTTTTGTAGTTTGATATGTGTGTTCTTGTAGTTTTTGGATGTGTTTTTGTCTTTCTGTTGCACTGCTGTGGGCTGGGAGAAATCATATTTTGTTTCATTTCATGTACTACATGAAATGAAATGACAAAGTGTTCCTGATTGCTGATTCCTGATACTACTACTACTATGCCCAAGCCCTTCCTGATGCAACCCTCCCCTTTTATCCGGGCTTGGAACCGGCACTGAGAATGCACTAGCTTGTGCACCCTCAGTGGCTGGGTTGAAACTCTAGTTAATGGTCACGGCAATGTTCGGTAACACTTTAGTATGGGGAACGTAGTCACCATTAATTAGGTGCTTATTAGCATGCAAATTAGCAACATATTGGCTCTTAATTGGTCATTATTATGTACTCATTAATGCCTTATTCTGCATGGCCTTAT
Source organism: Lampris incognitus (assembly GCF_029633865.1). NCBI lineage: Eukaryota > Metazoa > Chordata > Actinopteri > Lampriformes > Lampridae > Lampris > Lampris incognitus. Next base: position 58,072,553 of record NC_079215.1, read on the forward strand.
TATACAACCAGTAAGCCATTAACTATGAGTTTTCCCTCTATAACCTCAGAATTATTGCTTATTAGTAGTACCATCTCAATATGCTTTGCTTAGTATGGACTTTATAAGGTGGTAGTACCACAAGAAGAGTTATTCTCCCTTACTAACCCTTAATGAATATGGTCTGTTCTTACATAACAAAACACAAAACGACAAGTGTTAATAGTGTTAAATTACTGTAAATTAAGTTTTTGTTACTTAGAATATGTTCTCCATACTAAAGTGACATCTTGATCATTACTAATTCACTAGTAATTAAGTTTTTTTTATGTTCCCCATACTAAAGTGTTACCCAATGTTCATATGAAACCAATCGTTGGTTTCGGTCATTATGCCACTGTATTGTTCATAAGGGTGGGGATACCTGCAGTCAGGTGACTGAAAAGGTCACGTAGATGAGTGATGAAACATTTCTCTCAATAAATGTTGTGTCCAGATGAACTGATTCAACCTTCTGTAATGGTCTCTTATGATGTCACGTCTCTCTTCATCTGTGTTCCCGTTGATGAAGCAGTGGAGGTAGTCTATGAAATTACAAAACAACCCCACCCTTAGCAATAGGATCACCCTTAAGACTAATCAAGTGGGTCTGCTCCTGAAACTGTGTCTTCAGTCCATGTACTTCACATACAGGGGGCAGTACTATACGCAGAGGCATGGGTGTACTATGGGTTCCCCAGTCTGACCTGTAGTGGCCAACTTGTATTTGGAGGAAGTGGAAATGAGGGCTCGGGTGTCCTATCCAGGAACACCACCTAGCCAATGGTTCAGATTTGTGGACAACACCTGGATTAAAATTAAATCTCAGGACGTAGCACATTTCACCAACCACATTAACTCTGTGGACAACCACATTGAGTTCACCAGGGAGGATGTGAAAAATGACAGGTTAGCCTTCTTAGGCTGTGAAATTGCAGTTGGTGATGGGGGACATTTGATTGTTGATGTTTACCATAAACCAAAACATACTGATCAGTACTTAAGGCCTGATCTCATCCGTCATCCTGTCCATCACCATTGCAAACAAGAAAGGGCTTAGAGCCGATCCTTGATGTAATCCCACCTTCACCTTGAACACATCTGTCATTCCTACGGCACACCTCACCACTGTCACACTGCCCTCATACATATCCTGCACCACTCCTACATACTTCTCTGAAACTCCCGACTTCCTCTCCTCTCTCGGCACCCTGTTGTATGCTTTCTCTAAATCTACCAAGACACAATGTGCCTCCTTCTGGCCTTCTCTATACTTCTCAATCAACATTCTCAAAGCAAACATCACATCTGTGGTGCTCTTTCATGGCATGAAACCATACTGCTGCTCGCTGATCATCACCTCTCCTCTTAACCTAGCTTCTATTACTTTCCCATATCTTCATGCTGTGGCTGATCAACTTTATACCTCTGTAGTTGCTACAGTTCTGCACATCACCCTTGTTCTTGAAAATCGGTACCAGTATGCTTCTTCACTCCTCAAGCATCCTCTCACTTTCCAAGATTGTGTTAAACAATCTAGTTAAACACTCCACTGCCATCTCTCCCACTGCCATCTCTCCTAAACATCTCCATGCCTCCACATGTATGTCATCTGGACCAACCGCCTTTCCACTCTTCACCCTCTTCATAGCTGCCCTCACTTCCTCCTTGCTAATCCACCGCACTTCCTGATTCACTATCCCCACATCATCCAACCTTCTCTCTCTCTCCCTCTCATGTTCTTCATTCATCAGCCCCTCAAAGTACTCCTTCCACCTTCTCAGCACACTCTCCTCACTTGACAAAACTTGGATGCAGACGTGTGCAAAGACACTGCATGGATGGTACTGGGCAAGGCCGCTGCAAACGTGAAGCAGGAACCCATACTTCCTCACCTGTGAGTCAAACTTATCACTAATTCAAGGTCATAAATATTGAACAGTTTCTTTAAATATGATTGCTGACCACATTGTGCGGTAGAAAAAAAAAGCTGGCAGAAATTGCTGTGGTATTTCACACCTACGATTATTGTTGAATGAAAAACGAGTATCCCCTTTTTAAGACCGCACAATTTTTATGAGCCATTTTCCAGCACCTCATCTGTGCCAAAAGAAGAGAGGAGCAATGGATGATATGAATCTTCATCGTAAGGCGGTAAAATGCTGACATCACAGTAAACTGGGATTTGCCTGTGGAAGTTTCACCAGTGAACACAGTGCTTCAACTCCGCACTGAATAACGCCATTCGGAGAATTAGTTTACCATGCACCCAGGGCAACACAAATCACATTCCCCGTGATCTGGACTGGGCGTGTTCAACTTGCATACCTGTGATATTCTGGATAGTCGTGCTAATGAGGAAAAAGAATCTGCATTTTATAACAATAATAAACCCGAAGACCAAACATTTGCTCAGTGAGCTTTTTAGGGAGGTTACATATGACCATATAAATCCGTGTGATTATGCATGATGGTGTTGTTCTCCCCTGACTTTGATAGGGACAACAAATACAAAGCGTAGTCTGATTTCACGGGGCTCTCTGCCCAGCCACATTATTTAACCAACATTAAATGGCTTCAAACTCCTAACAGTTGGGGGAACACAAAGTGTGTTTGTCCATAGATTGCCTGACTAAAGCATAAAAGCTGTTCCATGGGGAGAAAGAAGCTGTTTGTAGAAAAAAGCTTTTAATTCCCTGCATACTATTTAAAAATCACCATGCTTTGGTGCCAGTAATGCTAATCCATATTGTCATACACGTTCCCACTTGGGCAATGCTCTCCATAACAGGACTATTGTTGGTCCTGAGCAAGTTCCAAGAGTAGACAGTGGCCAAGTGCCTTGCTTGCAGGCTCCTCGGTGAAGAGCACTGCTAATTCATTTGAACAAATCAGATTTTCACACTGATTCTGCTCCTCAGCTTCAAACTAGCCCATCACAAATCTGCTTCTCCAACCTCCAACCTATTGCTGGCCCAAAATGGCATTTTCAGGAATTAGGAATCAGGAAAATCAGGAACCTGTGTGATCGCCTGGCGGCCTGTCCAGGATGTCTCCCCGCCTGCCACCCAGTGACTGCTGGGATAGGCCCCAGCATCTCTGCGACCCTGAGAGCAGGATAAGTAGTTCAGATAATGGATGAGATGGAGGGAATCAGGAACACTTTACTTGTCATTACATTTCATGTACTTCCTGTACATGAAATGAAACAAAACATAATATCCCCCAGCCCACAGCAGTGTTACACAAAGACAAAAACACATATCCAAAAACTAAAAACTACAAGAATTTCCAGAACACACATAAACTAACACGTACATGGGCTAGCAGTTAGCTTAGCCTGCCCCGCTTCCGCGTCCCTCAAGACCACCCTGTCTGGTTTGCATGGGCTAGCAGTTAGCTTAGCCTGCCCCACTTCCGCACCCTGTCAGACCGCACACAGTGCTTCCTCCTCGGGTGCAGGTCCAAGCAGGGGCCTTGGTCCTTGGCCCACTGGAAGCTGCAGACCAGGCTCCCCCAGCTGATCCAATGCTCTCCCAGCCAGACACCCATGACACACCTCCTCGCACTCCACATGATGGCACTCACCTGGCACCAGTCAATGCCAGGTGAGGCCGCCGCCAGACCACCTTCAGTGTTATCGGAACTGCCGGTCTGCATGGGCTAGCAGTTAGCTTAGCCTGCCCCACTTCCGCGCCCTGTCAGACCGCACACAGTGCTTCCTCCTCGGGTGCAGGTCCAAGCAGGGGCCTTGGTCCTTGGCCCACTGGAAGCTGCAGACCAGGCTCCCCCAGCCGATCCAATGCTCTCCCAGCCAGACACCCATGACACACCTCCTCGCACTCCACATGATGGCACTCACCTGGCACCAGTCAATGCCAGGTGAGGCCGCCGCCAGACCACCTTCAGTGTTATCGGAACTGCCGGTCTGCATGGGCTAGCAGTTAGCTTAGCCTGCCCCGCTTCCGCATCCTGTCAGACCGCCCTCGGTGTTACCTCCTCGGTCACAGCTCTAGGCAGGGCCATGGTCCCTGGGCCCACAGGACGCAGCAGACCAAACTCTCCCTGCCGATCCAGCGCCAGCTCTCTCAGCCACCAAATGAAAACAAAACTTAGACATGGACAAAGACACTGCATTGACGACACTGGGTGAGGCCGTCGCAAACGTACATTTGCGCCGCCATCTTCCCACACTGGATTTTGAGGTTAGAGGTTATTTTGTGAGCTTTTTTTTCCCAAATTTTTGCATCCAGTCCTGTACCATTTAAGTTACTGTTCATGCAGCTGTTCCCATACAGTACAGAAATCATACCTTACATTATATATTTTCCTTAAATAAAGGATAACAATGCTTTTAATCTTTTACGCTAGCCAAGGATAGATGAAGTCATTTGTTCCTACCTTTCACTATATCTAAAGGCAGCTTCCTGCCTGAACCTATGGAGTAAATGAAATGGGCACCCTTGTACGGGTCTCACCACTTTAAGAAATTGCTGATGGCTGTTCTTTGTTAAAACATGCACTACAGATAAAGGTTATTCATGCCCTTCGTAAAACAGTCTAGCATGCCGTTGCAACTCAACACAAAAAATTAATATGCATGATTCATTTCTACATCACTTAAAATGTACTGTCAACAGTGTAAAAAGAGAAATATGACTGTTTGAGGCACTGTATTCTACTTTACCACAAATTAGCCTGATTCATCTCACCTAGTGCTCATCTTACACTGCTGTTCCCAACAGCTTGGAGGCAATTAATAACCAACACTACTTCACTTTTATCAGAATCTTTAAAGGAAAAAAAAAACAAACAACGATTTTGTTAATATTTTACAATTGGGCACCGTCTGGGTACACCATGCATTATATCAAAACTTAACTGTGTCACACAGTGATTTACTTCAGGTTTGCTAGTTATGGTAATGGTTTCCCAGCATCCTGTTCTGCCCTGAGAGAGATAAAGCACCTGTACATGAAGCCCATACAGAGGAGTACAGGAGCATTAATCAGCCCAGATAGAGGCTGAAGGTGGATGGAGGAATTTAAAATAATAAAAAATAGAAAAAAAATAGATATATGGTGCACATCCGAGTGCTGAAACTTTTATTAGTGTGATGGCTATGTAATGAGTACACACACTGATGGACACACACCGTCTGCTGTGTTCGCCGGCCAACAGGATCCGGTTAGAATAAAAAATTCTACTGACACTATAAAAGAGACTTTTGCCCCTCCGGGAGAAGAAGGCCATGAAAAGCTGTAACACGGCTATCTGGATGCAGCGTGGCATAGGATTCTGTCCAGAAATGCCGTCCAAATGACAGGAATGAGCTGCGTGATGGCCACCATTGCCGCAGAAGGGATGAATGAACAATGGCATGGCAGCATGGGAGCAGAGAGAACAGCTGCCCGTCCAGCCTGTAATCACCTGCAGCGCTCACTTGTTTGTGCCATTAAAACACAATGCTCCTAAGAGCATTGCTTTATTTCTGCCCATAACAGCCATTAATTTTGATGTCCTTCTCCGTCTGACAGTAGCTAAAGTAAGCATATAGTGTGGCGTGGCTCACACCATGCTAATGTTGTCATGGCCTCTGTGTGCACATGGTACCCCGTTATCACAACCACACATAACCAGTGAGAGGCTTCAGGTAGAGAGCATCTACTGTACACTTCATTCACATATCGCCGCATCCCCCATCCCTTGTTTGTATTTTCTTCCACACATCAGCGTTTGTACCGTGTGATGGCCTGGCGGCCTGTCCAGGGTGTCTCCCTGCCTGCCACCCAATGACAGCTGGGATAGGCTCCAGGATCCTGGCGACCCTGATCGCAGGATAAGGAAAATGAATGGATGTTGTGTACAAATATCTAATTGTCCTCATGAAACTAATGACGAGCTTCAAGAAATACAGGATGGGAGAATGGGATTTTTTGATAGTTACCACTGCACTGAATCTTTTTCTTTCCTGGGTATAGACAACAGCCTTTCATTAAAAAATATTGAGAAAAGCGTCCGGTTGGCGTGGCGATCTATTGCGTTGCCTACCAACACGGGGATCGCCGGTTCAAATCCCCGTGTTACCTCAGGCTTGGTCGGGCGTTCCTACAGACACAATTGGCCGTGTCTGTGGGTGGGAAGCTGCATGTGGGTATGTGTCCTGGTCGCTGCACTGGCGCCTCCTCTGGTCAGTCGGGGTACCTGTTTGGGGGGGAGGGGGAACTGTGATCCTCCAACGTTGTCACCCTGGTGAAACTCCTCACTGTCAAGTGAAAAGAAGCGGCCGGCGACTCCACATGTATCGGAGGAGGCATGTGGTAGTCTGCAGCCCTCCCCAGATCGGCAGAGGGGGTGGAGCAGTGACCAGGATGGCTCGGGAGAGTGGGGTAATTGGCCAAGTACAATTGGGGAGAAAAAGGGAGAAAGAAAGAAAAGAAGAAAAAAAAGACCGAGTAAATGGGAAAATTGAAGTTTTTTTTTTTTTAATGATTTTTTTGCAGCCTAAGTTTTATTTACCACTATCAAAAATGTAATTCTCTTTTTTGGGGTCATTGAAATTTCATTGTAAATAATACATTAGTCTTGCATTTTTGACTGATGAGGATTTAAACATAGGTACTGATTTTCCATTTATATTAAACACTAAATTTCTTTAACTTCCAATATACTTTGAGGACCTGTCATTGCTGTGTCCCTAAAACTGCACCGCTCTTCTCGAAACAGCCTAGCGGATAATTGTGCGCAAAAATGAGCTGAAATAGCCAAGCAGAGTCAAGACAATATTAATGCTCAACATGAACAACTAAATGATTGATGGTGATGACAAAAGCGCAGACACTGTTCATCAGTGATTCCCATTAGCCAACTTCCCCCCCCTGTTGAGATGCGAGAGATGTCTGTATCAGGAGTCCCATAAACCATTCACGACGGATACCTGGGATTTCTCAGTAACTGTTGTTTGTCAAGTGGGACGACCAAACAAATGTCATAAAAATCACCCTGGATGCAAAGGTTTTCATGTATGTTATATGATAGTCAAAAAACAATAATTTGAAGACACACGGATGATGAAAAAAAATCATGCGTTCAACCAGGCGGCACAGTGGTTAGCGCCATTGCCTCACAACAAGAAGGTTCTGGGTTCGAGCCCCGGGGTAGTCCAACCTTGGGGGGAGTTTGTATGTTCTCCCCGTGTCTGCGTGGGTTTCCTCTGGTTACTCCGGTTTCCTCCCACAGTCCAACGACATGTAGGTCAGGTGACTCGGCCATACTAAATTGTCCCTAGGTGTGTGTGTGTGTGATGGCCTGGCGGCCTGTCCAGGGTGTCTCCCCACCTGCTGCCCAATGACTGCTGGGATAGACTCCAGCATCCCCGCAACCCTGAGAGCAGAATAAGTGGCTTGGATAATGGATGGACGGATGGATGAGTTCAACCAAAGAAAATTTAGTTGGACATTTTAGATTCATTCCATTGGCTATCAATTCTCTGTCATTCTGAAGGCTATGTAAAGCTATTCCTTTTATCGTGTGTGGTACTCGATGACAAATGATGGAGAGAGAATTCCATATACTCTCTTATTGACCCAATACACAGGCCACCATAAGCTAACTGGACGCCTTGTTCGTCTTTATCCACTAATTAAAACCCGGGAAATTGTCGCCAGCAGAAGACACGGTATGTCCCCTACAAGTGCAGCACATTATTTCTGTTTTAATCTTTTACCTCAGATCAATTCATCAGAGCGGGGCTAAGGGATCAAACACGATGGAAATTCGCCTGAGGTGTGAATCTGAAGGAGTCCTTCGACTGAGGAATACGGTAATAAGGCCTCCATTTGAACCGCGCAGGCTGTCGTCGAAGCCCCCAGGCGAGGGAAAAGAATGCAGAAATCTCATTAGGAACAATACCATGCCTTTTTTCTAAACAGGCCCCCTGTCAGACCACCGAATAGAAGGAACCTCAGCACTCAGATGCTAGGACTCCACTCAGAAGACCTGCTGAACCCCACCCAAAGAACACATGGTGCTCTCTTTCCCTCTCTCTCTCTCCCCCTCCGCATTCTTCTGTAGCCCTGGAACAGAGGCTTTCAAAAAAAAAAGGTGCCGTGCTGCAAATTTCCCGCCGTAAGAAATAAAGTGAAAGTGCTCAAACCAGCAATATTTAAGAGTCCCAGGTGGAGAAACGGAAGCACTTGCGTATGAAACACATAAACAGAAAAAGAAAAAAAAATCCCAGAGACATAAATAGATAACTTCAAACAAGCCAAGACTTTGTTAGGAGCTCGGCGAGGGAAGACACCGTGCTGCCATTCCACCTCAGCACAATGCTTACATGAGTTTATAATGGCAAGAAATGAATATGAATGTCAAACTTCTTTGAAGTGTACTCCATCTTCAGTAGCTGAAACCTATATACACGAAATAGTACCTCAACCATTTCTCACTGGCAAGACATATACAGGGGTTGGGAAAAAAAAATCACCAAATAGCTAAAAATGTATTAATATTAAGTACCTCATTAGGACTGGGCCACCCTGCCTTCAGAACAACTTCAGTCCTGTGGAGTGGCACAATGGACCATTCTTCAAGAAGAAAAGCTTCCAATTGTTTGAATGATGGAGGTGTAATTCTACTTTGCCCTCTGCTGCAGAACCTCCCATAATGGCTGCCATGCCATGAGGATCCACCACCATGTTGACAAGCTGCCAACACATACTGAGGGTTGAAGGCATCCTTTGGCTTTCTTCAAATGCTAACTTGTCCAGATATGGGAAAAAGGTTGAGAGGCCTCATCAGGCCAGTCACAGTTTACCATTGTCTCCAACATGTATCAATGCATGGGCCTGCATGGAAGTACACATATTTTCAAGTCAGGTTTACTTTTAAAAATTCCACGTGAGATGGGAAATTACATATGCTAAGGTTTTGTGTGTGCACAAGGTTTATACGAGGCCTCTGGTCTTGTGCTCCTTACACCAGTTCATGCAACTTTGTGCAATGGTCTTGGACACAAGCGGTTTTTGAAGGGCAGTCCTGCTGTAAATTCCGGTTTTATGGAACTCAAGTCGCACAGTTTTTGTGATTCTCACCTCTTTTGATTGGATCACAGAGATTCTGATTCAATTCTGTGATGATTTTTGAGGTTCCAGTCTTCTGGTATTTAGCAACAATCCTATCAAGTGTCTGTCTATCCCTGTTGGTGAGCTTCAAGCTGCAAACACTGCTCCTCTCTGCCAACGCATTTTGTTCATGTTTGAATTATGTTATGATTTTTGAGACTGTTCTCCTTAAAACATAGAATAACTGCAGTTTTTGTGACCAACACACCTTTGATTCAGACAGCAACTATTCAGCCTCTGCTTCTACTACTATTACTGCTACTTTTGGCTGCTCCTGTTAGGGGTCACCACAGCGGATCATCAGTTTCCATTTCTTCCTGTCCTCAGCATCTTCCTCTGTCACATCAGCCACCAGCATGTCCCACCTGCATGTCTTCCCTCACCACATCCATAAACCTCCTCTTTGGCCTTCCTCTTTCCCTCTTTCCTGGCAGCTCCATATTCACCATCCTTCTCCCAGTATACCCAGCATCTCTCCTCCACACATGTCCAAGCCATCTCAATCTTGCTTCTCTTGCTTTGTCTCCAAACTGTCCAACCTGAGCTGTGTCTCTAATATAATTGTTCCCAATCCTGTCCTTCTTCGTCACCCCTAATGAAAATCTTAGCATCTTCAACTCTGACACCTCCAGTTCTGCCTCCTGTCTTTTCATCAGGGCCACTGTCTCCAACCATACAACATAGCTGGTCTCACTACCATCTTGTAAACCTTCCCTTTAACTCTTGCTGGTACCCTTCTGTCGCAAATCACTCCTGACACTCTTCTCCACCCACTCCACCCTGCCTGCACTCTCTTCTTCACCTTTCTTCTGCACTCCCCATTACTTTGGACAGTTGACCCCAAGTATTTAAACTCATAAGCCTTTGTCACCTCTACTCCTTTCATCCTCACCATTCCACTGTCCTTCCTCTCATTCATGTATATGTATCCTGTCTTGCTCCTACTGACTTTCATTCCTCCTCTCAAGTGCATACCTCTGCCTCTCCAGGCTCTCCTCAACCTGTACCCTACTCTGACCACAGATCACAATGTCATCCGCAAACATCATAGTCAACGGAGACTCCTGCCTGATCTCATCCGTCAACCTGTCCATCACCATTGCAAACAAGAAAGGGCTCAGAGCCGATCCTTGATTTAATCCCACCTCCACCTTGAACCCATCTGTCATTCCAACCGCACACCTCACCACTGTCACACTTCCCTCATACGTATCCTGCACCACTCCTACATAGTACTTCTCTGCCTGCAGATGCAAAAAAATGGAAAATGTATGACTGTCAATGTGTTCTTGTGGCGCAAAACTTAAGATGAAGGCACAAGCCAGAGTGTCTGTGTCTTGACCTTGTCTTTAGCGTTAGCATTAGCATTTGGGTTAGCTCTGCCACGACAACATGTTACATTTCCATATTGCTCATGCCACAACAAAACGGGAAAAAAACTTTCCCCTTTGATTATTTCTGAGAAAATGTTTGACCATAAATATAAATATCAAATTAATTTCCGAAACTTTAAGCACTGAAAAGAGATGAGTATTTGCTTTTGCTGCCAATTTTTAAAACTAACATTATTTCTATTGACGTTTGTAAAAAATATATGATACACCATAAATAATCACTGCATCATTTCAAGAGGTATTAAAGCAGAGGTCACCAACGCCGTTCCTGGAGAGTCAAGTAAAGTCAATTCTATTTGTATAGCCCATTTCCACAAATTAAATTTGCCTCAAGAGGCTTTACAGCAATACAACATCCTGTCCTTAGATCCTCACATCAGATAAGGAACAACTCCCTAAAAAACCCTTTAACAGGGAGAAAAAAATAGGAAGAAACCTCAGGGAGAGCAACAGAGGAGGGATCTCTCTCCCCAGACAGACAATGTGCAATGGATGTTGTGTGTACACAATTTACACAATACAACATTGAAAGAGGATAACAGAATTATAATGGAATTATAAAATGTATGAAGAATATGATGCGCAGGATGCCAAGCAGTGTCCAGACGCCACTGGAACAGCCCAGGACCCAAGTCACACGACCAGCATCACCATGTTAAAAAAAAAAAGTTTGTTTGACTACCTTGTAAGGTTATGGACCAGCAGCTGTTGTGAGCAAATAAAGTGCCACCCGGTCTCAACCACAATTCAGAACCCTTATGTCCAGTGCTTCTCACTGCAAAAGAAAGACAACGCAGAGCTCCAGGGTGTGTAGAGAGGCTCCAGCACCAGTGGGTTATATCTTTTTTATAGCGCACAGCTGGGAGTGCAGCCGCATTAGCTGATGTGATTGTGTCTCTGCATTGCCAGAAAGAGAAATGAAAGATTATTTTCAACTTATGCACACCTGGAAGTTCCTTATGTGTGTCCGAGTGTGCAATATTGAGAGCTACAGTCCTGCTGGTTTTCACTCCTATCCTAATTTAACACATCTGATTCAATTACTCAAGGGCTCGGTAAGTAGGTAATGAGTACAGTTAGCTGTGTTAAATTAGGGTTGGAGAGAAAACCGGCAGGATGGTAGCTGACCAGGAGCGGGGTGGGTGATCACTGTATTAAAGGCTATGAAGCGCACCAAAATAGGCAATTGACTCCCTCAGCAGACCCGGGTCTGACCGCCAGCAGACGAGTTTGCCTTTTTTTTTCTGTAGCGTCATCTTAACGCGCCGGAAAACATGGAAGTAAACAGCATGGAAGCCAGAGACAATGGTTAACGTTACACTATATATATATATATATGTATATGTATATGTATGTATATGTATATATATATATATATATATATATATATATATATATATATATATATATATATATATGTGTATATATCTTGTACTTAAGTCTCTCATTCGGACCACACAAACTCAACTGCTTGTTGCATCTTGTTTAACGTGAAGATCGAAATTGCTGTTGCACGCTGTACCCACAAACAATAAATGTTTTTCCTCGGTTGCCGGCGCGATTTTATGACGCGCGTTAATTGTGCTACGTCATCGCGTAAATTAGCGCGTCCACCCGGGTGTCGCGTTTACGTCAATGCCGATCGGAGGTGGAGTCGATAAATACCCGTGACTACTGCAGATTCATTTGACCCGGGAGTCAATGCTGATTGTACCCTTTTACATTGACCACCAAAGGCGGATGTTAGGGGGTTATTTTGGCCAGCATGGGATTTAAATAGAGGTTGAGTTTGCTTAGGATGAGACAGGTGCACAGGGGATGCTGAGTACTGGCAGGCCGATGACTGGAGTTCCCTGATGTCAAGACAATCTGCACTCATTGTGTCACACAATGTGTGCCTTACAAATGAGTAAATGCCACATTCATGCCAAATGCAGGGGAAGAGTAAAATGTAATTCATTGCTATCTGCCAAGCTCTCAGTTACACTGTTTCCCTTCTGACTGTAATGCTGTAAGACTTGAGTCAGAACAAAGGTCTAAGTGATAAAAAAAATAATCTTCTAATTAGCAACTACAGAGCAATTCCAACAGTCACTGACGACTTTTTTGGTCCAGCAGGCTCCTAGCAGAAGTTGACAGTGTTCTGTGGGTAACACAAGTGGTTTTCTTGGGGAAGGGAGTTTGTGCATCTCAGTATAAGAAGAAGGACCTATGCATTGTCATTTTCATCAGCAATGCTTCAGTTTGTGTGCCTCCCGTGTCTAACCTGATTCAGTCAAAAGCTGACAGCACACAATGAGATGGAGAAAGGAATTGTGGAGGGAGGAAGAAAGAGAGAGAGAGAGAGAGAGAGAGAGAGAGAGAGAGAGAGAGAGAGAGAGAGAGAGAGAGAGAGAGAGAGAGAGAGAGAGAGAGCGAGCGAGCGTACATAGCAGTGCCAACACACCAAGACAGGGCTGTTCTTGTCTGAGCTGCAGCGCTGAGGAAGGTGTGAGGTGCCATGTGGAGGCTCCTTTTTAAAAGGGTCTCTCTGTTTTACTTTTATTTCACCAGAAAAATAGAGAGATGTAGTTTTGTTCCTCAAATCCTCAGGTGAGAATCTAATGATGTGCAGAGCAAAACTATCCATCCAGCCAATCCATTATCCAAACCGCTTATCCTGCTGCCAGGGTTGCGGAGATGCTGGAGCCTATCCCAATAGTCATTGGGCGGCAGGCGGGGAGGCACCCTGGACATCACAGGGCCGACACACACACACACATTCATACCTAGGGACAATTTAGTATGGCCCATTCACCTGACCTACATGTCTGAACTGTGGGAGGAAACCAGAGCACCCGGAGGAAACCCATGCAGACACGGGGAGAACATGCAAACTCCACACAGAGGATGACCCGGGATGACCCCCAAGGTTGGACTACCTCGGGGCTCGAACCCAGGACCTTCTTGCTGTGAGGCAACCGCGCTAACCACTGAGCCACCATGCCGCCAGAGAGCAAAACTAAACAAGGGATTAATGGAGGACACAGAGAATTACGTCTGATAATTTGAGAATCTGAATCCAGCAAATCAGATTCTAAAATGGATGGCTTACCTTCCCAGACGAGGTGACTCAGTTCATCTGGACACCAAGTTCACAAGGAAGACGTGTCTTCACTCATCTAGCCCTTCTGTTATCTTAAAGGTCAAATTGACCCATAGCAGTGTTTAACAGCAGAGAAAAGACTCTAAATGGTCTTTTTTCAACCTGAAATTTGAAGACTTTTCCTACAGTGACCCCAACATTAGAAAAAGTGAAACTTTTTTTTTGCTCATATTTCCATGAAAGTTGTACACCACTAGGGTACTAAGACCATCTTATAGGGTCAAACGAGTGGTGTCTAGTGATTAAATGCAGTCTTTCTGCAGTGTGAAGAGGGAAAACCCAGATAGTCACAAGGTTTGTGATGAACGACAGGTTGTTTTTTTCATGCAAAATAGATTCGGGTCTAAAATTAAATTAAGGAGCTTTAATTTAGAGGTTTAATGAAGGCGGCTCATAAATGACCCTTAAGACAAGGCAGTATACACAATGTGTGGACAACAATAGTGTTAGCTGACTCGGTCACTTCTAAGCTGACTGCTGTGTCCACATGAACTGTTTCAACTTTTCTGGAATTTCGACACCTGGATTATTGACTAGGCATCCGCACAAATTAAATACCTTCTCTTTTTCTTTTTTTTAAATTCAGTATTAAAAGGTTGAAATGATTCTATAAGAAATCCATTTGTAAAAGCACTGTTTGCACTATTTATCATTTTGAGTAAGGTATTTATCATCCCAGTAAACACCCTTGTCTTGGGACACACACACACACACACACACACACACACACACACACACACACACACACACACTGCATTAGCAGCTCTTTTCTCTGCAGCCCCAAGGCTGCTTCGTGTGAGTAGCCCACTCAGCTTTCAACAGATAAGAAATGAATAGAAATGAGTAGAAACGCGAGCATGGTGGGCTCCATCTGTGACCTTGACGTGGGAATGAGATCTGGTGGAGAGGGTGCGTTGCATGAAGAGCAGCCGGCTCACTTCACACCCCAACCTCTGGCACCACTACAGTCGTACTTTTTTTTCTTTTTTACAGTTGGTTGTTACTTTCTTAATTTATAGTAATCAATAACTGGAGATGTGATAAGAAAGCATGGCTGGCTGGAAAATACGTGAAATTGCTGTAAATAATGCAGCCTGTAGAGTTTAGATGTTATTATTCTTCTGTGTCTTTGTGATGAGGTTGCGTACAGCATCAGAGCAGTGCATGCTGGGAGGATTCCACTGATCTATGGGAAACTCTGGATTGATGACGACATCAAATCTGTAAAGCCACCGCGGAACCATCTCATACAACAGTGTTGTAGTAGTGGACACAAATAAGTGGACAGGAAGAGCCAAGTTGTTTCCTGCTCAGTAAGCAGTTAGCCTACCACGTTATCGTATGATAGCGACCAAGTCGGTCATTTTGACCGTTTTGGATTTTCAAAGTTTAATAACTTTGTGGGGGGAAAAAGACAGACCTGCCACTCCCTGAATGCTCCTAAAACTGCATATATTTGCATTAAAATTAATTTTAGAGCAATAGCACACACAAAAAAGTTATGATAAGATTTACCTAAAACTCTTACCTATAAATTGACCATGGCCGGTCAAAATGACCACCCACGGTTTTTAAACTCTATATTCTGTCAAGATAAATACCCAGTTGAGATATTAATGTATTGCATATGTTAGTATGTCTGTTTGGAAACGACTGACACCAAAATTAACATTTTAACAACTATAATACTATATGTAAACAATTTAAACTTCAGAGACATGGTCGAACTTGAATAGCAAAATTGAAAAAGTGAAATTACACGAAAAACAAAACGGAAAACACATATTGCTAATCTAACAAACGTAACAAGGCCTTTAAAATGTGAAATGTAAAAAAAAAGTGAAAATAACCATTTAAACAGTCCCAAACAATGACCAGAACACGGTCATCTTGACCGCCCATGGTCGTTTTAGGTAGGAGTGAAATCCCGGTCGTTGTATTGTTACGTTATGAGTTTGAACGTGCATAATACCATGCTGTTAATACCATCAGCTCTCCAAACATGCAGTTAATAGCTGTTAACATTAAAAATAACTTAAACATAGGATAAGTTACTATTTCCTCTGACATTGCTACCCCCTGTGTATTATTTTATGGCCCCCCTCTTTAAATGCAGTCTTCAGCTGCATGCTGCACATCTAGTCCAAGTGTCGTTCTGGCTGACACCCCAGACACCATTAACTTTGTCTGGAATACCAAGATGGCGTTGTGGTGTCTTCAGCCATAGTGGATGTTTTATTATGACACCATCAATCCGCAGTTTGCTGCACATCAGTGGAGGATTCACTTTAAGTGAGACGTCGTGCTCCTTAAGATTCTTACTAGGATTTCTAAAACGAAACAAAAATATTTTTTCAAAATAAATTGACATTTACCTTAACAGAGTGTCATGACTTCTAAAGCAATAGTGGTTCCTTGATTTTAAATTTTGTAATTTTGTAGCCGTTTTTGCTTATACATTTGGCTTTTTTTTTTTGCGTTCGTCATCTTGTTGGTCACCAAAAGGGCTCTGGGGGAGGACCTCCTGTCGTAAACCAATGGAGGGGCCATCTGGCCTCAAGAAGAGCTGCCTGATTCAGGCCCCCACACCAGGGCCATGGAAAGCTGGCAACATACACCGTGGCAGGCTGCCAGGACTGAAGAGATACTACTCTGATTTGGAGAGAGCAGCTCTGCATGGAGGCCCTGTCTGGATGGTTACCAGCTGGAGAGGAGGAAGTTCAAAGGTCAGCTCCGCTGGACTTCCATATGCATACCTCATTTGTGGAATTAAAACCAGGTATGTCCAAGCTGTATTTCTATTTTTCGGAAAATAGGACCGCCGGTCTTGTTGACATTACATTATTTTTGAAACTGTGCAGTGGATTTCTAACAAAGTGTATAGACTGAAACATAAAAATCTAAATTGGAATGTATTTGGTAACTACAGACCATGGCTTTTAACCATTTTTCAGCTTATAGTGGAAATAATTAAGATTTGTGTAATTCAGACGCAACATTATTTACTTTGGATCCTGTGGTAAGGCATCATTCTTCATCAGTATCCTTTAAATATCCTATCCCACCTCAAACCGCTCACACACAGTGCTTCACAACACAGACACACAGATGACTGCTGTGGTCGGTGCAGCAGGCCTACACATGCTGGCTGTAAAAGGCACCCCACCAGCCATGCAAAACATGATTTAAATATCGAAATGGCACACCCGATTTACTTCAGAAAAAATGCTGCGATTAATCTGATATTCATTATAAATGCAGTGCCAAAGCAACTCCTGTAGGTCATTAGGTTAGTGTGAGCAATGCAGCGGTTTCACTGAAACCCTCCACCATCCCACAGCCCCTCCGCATGCTGGTCTGCAGCCCTGCAGCATGCCGATCTGCAGCACCGCAGCATGCCGGTCTGCAGCCCCGCAGCACGTCGATCTGCAGCCCCACAGCATGCCGGTCTGCAGCCCCGCAGCATGCCGACCTGCAGCCCCTCGGCATGCAGGTCTGCAGCCTCTAAGCATGCTGATCTGCAGCCCCGCAGCATGCCGACCTGCAGCCCCGCAGCATGCCTATCTGCAGCCCTACAGCACGCAGGTCTGCAGCCCCTCAGCATGCCGACCTGCAGCCCCGCAGCATGCCGAGCTGCAGCCCTACAGCACGCAGGTCTGCAGCCCTACAGCACGTCGATCTGCAGCCCCGCAGCATGCCGGTCTGCAGCCCCGCAGCACGTCGATCTGCAGCCCCACAGCATGCCGGTCTGCAGCCCCGCAGCATGCCGACCTGCAGCCCCTCGGCATGCAGGTCTGCAGCCTCTAAGCATGCTGATCTGCAGCCCCGCAGCATGCCTATCTGCAGCCCTACAGCACGCAGGTCTGCAGCCCCTCAGCATGCCGACCTGCAGCCCCGCAGCATGCCGAGCTGCAGCCCTACAGCACGCAGGTCTGCAGCCCCGCAGCATGCTGATTGCAGCCCCACAGCATGCTGGTCTGCAGCCCCTCAGCATGCTGATCTGCAGCCCAGCAGCATGCTGATCTGGAGCTCCGTGTAGGTAACTGGCAAGTGAAAGAGGTGAAGTACCTACCACAATTCACACAAAGATAATCAAGTGGAGTATTGCCTCATCTTACACCAAGGGGCTCCAGCTTTATCCGGAGGTTTGGTGAGAAGTGTAATCATACCCCTGAGTTTTACTTTAACAGCAGAGAGACGTATGGAAGGTGAAATGTACTGAGACAGAGCTCAATTGGCCATGACCACCTCATGTTTTTATCTAGTCTGGGGTGATTACTTTTTACTTCATCCCAGAGCTGGAAAGCAGTCATAGCATGATATAGTCCCCCCCTTTATAGGGTCCCGGCTGTCCCATGGAGTGTCTCACAGCTGAGTGGATGAATAAATTAGACCCCTGGATTTGCTGGCGTCCAACAGAAAGATTCCAAACAGTAATGAGCTAGTGCCTGAGGTAGTCAGACACTTATCCAATATATCATCCTGCCACCTGCTCTCTTCCAAGCCACTACTTTACATATAAATTACACACCAAAAGCAACATTAGTGCAATCTTTATCCTAGAATTTATACACGGCA
This sequence comes from Lampris incognitus, assembly GCF_029633865.1. Lineage (NCBI taxonomy): Eukaryota > Metazoa > Chordata > Actinopteri > Lampriformes > Lampridae > Lampris > Lampris incognitus. The sequence continues at coordinate 58,090,810 of NC_079215.1, forward strand.
TGGCTTGGTCATGAAACCACAGGAGGGTAAAGAACAGTCAGAATGCCTAGTTGTGACCGGTCAGCAAATGATCTGTAGCTAGTGCACATGGTCTCAACATGGAGAATAATAGAACTGTTATGCAGCATGGTGGCCCAGTGGTTAGCACTGTTGCCTCACAGCAAGAAGGTCCTGGTTTTGAACCCCAGGCCATCCCAAGTCCTTTCTGTGGGGAGCTTGCATGTTCTCCCCGTGTCTGTGTGGGTTTCCCCCGGGTGCTCCGGTTTCCTCCCACCATCAAAAATGCATGCATGTTAAGGTTAATACTCTTGCCTGTGCCCAGTGGCACCGTAGTGGGGGAAAAAAGAGGAAGAACCTACCAGGGCCCAGAAGGGGGGAGGGCGGGAAGCCTGGAATTAAAAGTTTGTTTTGGTTTGCAAATTTGTATCTCTAACTAATCAGTGTCATAACTTCAGTTAAAATTGGCTCAATACATCGGTTGAGAGACTTAAAGAAAATAGTGGAGGCTCTCTAAGACCCCTCTCACCCCTTATAAAAGGTGCAAAATGGTTTAGGCCACCCCTCAGAGCATCTCTCAGTGCAGCTCATCTAGTTCTGTCGCAAGTGACTGCTGATACAAGCACAAGCACGGAGTCATGTCTTTCCCAAAGAAAGCAAAATCTGGGTTCCAGAAAAGGAAAGTAAAAAAGGAAAGGGAGAGAAGGCAATATGAGAGAAAACAACTGTTGAGTAATGTCTTCCAAAAGAAAGGTGAGCTAGGAGCCTGGCAATGGAAAGAGGAGCTGGAGTTGGTCCCCAGGTGCTGCAGCTGCCCACTGCTCCTATACAATATGATGGATTAAATGCAGAGAACACATCCATTGTATGTATGCACAAATGACAAATAAAGTCTATTCTAGTCTATTGTTCTATTCTATTCTATTCTATTTTATTCGAGAACCTTGACCAGATATTCTAGATGAAACCATGGAGGAAACATGTTATAGGGAATCCCCATTCTCGAATGTAATGTAGTGGCAGTCATCTTAACTGAGTAACTATTAAAAAAATGTTTATGTTGTCTTTATAATCCTTGCATTTTTCCTACAATTACAGCAGTACTGTTCTTTTATTCAAAGTAATATGTGTAAGACAACCGTGCCTGTCTGGAACAAACAAAAATATTGGTAGAATTTTGATTATAATAATGTGAAGAAGGTCACGATTTCAATCATACTCCCATTAAACTGTTTGTCATCGTGTATTTATATTGCAGGCAATGCCGTTTTTTCCCCCCAAGTGTGCCTGAACTTTAATATATCAGAAATACCTTTGATATACTGAGTGGTGAATACAACAATAACAATATTTTTATGTGGAAACCCTAAGTGGTTTTGGTACTATGGCAGTAGACAGTCTATATTTGGCAGCCAGTTAGAATCAGAGAAAAATAAACCCATCTAATAATGCACGCGCGCGCGCACACACACACACACACACACACACACACACACACACACACACACACACACACACACACACACACACACACAAAATGCAGTTTACGGAAACGTGACCTGAACTACAAAACTTCAGTTCTCATGTCTCCAACTAAGACAGAAAAAATAGGGTTACACTTTATCTGATCAAGCCATGGATTTGTGTCTATTTGCTGTATTACAATGTTACAGTTTCATTTAGCAGACACTTTTATCCAAAGCGACATACATCTGAGAGTTAATACAACACAAGCAAGGATCTAGTCAGGAGGCGACAAGGCAAGCAAGTGCCAAAAAACTAGGTTTAAGTCCAATAGGACATATAGGTGTCAAGGGGCCGTGCCTATAGTCCTATAGGACCCTTTCGGAAAAAAAAGGGTCCCATATTCCCCGTTTTCCCCTAAAAAGGTCCTATAATCCCGGTTGCAATAGACACCGGGGAACATAGAACCCTCTTTTGGAAAAAGGGTCCTATATTCCCCGCTGTTTCCAGGGGAACATAGGACTTTTTTCCAAATAAAGGGTCCTATATTCCCCGCTGTTGCCAATCGAGGAACAAACCGGGGAACTTAGAACCCTTTTTGCAAATTATTTCCTTAACGGGTCCAAAATAATAAAAACTGGGGTCATGGCTGAGTTGTAGGCTACGACAATCTATTCCTCCGCTGATTAAATTAGGCCGTATTACCATTGTTGTATATCGCAGGCCACCTTGAGTGTGTATCCAAATTGGGCCTAGAGGAGGCTGTAATTTGCTTTATTATTATTTCTTACCAATATTTACTGCAGTAGGCCTAGTTAGTTGGCTGTCCGGCTCAGCATGGACAGTCGGCAATCAACGCAAGTTTGTCTTGCACTAGGCCCGCCTACCAGTATAACCTAGCCATTTCCACCTTCGCTCAAAGTTCAATTTGCACAGCACTGGACACTTCAGCCACTTTCTTGTTACTTTGCAGTTCGTTTTCCATATTAAATCACTTGGCAGACTTTCTTTCAAAAAGACTTTAATGATGAACTTTTTAGGCAGAGAACTTAGACCAGGACTTGGAATTTAGGACCAGCACAAAGTATCCATCAACGGGGGCCGCCTACCTTACACAATAGGCTAATTGCCTAATAATAATAATATGTGCTTCTCAAAAAACTAAAGGCTTGTGGAGGTGCTAAACCAAAAACATGAATCAAAGACGAACATCAAAGGATGTAAGGTAACACTCACCAAATGGTAAAAAAATAACAGAGGCAGTCCTCTATTTCACCATTTTATTGTTTGGCATCAGTCATTAAGGTTTCTGAAGAAGACCACCCGGCCAAGTTAATGACTGATGCCAAACAATGAAATGGTAAAATAGAGAATTGTGTCTTTTTTTTCTTCATTTGATGAGTGCTACCTTACATCCTTTGATGTTCTTCTTTAATAATAATAATAATAATAATAATAAATAAATAATAACAACAACAGCCTAATAATAATAATAATAATAATAATAATGATGATAATAATAATAATAATAATAATAATAGCCTAATTATAAAAGAGGCCTAATAACAAATAACAATTACAGGCATAATACTATCAATAGTAACACTGATAATAGGCTATTAATTACAAAATGCTTCTAGTAAAAGCTTGGCTGAAAAAGGGTTGGTCTATGGCAGAAGCCCCCCAGAAAAGGCATGGTCTAAAACAAAAATCTCCAAGGCCTAACTAGCCTAACGTTAAGGCTTTTTTCTTCTTCAAAAAAGCAAAATGAGTAGTCCTAGTCCATTAGGCCAGTGTTTCTCAACCGGGGGTCCGCGGACCCCTAGTGGTCCGTGGTGTAATTGCAAGGGGTCCGTGAAAATAAAATATCTTTAAAAAAAGATCCTATGACATTTATAGAAATAGGATTATTTTACTCAAATGTGACTGAGACCTTTATCTACCTAAACTATAAAGGGTAACAGGACTTGTTTCTCTAATTACATCTGTTTCACAAGTGTAATTTATTGTATTTTAATAAGAGATCTCGCTCCCGTTTGCATTGTTAAAAGTTACTGCATAAAAATTCTGTTGTTACATATATCTGAAAGTTACTGAATACATATTCTGTTTTGTTACATATATCTGAAAGTTACTGAATACATATTCTGTTTTGTTACACATATCTGAAAGTTACTGAATACATATTCTGTGTTGTTACATATATCTGAAAGTTACTGAATACATATTCTGTTTTGTTACATATATCTGAAAGTTACTGCATAAGAATTCTGTTTTGTTAACTATATCTAAGTTACAACTGAAAGCTCTTATTTTTGCCCCAAAGAGTGAATAAATGCTATAATGCAATTTAAAATCCAGTTTCTACTGTTTCTATCAAATTGCAACCCCCCTCCCCCAAGATCAGGTGGAGGGGTCCTCAGGGTAGATCAAAAATACGCAGGGGGTCCAGGACCCCAAAAAGGTTGAGAACCACTGCATTAGGCTACTCAACAAAGAGCGGCTAAAACCTCGAACGAGTTATCACCGATAACAACCGATTGTTGCAAACTGTTGCAAGTTAGCGGGCGGTTTAGACATTGGTGAATTATGATCATGTGGTTTAGAACGCCAGGAAACTTGCGTGCAGATGACCACACATCCACAAGTTTTAAATATTTCCAAACTCGAAATCATGTGTGCATTTGGCTATTTATAAATTATTTTTCGAGCAATATGTGTTTTGTGATTCAGCTTTAGCGTTGTTGATTAGCCTTTCATTCATATTTTGTCAAAAAGGCGTATTCATTAGCCTAGGCCTATGTCCCGTTATTTCTGTAGCATACAGCATCTTAGAATCTTAAGAGACCAGGCAGATATTGTTATTATTTTATTGTTATTACCATGCTATATTAGCCTACTTTATAATTATAAATATTTCAATTATCCAATTTTTAGCATTTCTAATATAAGGCTATATTGTTATTATTATTATCATCATCATCATCATCATCATCATCATTATTATTATTATTATTACTATTAGGCTATTATTATCATTATTATTATTATCATTACAATTATGATGCTTAAAGGGCCTTACTGAGCAGATGGTTTCTATCTAATATCTGTCAGATGCTTTTCCCAATAAGCTGGTGTGGTTATGATGGGAACGACGGCTTTCTAGGGAACATAGAAGTGCGTCGGAATTGGCCTATTGTCGGTATCAGCCAGCTTACGCAGGAGTTTATGCCTGGTACAATGCGCTAGACCTCTGGGAGATGGACTGCTGAGGACGGAACACAACACCTATCCTCAGCTCCCAGCACTTCTCGCACAATGTGCTACTCATACGCTGAGTTGGCGGCACCCGGGATCGAACTCACGACCTTGCGATCCACAGGCAAGAGCTCTATCGACTGAGCTATGCCCGGGTACAGTTGCTCAAGGAACATAGGCTTACTATATTACATTCAGACACAGACGAGCCAGCTCACCTACTCGGCGAGGCGCATTTTCCTCGATAAGTGACACATTTCACGCATAAATATCAGAGAACTACCGGGGTGGGTTATGCGCCCAAATATAGGCTATAGCCTAATAAGTTGAAATTGGTTTAGTGTCGAAAGTTTCCACATACTTTAGCCAACCTGGACTTTGTGAATTCGTTTTTGTGATATAAAAATAGAAATCGTATGATTCATTGTCTTCTTAATAATCTGCCCTAAATAATGCATTATTGAAAATGCACTTTTTGCGCCACACAGCGTCAAACCTGCTGACCGGGGAACATAGGACCTTTCTTTATAAATAGGGTCCTATGTTCCCCGGGTGCCCTAGGGGAACATAGGACCCTATTTATAAAGAAAGGTCCCATGTTTCCCTGCACATACAAAACGGGGAACATAGGACCCTTTTGGGGAAAAGTGGGGAATATAGGGCCCTCTGTATACAAAAAGGTCCGATATTCCCCGGTCTCATACAAAGCGGGGAACATAGGACCCGGGGACTATAGGACCCGGGGACTATAGGGAGGACCCCGGTGTCAACAGGCAGTGCACAAAGGCAATACATAGGGTGCATAGAAGTGATTTATTTATTTATTTTAAATACCATCAGGTAGGGCTGTGCAATATGACGATATATATCTTGTGATGATAGAAAAGGTCTATCGTTTCATATTAAGCTCTAGCGTTTATTTCGTTGTGTCACAAATCACACTCTACGGCAATATTTTTCGACATTTTGACAACCCTTTCCACTCTTTGCAGCAGAGTGACATGTGCTGTTTTGGGTTGGTTGAAGACCAGATGTGCAGCCACATTCTGGATCATTTGCAGAGGTTTGAAAAAGCATGCAGGGAGACCTGCCAGTAAGGAGTCGCAGTAGTCAATGTGGTATATTACAAGAGCCTATACCAGGAGTTGTGCTGCATGCTCAGATGGGTACGGTCTAATTGTCCTAATGTTGTACAGGGCAAATCGGCATGACTGAACAATCGAGGCCACATGAATCTTAAAGGTTAGTTGGTCATCATTCATGACATACAGGTTTCTGGCAGACTTTGTGGGCATGAGTTGGGTTGATCCAAGTTGGATATTGATCTGTTGTTGTAAGGATGGACTGGCTGGGATAACAATGAGTTCCGTCTTAGATAGGTTAAGCTGAAGGTGGTGTTCTTTCATCCATGCAGAGATATCAGCAAGGCATGACGATATCCATGTCGAGACTGTGAGATCATCTGGCGGGAATGATCGGAAGAGCGGAGTATCGTCAGCACAGCAATGGTATGAGAAACCATGGGTGCAGATGATTGCACCAAGCGAGTTGGTGTACATTGAAAAGAGAAGGGGACCGAGCACTGACCTTTGAGGCACCCCTGTGGATAAGCTGTGCAGTTTGGACACTTTTCCCCTACAAGATACTCTTAAAGAGCTCCCTGAGAGGTAGCACATGAACCAGCGGAAGGCAGATCCTGAGACACCAAGCTTAGTGAGTGTGGAGAGGAGGATTTGGTGGTTAACCGTGTCAAAGGTAGCTGACAGATCTAGCAGCAATAGAGCTGAAGACTGAACAGCAGCTCTAGCCAAACGCAATAATTCTACTACCGAAAGGAGTGCAGTCTCAGTAGAGTGACCCCGCTTAAAGCCAGAATGATTCAGGTCGTACAGATTGATCTCAGAAAGGAATTCACAGATGTGGTTAAAAACAATGTGCTCAAGTGTTTTTGATAGAAAGGGTAGGAGTGAAACCGGTCTGAACTTTTCAACCTGGGCTGGGTTGAGTGCAGGTCTTTTGAGCAGCAGGGTGACCCAAGCTTGCTTAAATGCGGTGGGGAACACACCTGTTGTAAGCGAGGAGTTGATGGTGTGTGTGACTGTGGGGTTAGGTGTGGGGGAAATGGTCTGTAGGAAGTTGGATGGTATCAGGTCCAGTGGACAGGCAGTGGAACGAGAGTCCAGCAGAAGCTTGGAGACTTCCTACCCGGTCAGGGGGGAGAACGAGGTGAGTGAGGCACTGTTAGCTGGCAGTGGCAGACAGTTGGTCAGGCTCAGAGAACTGGTTACTGATGGCAGAAACCTTATCAGTAAAGTACGAGGTGAACATGTCAGGAGTGAGCAGAGTAGAGGTCAGAGAAGGAGGCGGATTGAGGACTGAGTTAAAAACAAAAAACATTGTTCGAGCATCAGTGGCACCACAGATCTTGTTGTGATAATAAGTGGTCTTAACTGTTTTTAAGCTGGAGGAAAATGATGCTAGGAGACACTGATAGTCACTGAGGACAGTGGACTCTGGTTTTACGTCATTTTCTCTCCGCCGCTGTGAGCCCCATCCTTTGCTCTCTGATGACCCCAGTGAGCCATGGACTGGGGGGGGGGGGCATTAGAAGCAGGTTTGGATGCTAGAGGGCAGAGATTGTTAAGAGAGGAGGTATTGAAAGGAAAATCATGTAACAGCATGAGGTAAGATGGCAACAACTGGTAATTAATGAATGGTTGCAGGATTCAAAGCAGCTAATCTAGAGTTCCATGTGGTGACCATTGTGCTAACGTTATGTAGGACATCTCAGGCAGATGGACCGTGTGGTTGGTAGGTTGTACCACATGTGTTATAATGTTGCTAAAAGTCCGTTTGAGTTCCGCATTACATTAGCAAATATTAAAACAATTAAGTTTGCTGGCTATTGTTTTTATTTTTTGCATAACTAACATCAATGCAGTTGTGAGCTATCAGTACATGTTAGAACTAGTTGGTCCAATATTTGGTAGCTAATGGTACTGTTATCTAGTTTACTCATTATTTGTAGTTGTAAATGAGCCACATTTTGATAACAAATCTGTCCTCTTATCTATATTGACGTGTGGACAGTGATGCTAGCCTCCCTGGTCTCTTTGGTTCTTTTGGTTTTACAGTTTGCTGCTGCACACGTGACAACCATAATTGTCACCTTCTGTAAACAACGGGTAAACACTACCTAGCTGAGATGTCAAAGGATTATCCAATGATTTATGATATAAAATTGTATCTATCCATCCATCTAGCCATTATCCAAACCGCTTATCCTGCTCTCAGGGTGGCGGGGATGCTGGAGCCTATCCCAGCAGTCATTGGGCAGCAGGCGGGGTCGGGGAGACACCCTGGACAGGCCACCAGACCATCACACAGGGCCGGCATACACACACACACACATTCACACCTAGGGACAATTTAGTATGGCCGATTCACCTGACCTACATGTCTTTGGACTGTGGGAGGAAACCGGAGCACCCAGAGGAAACCCACGCAGACACGGGGAGAACATGCAAACTCCACACAGAGGACGACCCGGGATGACCCCCAAGGTTGGACTACCCTGGAGCTCGAACCCAGGACCTTCTTGCTGTGAGGTGACTGCGCTAACCACTGCGCCACCGTGCCGCAAGTTGTATCTAGTGTTTTTAAATCTATTGAGCAGTGCTTTACTGATTCAGAACTACCTAAACCCAAACTCACAAAGAATAATCAGTCTCTCTAAATTCACCTAACTCAAAATAATCCAAACTTAACTGAAAAATTGCAATTACATCATTGATGCAGGAGTTTTTCAAATCTCAGCAGCAGATTGACTATGTGCAAATGAGAGTCCAGCGTTGCCTAGCACAGTTACCGTGTCAACAGCTGCACTTTCTGCTCTCTAATGTGGCCTGAGGGCTGGCATCAACATCCATGAGACAGCGTAGGGCGATCAAAGCATCACCTTATGGATACATGGTAATTTTGGGCAGCGGTGGCAGCACTGAGGTAAACGTGTTCGGACGTGAGCAGATGTGGCAGGTTCTGTGTCTCCAGATGTCTTCATCGTTTCCCAATATTCCCTTTCAAAGATCCCCCGAGATGCAGGCGGGGCGTGCCAGAAACCAGGAGGCGATTCCCTTTGTCGAGACTGTCTTAGTTCACAAAACAAATGGACGACCTGAGTCAAACTTGGCCCGCGCCAGGCAAAAAGTGGCATGCCAAACCGTTAAGACTATTCACAGTCTGTCAAACATCAGCAAAATACCGTGTAGCGTTTTCTATTGCCCGGATGAAAATGTCCATGCATTGTTAGGAGAAAACACTTTGTGACATGCTTTATTTCATGTATTAATACACACCTGCTTTTGAACTGCCCCCCCTCACATTTGCACAATGGTACCCGTCTTTTCCACAGCAGCTGTTTGATGTTGCTTTCAGGGGATTATTTATTTCATAACTCCTCATTTAATATTAATGCTCCTTTATTCAGTATATTCACAGAGCGGCATTGAGCTGACTTGAATCCTAAAAAAAAACGTTGGCAAAAGAACCCCGAACCCTCAGAGCGACATGGCAGCCCAGGGAGTGGTAATACTTAAGCCGGTAATGAGTTGGACGGGCAGCGAATGGCAGCAGGATCTCCTCCCGTCTCCGACTCTTTCTGCCTGGCTTATCAGCGGGCAGCATGTTGAGGTTTCACCCTCCATCTTAAACCTTTAGTCAGGCCCTCTGCTGATCCCACTAAGAAACTGTAATCAATTTCAGGGGGCACTTTGTACTTTATATTTTAAGGTATTTTTCGGCCTTGCCATATAAATGACATCATAAGCCGACAACCTACCTCATCACAGCGTCCCCTCCAGTAATAAGGTGAAGGTCAGCACTAAACAGGAGCGGTGTGGCGACCGGCCGTGTCTGGTAATACCGCCGTTCCAGACGTACTGAATCTCTGCAAAACTAGAGGGAATGTCCATAACCATCGCAAGATTGATTTCGCCTGTCTGGACGTCAACCAAGTCCGTCCTCTATTGCTCCGGTTTCAGCAGAGCTCCGAGTCTGCCCACCACTGCCGCAGCCGCTGCTCATCACCTCGGGCGGCCCTGAATTACACAAAACAGCTTCAGGAATTCCACTTCAGCCAGTTCGGGGATCTTAAACGAGAGTGTAAAACAGACACAAGTACCGGGACTTTTATAACCTTTAGAAGTGGTCACAGAATGGCAGCTGTTTGAAAAAAGCAGTGTTTTAGTGTGGGTGACAATACTGCTTCTGGGCTGTTGCAATTTGCAATTTTCTGTTAAGGTTAAATGTCTGCAGCTCACACATACACACGATCACACACAGCATCCAAAAAACTATCTATCTATCTATCTATCTATCTATCTATCTATCTATCTATCTATCTATCTATCTATCTATCTATCTATCTATCTATCTATCTATCTATCTATCTATCTATCTATCTATCTATCTGTCTGTCTATCTATCTATGTGTCCATCAATCTATATGAAGAAAGAGTGAGAATTGTAACTTGCAAATAAACATTGCACTTGCAAATGACATTGTCATAATTAAATGTATAGGCTATATTATAGTCATAATCAAATCAGGCCATTATAATTAGCTTGCTATCCTGGGTCATCTGCAGCCAAAACAGGTTTGTTAAAGGAGATGAGAAGAAGGCTTAGTAGTTTTCTCTGTTTTGGAATATAAAACATTCGGTGTAAGACATTTCAATTTCAGGAGTGTATGTGGGCGACAGAAGGTCTCAGCTTGACTTGATTTCCTTACATTTTCAAATAGAGAAAAGGCACAACTCCTGTTGGAGATGAACCACATGTCTGTTCCGAGGAAGAGAATAGCAGTATCTGTCCTGATTTGAACTATAAGTTGTTTTTGCTTTGTCTTGGGCCATCTCTTAACACCATGTACCTGTCTCTGTGTTTTACCAGACTTGGTCAGTGGTCAATTAAATTGACCGGCCATCGCATCTGCCCATCATAGTAAACATGGCTGTCTGTGGAATGCAAACTTTCCATCTTCATTATAGCTGCAGTCCTGCACCAGAGCTGGGAAGGGATTCAATTTGTGCTGAACAGACATGTCCCATACAGTTCTGCATAGACATGTCCTATACAGTTCTGCACAGACATGTCCCATACAATTCTGCACAGACACGTCCCATACAGTTCTGCACAGACACATCCTATACAGTTCTGCACAGACACATCCCATATAGTTCTGCACAGACACGTCCCATACAGTTCTGCACAGACACATCCCATACAGTTCTGCACAGACATGTCCTATACAGTTCTGCACAGACATGTCCCATGCAATTCTGTAGCTCATCAGTGGGGCAAATGGGCCTTCTCTGCCCCTAACACACACCTAACATAGCCCTAACCCAACCGTAACACAGACACCTAATACGGACCTAACACAGCCCTAACACAGACCTAACAGAGCCCTGACACAGACATAACAGAGCCCTGACACAGCCCTAACACATTCCTAACAGAGCCCTGACACAGCCCTAACACACAACTAACACTGACCTACACACTTAACACAGCCCTAACACAGACACTTAACACAGACCTAATACAGCCTTGACACAGACCTAACACAAACCTAGCACAGCAACACAGCCTGAACACAGACCCAATAGAGCCCTGACACAGACCTAACAGAGCCGACACAGACCTAACACACAACTAACACTGACCTACACACCTAACACAGCCCTAACACAGCCCTAATACCGCACTAACACAAACCTAGCACAGCCCTAACACAGCCCTACCAGACCTAACACAGCCCTAATACAGTCACCTAACACACACCTAACACAGCCCTAACACAGACACCTAACACAGACCCAACACAGCATTAACAAAGCCCTAACAGAGACACCTAACACAGCCCTAACACACACCTAACACAGACACCTAACACAGCCCTAACACACACCTAACACAGACACCTAACACAGCCCTAACACACAGACAAAGCCCTAACACACACCTATCACAGCCCTAACACAGCATTAACAAAGCCCTAACAGAGACACCTAACACACTCCTAACAGTCATTTAACATAGCCCTAACACACAACTAACACAGCCCTAACACACACCTAACACAGCCTAACACACACCTAACACACACCCAACACAGCCCTAACAGAGCCCTGACACAGACCTAACACACAACTAACACTGACCAACACACCTAACACTGCCCTAACACAGACACTTAACACAGCCCTGACACAGCCCTAACACAAACCTAGCACAGCCCTAACAGACCTAACACAGCCCTAACACAGTCACCTAACACAGATACCTAACACAGACCTAACATAGACACCTAACACAGCCCTAACACAGCATTAACAAAGCCCTAACAGAGACACCTAACACAGCCCTAACACAACCCTAACACAGACCCACACAGCCCTAACACACACCTAACACAGCCCTAACACAGACATACACAGCCCTAACACGGTCCTAACACGGCCCTAACACACACCTATGACAGCCCTAACACACACCTACACAGCCCTAACACACACCTAACACCGACCTACACACACCTACCACACACCTAGCACAGCCCTAACAGACCTAACACAGCCCTAACACAGTCACCTAACACAGATACCTAACACAGACCTAACACGGACACCTAACACAGACACCTAACACAGCCCTAACACAGCATTAACAAAGCCCTAACAGAGACACCTAACACAGCCCTAACACAACCCTAACACAGACCCACCAGCCCTAACACAGCCCTAACACAGTCACCTAACACAGATACCTAACACAGACCTAACACGGACACCTAACACAGCCCTAACACAGCATTAACAAAGCCCTAACAGAGACACCTAACACAGCCCTAACACAACCCTAACACAGACCTAACACAGACCCACCAGCCCTAACACACACCTAACACAGCCCTAACACAGACATACACAGCCCTAACAAGGCCCTAACACACACCTAACACAGCCCTAACACACACCTATGACAGCCCTAACACACACCTACACAGCCCTAACACACACCTAACACCGACCTACACACACCTACCACACACCCAGCACAGCCCTAACACAGACCTCCACATACCTAACACATACACCTAACACACACCTAACACAGATACCTAACACAGACCTAACACGGACACCTAACACAGACACCTAACACAGCCCTAACACAGCATTAACAAAGCCCTAACAGAGACACCTAACACAGCCCTAACACAGACCTAACACAGACCCACCAGCCCTAACACACACCTAACACAGCCCTAACACAGACATACACAGCCCTAACAAGGCCCTAACACACACCTAACACAGCCCTAACACACACCTATGACAGCCCTAACACACACCTACACAGCCCTAACACACACCTAACACCGACCTACACACACCTACCACACACCCAGCACAGCCCTATCACAGACCTCCACATACCTAACACATACACCTAACACACACCTAACACAGACACCTAACACAGCCCTAACACACACCTAACATAGACACCTAACACAGCCCTAACACACAGACAAAGCCCTAACACACACCTAACACAGCCCTAACACAGACCTACAGATACCTAACACACTCCTAACAGTCACTTAACACAGCCCGAACACACACCCAACACAGCCCTGACAGAACCCCGAAACAGACCTAACACACAACTAACACTGACCTACACACCTAACACAGCCCTAACACAGACACTTAACACAGCCCTAACACAGCCCTAATACAGTCACCTAACAGATACCTAACACAGACCTAACACTGCCCTAACAGACACCTAACACAGCCCTAATACAGCCCTAACAGAGACACCTAACACAGCCCTAACACACACCTAACACAACCCTAACACAGCTCTAACACACAGACCTACACAGCCCTAACAAACACCTAACACACACCTAACACAGCCCTAATACAGTTACCTAACAGATACCTAACACAGACCTAACACAGACACCTAACACAGCCCTAACACAGCATTAACAAAGCCCTAACAGAGACAACTAACACACACCTAACAGACACCTAACACAACTCTAACACACAGACCTACACAGCCCTAAGACACACCTAACACAGCCCTAAGACACACCTAACACAGCCCTAACACAGACCTACACATCCCTAACACAGACCTATCACAGCCCTAACACAGCCCTAACACAGACCTATCACAGACCTACAGATACCTAACACACTCCTAACAGTCACTTAACACAGCCCTAACACACAACTAACACAGCCCTAACACACACCTAACACAGCCTAACACACACATAACACACACCCAACACAGCCCTAACAGAGCCCTGACACAGACCTAACACACAACTAACACTGACCTACACACCGAACACTGCCCTAACACAGACACTTAACACAGCCCTGACACAGCCTTAACACAAACCTAGCACAGCCCTAACAGACCTAACACAGCCCTAACACAGTCACCTAACACAGACCTAACACAGACACCTAACACAGCCCTAACACAGCATTAACAGACACCTAACACAGCCCTAACACAGACCTAACACAGACCCACACAGCCCTAACACACACCTAACACAGCCCTAACACAGACATACACAGCCCTAACACACACCTAACACAGCCCTAACACACACCCATGACAGCCCTAACACACACCTACACAGCCCTAACACACACCTAACACCGACCTACCACACACCTAGCACAGCCCTAACACAGACCTCCACATACCTAACACACACCTAACACAGACCTAATACAAACTGTCTGCCAGTCGCAGTGACAACATCATGTCAGGCTGTGGGTAGAGTGAGGTGATGAAGGAGGCAGATTGTCATTACACCACCAGCCCTGATCTGCTCCTTCTGCCTGAGACCGAGGACATCACACTGCCATGTGATGAATCTGATGCCTTCACAGGAAAGCTGTTCTTCATCTCACCACATATGAATGAATGAATGAATGAATGATGATTAATTTTTTACATGTAAGTAAGCAGGATATATCATACAGATAAGCCATTGCCAGTAATCTGAAGTGATCAACAAATCCACACATCAAACTCAGTGAATAAATCTCCATATCCATCAGATTATTTGTCACATGTTGGAGGAGTAGGAGGAAGTATACACTTATTTTTTCTACCCCTTCTCCCCTACTCTTAAGTTAATTCAGCTACTATACATTTCAAACTCAATTCCCACTGTACTGTATAGTCCACATTCAATGCAAGTTGTGCTGCACAATACAAACTCACCTACTGTGAACAACAAGAGAAAAAAGAACACATCCTAAAGTAATGTACCAAGAATAAACAGATCTCTGTGCTATGTACAACCCAGATATCCACTCAGTGTCATAGAAAGAAAAAAAAATAAGAAGAAAATATTATCGAGATACATATGTGTTTAAATTATGTATATATATAGCTCTTTACTAAAAAATGTCAGTATGTCATCACCTGTTCACTGAGAGTGCATTTGAGACTTTATCAATGTTTTGTTTTGCATTGAGCCATGGGCTGCAGTCACTATGACAACCACTAGGACCCCATACCCACCAGCTGCTGGACTACAATGTATCAATCATAAACTTCTATGAATTACACCACAGATTAACAACCTGAGCTGAGGAAAAGGTTACCAATCATGTCCTGTAATACAGCTGAAACTTGTACTATCAGTAGTCCTCAGTACTGTGTCAGTTGTTCAGGTCCATGTTAAGTTTGTGGATAACCAATGAGGTTTTAGTTAAAAATATTAGCTTACCAGATAAACGATATAGAAAACATATAGTAAACACATTATAATGCTATGGATAATAATCCATCCTGATGTCAAATGTACAGTATAAGCTCTATCTATATCTATCTATCTCTGTCCGTCCGTCCATCCGTCTATCTATCTATGTATGTCTGTCTGTCTGTCTGTGTCTGTCTGACTATCCATCTATCTATTTCTGTCCGTCCGTCCGTCCATGTCTGTCTATCTATCTATCTGCCTGTCTGTCTGTCTGTCTGTCTATCTATCTATCTATCTTTTCATAAACGGGGCAACACAACATGCTTTACATAAAGTGACCATACAATAGAAACACAATTGTAAAAGTGCACATGTAGAAAATATAGAACAGGAGTGTATCTATCCATCCAACAGATATGGGGTGTAGTACTGGACAATCTAACGATGGTGTCCCTGGTAACGGTTGCTAGGGGCCTGTGGCGCACATCACCTCGTGTCATAGCTCCTAGCTGTCAATCAGTTGACGAGGGCTGACTCACTCACATGTTCAATTCTCCACACTGGTGACGTTCACCTTAGTGACAATGTTTATCTTGCTCGGTGACTTTCACACTTCCATCATGGCGACCGGTCCTGCATAAACCCAGACCTTATGTTCACAACTACAGCAGCACACAGCTGCAACGCAACTGTGAGTATACAGATGCAGTGTGCGTTTTTACAACACCCCCAATAACCACTGTGGTACACAGCAATACTTCTTCATATGTGAGTTCAGCAGTCCCACTAACACACAAACACAGCAGTACCACAAACACAACAATACCACAAATACAGCAGTACCACAAACACAGCAGTACCACAAATGCAACAGTACCACAAACACAGTGGTATCATAAAACACAACAGTACCACAAACACAGCAGTACCACAAACACAATAGTACCACAAACACAGCAGTGCCACAAACACAGCAGTACCACAAACACAATAGTACCACAAACACAGCAGTGCCACAAACACAACAGTACCACAAACACAGAGGTGAATAGATACTACTGGTGAACAAATCAGTCTGGCCTCAGAACAATGTGAACATGTGTTTATTATTATATTGACAGCTGATGATTACTTATGGCATAAAACAGACTTGTACTGTCTCATAAAGAATTTACTTGACTCACTGGATTATTTTGCTCCTTATTTGTTGAGCACTTTTCCTACCATTGAGTGTTTCTTTTAACAAAGTTTTATATGTATCAACACGGATACAGAAAAAAAAGTTAAATGCATAGCAGTACAGGCCTGTTTCATGTGTCGCGCACTCATCAGCTGCTAATGTGGTTCAACAAAGAATCATACAGCTTAGTTTGCCCAGCGTCATGCCCCTAATTTCAGTTGGACAGCAACCAATCAGATGAGGAAACATTCAAACTATAACAACCAATGGGGTAGGTACTTACAATGCACAGCAACCAATGGAGGGGTAGAATACATCACAACCGTTAAGGGACTGGGGCTTGTGTTGAAAAGCATTTAGGGACCAGGGCACTGTTGAAATGGCTTACATTAAAAATGTAACAAGGTAATTTATGTGGATTATATAGTGGGGTGGTGTTGGAGCACAGTTGGAAGGACAGGCAGTTAAAATATAAGAAAATATTAAAAAACATATTAAAAAAAACGAATAAATGCCATATGTGTATCATCTAATCGGGGGGGGTAATAAAGACTTTTTATTTATAGTTACAAAGGAGATATTTTTTCGGTGTCTACAACTGGTGGCCAATTCGTTTCTATGACACTGAAAAAAAATATCTCCTTTGTAACTATAAATAAAACATCTTTATTATTATCCACTCCCTCCCCCCGATTAGATGATACACATATGACATTTGTTAATTTTTTTAATGCTTTTTAATATTTTCTAATATTTTGACTACCTGCCCTTCCAACTGTGCCCCAACATCTCCCCAAAATATAATCCACATAAATTACCTTGTTATATTTTCAATGTACGCCTTTTCAACAGTGCCCTAAATGCTTTTCAAAACAAGCCCCAGTCCATTGGTTGTGATGTTGTGGGAGTGCAGGAACGAGGAGGAGAGATCGAGTCGAGTCAATTCCGTTTACCCACCACACAAAACGACACCGATACAGCACAATCTCTCGTGGCAACCGGCTAACCGCTAGGCTGCTGCAAACATGGCTCCACCCTGGAAACTCTAAGCAGTGCCTACGTCAGCACTCTTAACATCTGCCCTTAAAGGAGCAGCAGCCCCTGATGAATCTACCCTCAATTGTGTATCACCACACAGGCCCCCCCCAGAATTCACCATCATGAAAAAATGCAAAACAGCAATGTAACACTAAAGTAATCAGTGAAACACAAACAGCCAACAGGCGAACAGTCCTCAGTGAAACAGTCAACGTCTCGGGGGCGGACCAGGCGGCCAAAACGGCTGTGCTGAATGGGTATGGGGGCAGGGGACAGAGCCAGAGCCCGGGCAGGGGCCGAGGCTGGGCCTGAGAAGGGGGGCGTCCACATCGCGAGGGCAGGGCCAGTTCGACTGGCCCACCCAGGTCCAAATGGGCAGGCTTGAGACGGTCCACCAAGACCTGCTCCAGCTTGCCCCCCATGTCCACCAGAAAGTTCTTAGGCCCCGCTTCCAGGACGCGGAAAGGCCCGTCATAGGGGGAATACGGTGGCTGCCGTGGCGGATGAAGACGTACCTGGCCGACAGCAGATTCTTGGGGACGTAGGACTGAGGGAGGCAGTGGGGAGATGTAGGGATTGGAGCGAAAGCGTTTGGCACTGTCCCGGGCCACAGCTCAATGAGAAACTGCTGACCGGGGGGCCACAGCGTCCAGGAGAAACTCAACTCACCCGGGACATGCAGCGGCTGGCCGTAAACCAGCTCGGCAGATGAGGACTGGAGGTCTTACTTGGGGGCAGAGCGAAGGCCAAGCATGACCCACAGGAGGCGATCGACCCAGTTGCTGTCCGTGAGGCTGGCACGAAGAGTGGCCTTCATAGACCGATGAAACCGCTCACACAGTCCGTTGTTGTACACTGTGGTGTAGTGGAACTTCACCCCCCGCGCCTCCGCGATTGCAGTCCAGAGCTCTGACGTGAATTGCGGGCCCCTGTCAGAGGTGAGGTCAGCCGGCGTGCCAAAACGGGCCACCCAGGACCCGATGAACGCCCGGGCCACCTCAGTAGACGTGGTCAATGACAGGGGAACAGCTTCCGGCCACCTGGTGGTTCTGTCCACCATGGTGAGAAGGTGAATGAACCCGTGGGAGGGGGGCAGGGGGCCCACCAGGTCCACATTCACGTGGTCAAAACACCTCTCGGGCACCAGGAATGGCGCCAAGGGAGCTTTGGTATGACGGTGTACTTTGGAATGCTGGCACGCCACGCAGGAGTCAGCCCAGGCCTTGACGTCCTTCCTGAGGCCGGGCCAGACGAACTTGGCCCCCACCAGCTTAGTGGGTGCCTTCACACCCGGGTGGGAAAGGCCATGGATAACGTCAAAAACACGGCGCCGCCAGGCGGTGGGCACCATGGGGCGGGGCTGGCCCGTGGAAACATCACAGAGGAGTGTGGCATTGGCGCTGTCAAGCACCACCTCCTCCAACCTCAGCCCCATAGCGGCCGTCTGATAGGCCTGGATGTCCGCGTCAGTGGCTTGGTCTGCAGCCATGGCAGCGTAATCGAGTCCAAAGTGAACGGACCCTGCCACCGCCCAGGAGAGGCAGTCAGCGACCAAGTTGTCCTTGCCAGCCACGTGCAGGATGTCCGTGGTAAACTCCGAGATGGCAGAGAGCTGACGCTGTTGGCGCCCGGACCACGGCTCGGAGGTCTTGGCCATGGCAAATGTCAGCGGCTTGTGGCCGACGAAGGCAGTGAAACGGCGGCCTTCCAGCAGGAACCTGAAGTGTCGGGAGGCGAGGAAGAGACCTAGGAGCTCCCGGTCGAAGGTGCTGTACTTCTGCTCGTTGTCCTTAAGCTGTTTGCTAAAGAATGCAAGGGGCTGCCAGGCACCGCCCACCCACTGCTCGCACACCGCCCCGACCACATAGTCAGAGGTGTCGGTCGTGAGGGCAATCGGGGCAGTGGGGGACGGGTGCGCCAGCAAAGCGGCATTGGCCAGCGCAGCCTTGGCGTCGTTGAAAGCTTCGTCCATCCCCGGGGACCATTCTACCTCGCCCTTGGCTTCCTTGCCCCGCAGGGCGTCATACAAGGGCCGCATGCGGTGAGCTGTGTGGGGAATGAACCTCTTATAAAAGTTCACCATGCCCAAGAACTCCTGCAGGGACCTCACAGTGCGGGGGCGTGGAAAACTGGCGACGGCGTCCACTCTGGCAGGAAGTGGAATGGCTCCTTGCGGGGAGATGCGGTGGCCGAGGAAGTCGATGGACGACAAGCCAAACTGGCACTTGGCTGAGTTGACTATGAGTCCATGCGCACTGAGCCGCTCGAACAACTGCCGGAGCTACGTCAGGTGCTCCTCCGCGGATGCGCTGGCCACGAGAATGTCATCCAAGTAAACAAACAAAAACGGCATATCCCGTAGCACAGAGTCCATCAGCCGCTGGAACGTCTGCGCTGCCCCCTTGAGACCCAAGGGCACCCGCAGGAACTCGGAAGAGTCCAAATGGCGTGATGACCGCTGTCTTGGGCACGTCCCGTGGGTGGACCTGTACCTGGAGGTAGCCCCGCACCAAATCTACTTTGGAAAAGATGGTGGCCCCCGCCAGGTGGGCGGAGAAGTCCTGTATGTGCGGGACGGGGTACCGGTCAGGGGTTGTGGCGTTGTTCAGGCGACGAAAGGGGTGCCAACCGCTGTCAGCCTTAGAAACCATGTGCAGGGGGGAGATCCACGGGCTGTCCGAGCGGCGCAAAATGCCGAGGCGTTCCATGGTGGCAAACTCCTCCCTGACGATCGCTAGTGTAAACTACTAATGAGACACGTTAGTCCCTAGCTAACGGGTCTGACCCTTTAGCCGAGCGGTTAGTGATGTCGCCTTGTGGTGCAGTACATCCCGTATCGAATCCCGCACCGGGCGAGAAAATAACCGGTTACACTAGCTTAGCAGAGTCGAGGCGCCGAGCACGTGCGTAGACCGGGGGGGGGGGGCCGTCGGTGGCAATATGGTGCTCCACGCCGTGCTTGGCCACCGCTGACGAGAACGTAGGTGTGGTGAGGTCAGGGAACTCTGCGAGCAGTCGTTGATACGTATATCCGGCGGCGAGCATGTTTGACAGGCCGAGCGTCCCTGCACCTCCCAGTGTGCACGGGTATGTAGCGAAAGAGACAGCATCGATTAAGCGACAGTTCCTAACATCCACAAGCAGCCTGAACGCGCACAGGAAGTCCTCGCCCAGGAGGGGAACCGACACCGCGGCCATAACGAAGTCCCAGCCGAAACGCCGCCCGCCGAAACACACCTCCACATACTTGGTGCCGTAGGTACGTATGGGCGTGCCGTTCGCGGCATCCATCGGGGGGCCTTGTCCGCCGGCCATGGTGTCCGCGGCCGATGCAGGCAGGATGCTACGCTGAGCGCCCGAATCGACCAGCAGCCGCCGGCCAGATAAGGCGTCCTTGATAAACAACAGCCTGCTGTTCTCGCCGGCGCTCATAGCTGCTATTGAGTGCCGGCCCTGGCGTTTCCCTGGACGCTGAACCTGCATGGAGGGCGACACTGCTTGGCCCCGCCACCAAACCTGTTGTGGTAATAACACAAACCGCTGTCACGCTGGTGGCGGGCAGCCGCGGTGCCCGCTGCGTCCTCCAGCCGCGAGGGCGAGGTCTGGGCGGGGAGCATCGCATGAACGAACTGCTGCCGGTTGGCGAGGAGAATCCTGTCCGCTTCCGCACCCAGAGCGCGGTAGTCTTTGGTGGAGGAGAGGGGGATGCTGGCTAGCGCTGTGCGCACAGGTGCTGGGAGCTGCCGTAGAAAAATATGGGTGAAAATGAAGGAGGGGTCCGCCGAGCCCAAAACGGCCAACATCTTCTCCAGCAACTCAGAAGGTTTGCTATCGCCGAGTCCGTTGAGTGACAACAGGCGATCCGCCTTCTCCATCTCCGACAGCTCGAAGAGCTGTAAAAGGAAGGCCCTTGAGTGCGCCGTATTTTCCCACAGCCGGGGGGCTTCCAGTAGCCCCACAGCTCGGGCCGTCGTCCGGGCATCTAACGCCGTCACCACCTGGAAATACCTCGTAACGTCCCGCGATATTCCTCCCAGCTCGAACCGGGCTTCAATGTGCTGAAACCATGGCCGGGGACTGTGCTGCCAAAAGTCGGGCAACTTCACCGTCGCTGCTGAGATGCTAGCGCTAACATGAGCCATACCGTTAGCATCACCCGGAGCCGGAGCGGTGTCGTCATCGCTTTGGGTCGACATGTTCGTTGTCAACGTGCGGGGTCACCAATGTGGGAGTGCAGGAATGAGGAGATGGAGAGATCGAATCGAGTCAAGTCCGTTTACTCGCCACACAAAACGACCCTTATACAGCACAATCTCTCGTGTCAACCAGCTAATCGCTAGGCTACTGCAAACATGGCTCCAACCCGGAAACTCAAAGCAGTGCCTACTTCAGCACTCTGAACGTCTGCCTTAAAGGAGCAGCAGCCCCTGGTGAGTCTACCTTCAATTTTGTATCGCCACAATGTAATCTACCCCTCCATTGGTTGCTGTCATCGTAAGTACCTACCCCATTGGTTGTTATAGTTTGAATGTTTCCTCATCTGATTGGTTGCTGTCCAACCGAAATTAGGGGCGTGACGCTGGGCAACGCAAACTGTATGATTTTAGTGTAAACACATTAGCAGCTGATGACTGCGAGACGCACGAAACAGGCCTGTAGGGCAATGTATTAAAACTTTTTTCCTGTATCCGTGTTGATATTCCGCTCCTCATTAGTTGAGCCCTCACAACACCATTGACGGTTTCGGAAAAAACGCTATATATATATATACAGTGCATCTGGAAAGTATCCACACCCCTTCACTTTCCCCACATTTTGTTATATTACAGCCTTATTCCAAAGTGGATTAAATTCCTTTTTTTCATTAATCTACATACAATACCCCATAATGACAAAGCGAAAAAGGTTTTGTAGATTTTTTTCCAAATTTATTAAAAATGAAAAACTGAAATATTGCATGTACATAAGTATTCACACCCTTTACTCAGTTCTTGGTTGAGGCACCCTTGGCAACGATTACAGCCTCAAGTATGAAGCTACAAGATTGGCACACCTATATTTGGGGTATTTCTCCCATTCTTCTCCGCAGATCCTCTCGAGCTCTGTAAGGTTAGATGGGGAGCATTGCTGCACAGCTATTTTCAGGTCTTTCCAGAGATGTTCAATGGGGTTCAAGTCTGGGCTCTGGCTGGGCCACTCAAGGACATTCACAGACTTGTCCCGAAGCCACTCCTTCGTTGTCTTGGCTGTGTGCTTAGGGTCGTTGTCGTGTTGAAAGGTAAACCTTCGCCCCAGTCTGACGTCCTGAGTGCTCTGGAACAGGTTTTCATCAAGGATCTCTCTGTACTGTGCGCCATTCATCTTTCCCTCGATCCTGACTAGTCTCCCAGTTCCTGCCGCTGAAAAACATCCCCACAGCATGATGCTGCCACCACCATGCTTCACTGTAGGGATGGTATTAGCAAGGTGATGAGAGGTGCCTGGTTTCCTCCAGACGTGACTTTTGGCATTCAGGCCAAGGAGTTCAATCTTGGTTTCATCAGACCAGAGAATCTTGTTTCTCATGGTCTGAGAGTCCTTTAGGTGCTTTCTGGCAAACTCCAAGCGGGCTGTCATGTGCCTTTTACTGAGCAGAGGCTTCCGTGTGGCCACTCTACCATAAAGGCCTGATTGGTGGAGTGCTGCAGAGATGGTTGTCCTTCTGGAAGGTTCTCCCATCTCCACAGAGGAATGCTGGAGCTCTGTCAGAGTGACCATCGGGTTCTTGGTCACCTCCCTGATCAAGGCCCTTCTCCCCCGATTGCTCAGTTTGGCTGGGCGGCCAGCTCTAGGAAGAGTCCTGGTGGATCCAAACTTCTTCCATTTACCAATGATGGAGACCACTGTGCTCTTCGGGACCTTCAAAGCTGTAGAATTTTTTTTGTACCCTTCCCCAGATCTGTGCCTCGATACAGTCCTGTCTCGTAGGTCCACAGACAATTCCTTTGACTTCATGGCTTGGTTTCTGTTCTTACATGCACTGTCAACAGTGGGACGTTATATAGACAGGTGTGTGCCTTTCCAAATCATGTCCGATCAATTGAATTTACTACGGGTGGACTCCAATCAAGATGTAGAAACATCTCAAGGATGATCAGTGGAAACAGGATGAACCAGAGCTCAATTTTGAGTGTCATATGAAAGGGTGTGAATACTTATGTACATGCAATATTTCAGTTTTTTATTTTTAATAAATTTGCAAAAATTTCTACAAAACCTTCTTCACTTTGTCATTATGGGGTATTGTGTTTAGGTTGATGAGAAAAAAAAGGAATTTAATCCATTTTGGAATAAGGCTGTAACATAACAAAATGTGGGGAAAGTGAAGGGGTGTGAATACTTTCCGGGTGCACTGTATATATATATATTATATATATAATGGCATGAAACAGGCTTGTACTGTCTCATAAGGAATTTACTTGACTCACTGGATTATTTTGCTTCTTATTTGTTGAGCACTTTTCCAACAGCTGAGTGTTTCTTTTAACAAAGTTATATACATACATACATACATACATACACACACACACACACACACATACATACATACATACATACATACATACATACACACACACAAACACACACACACACACACACACACACACATATATATATATATATATATATATATATATATATAAAACTACCGTCGAGTGTTTCTTTTAACGTTATTTATTATATTTATCAGTCTTCAGAAAGTGGCCATGATATACTGAAAGTGGAGTGACACCACATTGTGTGTGTGTCCACATTATTTTCATAACTTGTGTGTTGTATCCTCTACAGTGTGCAGTAACAGGGTGGTTGTTCACGAGCAGGTGGTGGAGGTGGTGCATGGCCTAGAGCACCAGCCTTACCCATCATTATTAGCTTAAGCATGAATGGTCTTCCTTTCATCTCTTCGGTGTCACAATGGTGGTCTGCGACAGGGCAAGCATTTGTTCTTTTTAATGGTTTTCAAAATAGATTGTAAACCAGCCTCTCATCCTAGTCGGGAAAATGAGGACTGATACAGAAACAGCTTTGAATTATCTGCACCACCCAGCGAATGTTTTCATGTCTGCCCATGCCAAGCATGTCTGACCACATCCCGTACAGGTGGGAGTGAGACTTTGTTGGCTTGCAAAACAATTCAGCCCCCAGTTTTGTATTTCTGGATATCACGACATTTACAGTCTTGACCCGTTATTTGTCTTCATGGACTGGAATTGTGCAATTTGCGTAATGTAAGCATTTCAAACACACTTCTGGATTTTTTCCCCCCTTTTTCTCCCCACTTGTACTTGGCCAATTACTCTGCTCTTCCGAGCTGTCCCGGTCACTGCTCCACCCCCTCTACCGAGCCGCGGAGAGCTGCAGACTACCACCCCAGATAGCAAAGCTGCTGTGGCCTGGACCCGTCCCACACCCGACACTTTCATCTGGCCCACATACCGTGTGGAATGATGGCACTTGGGTGGTTAACTCCTGTTTGCCAGATCTGGGCCAGAACCAAGCCATAGCAATGCCGCACGTGCCACATATTTGCTAAAGGTGGCCCATATTTGTTTTGTGATATTTCGGCCATATTCACCATTTACCACACAGGCCACTTCAGGGTCACATCCAGATTACATGTTGCCAAGAGCACCACATCTTTGCCAAAAAAGGCCCACATTTGATTTGACATATTTGCTATTATACATGTGGGCCACTTCAGCCTCACATCCATTTTGTCAGGGCTAGGAGAAGGCCATCAGTGCCGCATCATTGCCTGAAGTGGTCCACATCCAGATGCTATCTGGGACATGTCTCCTCCGATACATGTGGAATCAGCAGCTGCTTCTTTTCACCTGACAGTGGGGAGTTTCGCTAGGGGGACGTAGCATGTGGGAGGATCACGCTATTCCCCCCAGTTCCCCCTCCCCCCTCCCTGAACAGGCGCCCCAACCGACCTGAGGAGGTGCTAGTGCAGCGACCAGGACACACACTCACATCCAGCTTCCCACCTGCAGACACAGCCAATTGTGTCTGTAGGGACTCCTGACCAAGCCAGAGGTAACACGGGGATTCGAACCAGCGATCCCCACGTTAGCAGGCAATGGAATAGACTGCTACACTACCACTGGCGTAACATATTTATTATGGGCCCTGGTGCAAGCAACCCTCGTAGACCCCCCCCCTCCCGTCTCTCTCTCACTCGCTCACACACACACACCACCACCACCATAGGTGGGTTTAGTAAGTAATTTTAGTAATTTATTTGTATAGCACCTTTCACAGATATACAATCACAAAGTGCTTCACAGCATAAAATATAACAAATAAAATAGAAATATCAAAGTAACAGACAAAGTTTACACAGATTAGTTATTGTAAAGGTCAGTACGTCAAAGATTGGCTACCCTTCAGAACCACGGAGAGCGGACGCACCACGGACAGAGTTCGGAAACCTAAACAGACGGTCTCTAAATCAAATCAGTCGACAAGGCAATGAAACAAGTCAACAAAGCAACTAGGCTGTAATATAGCTAATAGCCTTGTCATTCGACAGTAACAGGGGAGCACACATCAGACTCAAAACCTGGTAGATTGCATGGTTTGGCACGCACGCAGCACACATTGCAGCTTTCCTTTTTTTCCTTGCTCTCCTTCCTCTTTTTACATCCACTTTTATGTGTGTAACTCATGCTTGCTTGATTTTATTTTTCTAACGTTACTTAGGTAGGCTAGATAGGTAAATGATATTGCGCGCGCTAAACAAGCTATTGTCACATGCTCAAAACAGACACGTAACATTGGACTAGGACAATGCATGCAGAAATATTGACGGGCCCCCCCTAGCGACAGGCCCTGGTGCCACTGCACCGGCTGCACCACCTATATTTATGCCAGTGTACACTACCTCACCATTCTTTTGATCAGTCACCCTACATGTCCGTAAGCACTATTTACAAGTACAAGGTGCATGTATTTCTTGAATTTAAATGTCTACTTTTTTTTTTTAAATTATACTCGATGGTTATATTCCTTACTCTTCCTTGATACAATGACTATTATATATATATATGTGTGTGTATATATGTATATATATATATGTATGTGTGTGTGTGTGTATATATATATATATACATACACACACACATAGATAGATAGATAGATAGATAGATAGATAGATAGATAGATAGATAGATAGATAGATAGATAGATAGATAGATAGATAGATAGATAGATATACAGCCCTATGTGATGGCCTGGCGGCCTGTCCAGGGTGTCTCCTCGCCTGCCGCCCAATGCCTGCTGGGATAGGCTTCAGCATCCCTGCGACCCTGAGAGCAGGATAAGCGGTTCGGATGATGGATGGATATATTATATATTTTATATATAAATAATCGAAGACGCTGTCATTGCCAAACATTGCCTAACAGAGTGTGCTCCATCTTGAACTTCTGCCACAACACTGCAACTGCACACTGCTCTGATAGTGAGCTGCTTCTGGATGCACCACGCAACCGCACGCTCAATAACCGTCACACACATCATGTCTATCCCAGGGCCATAGGGCCTTTAAAATAATGCCACGGGCCTGACAACGAGATATGGGGGCATGTTTTTCAAGTGATATGTATTAATGCTGAAACAATAAGTTGATTATGATTCGTCGATCAAATAATCGATTAGTCGTTTATCAAGTAAAAACACCAAACAGCTGCTAGTTACAGCTCCACAAGTACTGAGATCAGGAATCAGGGACACTTTGTCGTTTCATTTCGTGCGCTTGTGTACATGAAATGAAACGGAAGTGCCGTTTGCCCCAGCCCACAGCAGTACAACACAGACAAAAACACATCCAAAAACTACAAGAACACACATATCCAAACTAACACATATCTAAACACATATCCAAACTAAACAAAAAATCACTCACTATCCAAGAGAACGAACGCCTGCCAGAATGAGTGTCGGAACCGCCGGTCTGCATAGTGTAACGTGCATGGATAAGCAGACACGTTGGTCCTTGACTAACGGGTCAGACCCTTTAGTCGACTGGTTAACGTTGTCGCTTGCGGAGCGGGAGACACAGGTTCGCGTCCCGGCCATGGCGACGGTCTCCCAGACTGCCCCCCGAATTCGCGACAATATGTTAGCAGTAAGCTTAGCCTGCCCCGCTTCCGCGTCCCGTCAGAGCGCCATCGGAGGAAGCAGACCAAGCTCTCCCAGCCAGACACCCGCGACACACCTCCCCGCACTCCTCAAGATGACACGAAAGCCGCCAGACCGCCCTCGGTGTTATCGGAACTGCCGGTCTGCATGGGCTAGCAGTTAGCTTAGCTTGCTCCGCTCTCCCAGCTCTCCCAGCCATCAAACGAAGACAAAACTTAGACGTGGACAAAGACACTGCATGGACGGTACTGGGCGACGCCGCCGCAAATGGGATTTCACGCCGCCATCTTCCGGTACTGGGTGAGGTCGCTACAAAACGCGAATTCGCGCAGCCATCTTCCCACACTGGAAACGGTGCCTTTCTCTGATTCACGTCATCATAAAATGGATACTTTAGGTTTATTTTGGCTGCTGGTCAGGCTAAGTAAAACAAGTTAAGACATAATAGTAATAATAATAATAATAACGTTAAGACATAATAGACACAGTTCCAACTCCTCCCCTCTAGTGGGCACTACAGAGCACTGTACCCTAAAACAACCAGATATAAAAAACAGTTTCTTTCCACAGGCTGTCATTCAAATGAACACTTAACATTCTGAAATACATCACACCATTGTGTATATACTGTACCGTACGTTGTACACACTGGTACACTCTGCCATGTCCATCTACCTCACGCATGTATGTAAGTAACCTGCTCTCAGCATCTCTGATATATTCTCTGCACCACTGCACCTTAGCTTATTTCGCCTGTATAAGTCAATCATTGTGTATGTATCTGAGGATTGTTGTGTTTTAGTGTTGTTATTCTATGTTACGTACACGGAGAGAGCCATGAAACCAGAGTCAAATTCCATGTATGTGCAAACCTACATGGCCAATAAACATGATTCTGATTCTGATATCGCTTTGGGCTCTGGGAACTTGTGACTGGCAATTGCCACACTTTTTAAATATATTATAGGCTAAATGATTAATTGTTCAATTGAAAAAAAACAATCAAGAGATTAATTGCTAATGAAATTAAATGTGAGTTGTAGCCCTAGTACATATGTCAACTTATTATGAGCCAGATGATGATGATGTAAATGAGAACAAAGAGGAGAACAAAAAAATATAGTAGACATCCTTGAACACATCAGAATCAGAATCATATTTACTGGCCATGTAGGTGCCCAGACAGCAAAATGAAACTGGGCCAGATCTTGGCCGGATGTATCACAGCAACTGGCGCAGATCTGCAAAACGGATCCGCCCCAGTGTCTTTTTGACTTAGGAGGCCACACTCTGGCCAGAAGCACGGGGCGGTCTAGGAGCGGAAGTGATTGCTATAATGATCCGCAGAAGCGGGGGGCGGTCTATGGGTGGATGTGATTCTTGTGCGGATCTGCCGGACTGTGGGCGGATCCGGCCCAGTGTCAGGCGCTATGAGGGTTTGCACATACATGGAATGTGACTTCGGTTTCGTGGCTCTCTCAGTGTACTTAACATAGAAGAACAACAGTACAACACAACAATATTCATATACACAGTTAGGTCCATAAATATTTGGACAGTTACACAGTATTTGTACTTTTGCCCCTGTACACCACCACAGTGGATTTGACATGAAGTATTTGAGATATGATTGAAGGGTAGACTTTCAGCTTTAATTTAAGGGGTTAGATAAAAATATGGTATCAACTGTTCAGGAATTACAGCCATGGCTATACAGGGTCACCCCATTTTCAGAGGCTCAAAAGTAATTGGACAAACAAACATAACTATGATTATAACAATTATAATTAATGTTTGGAGAAAAATCCTTTGCAGTCAATGACTGTCTGAAGTCTGGAACCCATCGACATCTTCAAACTCTGAGTTTCCTCCTTTGAAATGCTCTGCCAAGACTTAATGGCAGCTGCCTTCAGTTGCTGGTTGTTTATGGGGGGGTTTTGGCCATTAGGTTGACCTTCAGCAAGTGAAAAGCATGCTCAATTGGGTTGAGGTCAGGTGACTGACTTGGTCACTGATGAATATTCCACTTTTCTGTCTTGAGAGACACCTGGGTTGCTTTCTCAGCTTGTTTTGTGTCATTATCCATCTGCAGTGTGAAGCGCCATCCTTTCAGTTTAGTGACATTTGGCTAAATCTGAGCAAATGGTGTATCCTTATAAACATCACAATCCATCCTGCTACTTCTGTCAGTAGTCACATCATCAATAAACACCAATGACCAAGTTCCCCTGGCAACCATACATGCCCATTTCATAGCACTACCTCCACCATGTTTGACAGATGATATGGTATGCTGAGAATCATGAGCTATTTTTTCTCCCTGTTAAAGGTTTTTTTTAGGGAGTTTTTCCTTATCCGATGAGAGGGTCTAAGGACAGGATGCTGTGTTGCTGTTAAACCCACTGAGGCAAATTTGTAATTTGTGATATTGGGCTATACAAATAAAACTGATTTGATTTTATTCCTTTTGTTCTCCACACTTTTCCTCTTCCTATCCTTCTGGTACAAGTTAATCATTGCTTCATCTGTCCAAAGAACCTTGTTCCAGAATTTGGTAGATTTTTAGATGTTTTTAAACACAGTCTAATCTGGCCTTCCTGTTCTTAAGTGACACCGGTGATTTTCACCTTGTCGTAAACCCTCTGTATTTATTTCCATGCAGGCGTCTCTTGATTGTAGACTTGGACATTGAGACCCCTACCTCTCAAGAGTGTTTTTGACTTCATTAGATGTTGTGAATGTGTTTGTCTTCACTAGGGAATGAATTCTGCGATCATCCACTGTAGATGTGTTCTGTGGTCTTCCAAGCCTTTTGGTGTTGCTGAGCTTGTCAGTGCATCTTTCTTTTTAAGAATGTACCTAAATGTTGACTTGGCCACTCCTGAAGTGTTTACTATCCATCTGATAGATTTCCTTTGCTTTTTCAGCCTAATGATGGCCCCCATCACTTGTATTGACACCTCTATGGACTTCATGTTGAGAGTTCCAATGAACAGCTACCAAATGCAAATGTAAATACATGGAATGAACTCCAGACCTTTTATCTGCTTAATTTGTCATGGGATAATGATGGAAAAGGTCTTACTTGCCCATGGAACCACTTGTTAGTCAAGTGTCCAATTACTTTTGATCCTCTGAAAATGGGGTGACCATATATAAAACTGGCTGTAATTCCTGAACGGTTAATGCAATATTTTTGTCCGACCCCTTAAATTAAAGCTGAAAGTCCACACTTCAATCACATATTGGTTACGTCATTTCAAATCCACTGTGGTGGTGGCCAGGGGCAAAATTGCAAAAATCGTGTCACTGTCCAAACCCTTATGGACCTAACTGTATATACACAAGGATTGACTTGTACAGGCGAAATAAGAGGTGATAAAGTGCAAACAAAAATGGTTAAAACACTCTTTTCCATTTGACGGCAACCTCCTTCATACGGTCCGTGCAGCACGTTAATTTATTTCCAGGGTAGATGACAAATGTACACTTCCTAGATGCACACGAGGCTACATATTTACTGAGCCATCAGAAAACACTAAGAGGAGTTGTATCATGCGGTGACAGAGAGGGACTCAACAAGGAAAGAGAGGGATGGGGGGAGAGCGTGTGAGAGACAGTTAAATGGAGGGAGGGAGCGGTGGGGGTAAGAGGAAGGGTACTCCAAGGAACACCTAAGGGCACTTACTGAAATGAAGTGTGCATTACCCGGCCCCTGCAGGCACGAGTTAGAGTGCCCACACCGATCACTCACAAAGTGCCTTTTCTTTGTTTGAGCCTGCCTACGAGTGTGACATTGACGTCCCCAGAAGAACAGCTTTTCATCATACACCATATAACCCCCAAATAAAAGAAATGGTTCCTGTTTCTAATTCTTCATATATGGGCATACTGAGTTTGTGGGAGAAGCAATAATGGGAATTTTGTTTATAAGAGACGATGCAACATAATGTGTTGTAATAGTTGCCTTTCGAAGCACGATAACATACTCTTACCTGATCGCCTCAGGGGATCACTTATGCTACACAATTGTCACAGTTACACGTCATATCTAGTTGTTGACTTTATCATCACCAATGCTTTAAGTCACAATACAAGTCTGAACTCAAATAGATTCAGACTTTTCTTATATTACAGATTAGCAGGTGGTTGAGTGAATATGTGATTGGCAGTCTACATGGTTTGAATGCATTCATTCATTCATTCATTCATCCATTATCCAAACCGCTTATCCTGCTCTTGGGGTCGCGGGGATGCTGGAGCCTATCCCAGCAATCATTGGGTGGCAGGCAGGGAGACACCCTGGACAGGCCACCAGGCCATCACAGCCATCACCCCCCCCCCCTCACACACACACACACACACATACACATTCACACCTTCGGACAATTCAGTATGGCCGATTCACCTGACCTACATGTCTTTGGACTGTGGGAGGAAACCGGAGCACCTGCAGGAAACCCACACAGACACTGGGAGAACATGCAAACTCCACACAGAGGACGACCCCCAAGGTTGGACTATCCCAGGGCTCGAACCCAGGACCTTCTTGCTGGGAGACGACCGCGCTAACCACTGCGCAACCGTGCCACCCAACCAATTCAAACCATCCATCCATTCATCCATTATCCGAACTGCTTATCCTGCTATCAGGGTCGCGGGGATGGTGGAGCCTATCCCAGGAGTCATTGGGTGGCAGGCGGGGAAACACCCCAGACAGGCCACCAGGCCATCAAAGGTTCATGCAAATGTCAGAGAAAAAGGGTAATTGTCAGTCATATTCTGCTGCATTTTTATTCAACCCAATGAACACAGCACTAAAGTTTTGTTATTTATATTAAATATTGCAGCCATTCTAAAGATTATTCATTGCCAACACATGGCAGCATACAACAGGATGCCAGAGGAATTGGATTGAGTAATTTGATATACTTAAGGGGTAGGGCTAGGGCTGCACAATACTGGAAAAAAAACTCACATTGCAATATATGTATTGTTATATGAAAAAAAATATATGAATTTTCACTAGATGACCTGAATAGCTATATTTGGAAAGAATTAATAATTCTAGAATGACCGGGGTGATGTTGGTAGAGACTGCTGGAAAAATTGCTAAAAGTGAGCGGCGCCTTTTTTCACAATTCATACGGGAAGAGCCGGAGGCGGAGCCAGACAGATGATTCAAACCAACCAATTCAAACCATGCCGTCCTAATGTAAACATGATCCAAAGATTAGGTTTGTGAGAACTTCATGAGGGCACAGATTTTAATAAATACGCCTGGGACACCTGGGAATGTGATGTCATTACACACAACGGTCACAAAAATATTCTAGAAATTACATTGGAATAACAAGCGTTAAAAGGTTAAATCAACTCTATTAGCGGTCTTTATGCAGAAGCATGGGTGTGCTATGGGTTCCCCAGTCTCACCAACTTGTATATGGAGGAAGTGGAAAAGAGGACTCTGATGTCCTCTCCAGGGACACTGGTTCAGATTTGTGGACAACACCTGGGTTGAAATTAAATCTCTGGATGTACCACATTTCACCGACCACGTCAACTCTGTGGACAACCACATCAAGTTCACCAAGGAGGATGTGAAAAATGACAGGTTGGCCTTCTTACACTGTGATATTGCAATTGATGATGGGGGGCATTTGATTGTTGTTTACCGTAAACCAACACATACTGATCAGTACTTAAGGTCTGACTCTCATCATCCACTGGAGCACAAACTGGGAGTCACCAGGACGCTGTACCACCGAGCTGACAACGTCCCCACCGACACAGCGGCCGGAGAAGGGGAGAAACCCCACATTAGACAGGCCCTGGTTAAGTGTGGTTATCCTATCTGGGCATTTGTCAAAGCCAGAAAGACGCCCAAACAGGGCAACAGCTGATCGAAGAGAGGAGAAGGACAACGGCTGCCTAAGTGTAAAGCAGTGGTGATCCAGCATGTGGCGGGAGTGTCGGAACAGTTGAAACACGTATTGTCCAAACATTGCAAACGCTGAAACAATCCACAATTGAATCCGAACACTGAAATAAATCATCATTCATTCATTAATTGCATCTCAGTTGCTTTCAAACCCAAAAACACTTTGTGCCAGAAATTAGTCCACCCCAACTGTCGAGTCCCTCGGCACAAAATCAAAAACTATTAAAAAATATTTTTAAAAAACAAAGTGTACACTGTTAAGTGTCAGGAGGATTGCCGTGACTTGTACTTCGGTGACACCAAACAGACGCTGGCCAAGGGGATGACACAACACAGAAGAGCTAACATGTCAGACCAGGACTCCACAGTCTACACCATCTACAGGCCAGTGGCCACTCTTTCAATGAGGATGTGCACATCCTTGATAGGACTGGAATGCTGGTTTGAACGGGGAGTCAAAGAGGGCATCTATGTGAAGAGGGAAAGACCATCCCTGAACCCCCCGGGGGGGGGGGGGCAGCATAAGTCACCATCTTACAATGCTGTGATTTCCAACCATTCCCCAATCCTCTGTAAATAGTACACATGACCATTGTAACTCTAGATAATGGTCACGCCAATTTGCATATGAAACCGATCGTTGGTTGTGGTTGTTATGCCACTGTATTGTTTATAAGGGTGGGGATACCTGTAGTCAGTTGAGACTGAAGAGGTCACTTAGATGAGTGATGAAACATGTCTCTCAATAAACGTTGTGTCCAGATGAACTGATTCAACTTTCTTTTAACTCTGCTAGAAGGTGAAAGTCCTCCAAGAGAGCAGGCCGCTCGTCTATAAAATAGCAAATATGCAAGAGAAGAAGTCCTGTTCCAGTGAGACTTTCAGATCATTGGTGCAGTTGCGGTGACAAAGATTTTATTTGCGAGGACGTTCATAGTTCACTATCAGCTTCATTAGATAGTAGTCATGGGACAACATGTCAACTGATGGGTGAGCAAAAATGCCGCAAAACATATTTTTAATCTTTGAAGAGAATATGTGTAATTTCTAACCTCTGTCACTCAGCGGTGTGAATAACAAGTACAACCCGAGGTACACATGACTGATCGTCTTCAGTTGGTATAAGCTTGTTGCAGTGACTATGTAGTTGCTGCAAGTACTGAAAATGTGAGCCAAGGCGTTTGAGGGCGGGACATCAAGGGCCTTCACCCGTAAAAAAAAAAGAGAGAAAGAAAACCGTCAGACAACCTGGCTCCTGTGTTTCTGAAGGCTGGGGAATGGAGCTATGAATCAGTACCACTCAGCCACCCCTGCTGTTATGTATTAATCGTATTATGCATCAGGAAAGCCAAAAATTACACAGCGCACATTCAGCATCACTGCATGGGAGTACTCATACTTTGCATTCTTTTGTAAGTCAAGGGAGCTCTACTTGACAATTCATCCATTCATCCATCCATCCATTATCTGAGCCGCTTACCCTGCTCTCAGGGTCGCGGGGATGCTGGAGCCTATCCCAGCAGTCATTGGGTGGCAGGCAGGGAGACATCCTGGACAGGCCACCAGGCCATCACACAGGGCCAACACACACACACACACACACACACACACACACACACACACACACACACACACACACACACACACACACACACACACACACACACACACACACACACACACACACCTAGGGACAATTAAGTAATGCTGGTTCACCTGACCTATATGTCTTTGGACTGTGGGAGGAAACCGGAGCACCAGGAGGAAACCCATGCAGACACGGGGAGAACATGCAAACTCCAAACAGAGGATGACCCCCC
The DNA here is from genome assembly GCF_029633865.1 of Lampris incognitus. Lineage (NCBI taxonomy): Eukaryota > Metazoa > Chordata > Actinopteri > Lampriformes > Lampridae > Lampris > Lampris incognitus. Next base: position 58,126,509 of record NC_079215.1, read on the forward strand.
AAGGTTGGACCACCCCAGGGCTCGAACCCAGGACCTTCTTGCTGGGAGGTGACCACGCTAACCACTGTGCCACCATGCCGCCTAATGACAATTCATTTACTTGACAATTCATTTAATTTTATTCTAACAATACATGCAACGGTGAATGTTCTTAATTACAATCCTGGGTAATGTGTCATTTGCTTTATGGGCTATATTTTAAGCAGTTGAATGACTGGGACCAAAGTGGTGTCTCTCGTGTTATTAGTCAATATGACTAATGCTTTAGCAGAGCTAAACAGTAGGACACTTGATTAGTTCCCCACTCAAATTTTTGTCTCTGAACTCAAAAATGTGTTTTGTTGAAGTTCTTATTTTTTGGGATGTGGTATATTAAACAACCTGATGACTACCTGATATATTAAACAACCTGATGACTACCTGATATATTAAACTACCTGAAAACTACCTGATATATTAAGCTACATGATGACTACGTGATATATTACACTACCCGATATATTAAACTACCTGATGACTACCTGATATATTACACTACCTGATGACTACCTGATATATTAAAAACCTGATGACTAGCTGATATATTAAACTACTTGATATATTCAACTACTCTATGACTACCTGATATATTAAACTACCTGATGACCACCTGATATATTAAACTACTTGATAACAACCTGATATATTGCACTACCTGTTATATTACACTACATGATGACTACCTGATATATTAAACTACCTGCTGACTACCTGATGAAAGATTTTTTTTTCATGGACCTTTTTATAGTTTAGTTCAAGTATACTTATTTGGCAACAGCTACCAGAGTATTGGAGTGGAGTGAAGCAACAGCAATTTCCACTCCTTGCTCAAAGCATTCTGTAATCACTCAACTCCCACTTCACTTCAGGTTTACCGTTTTCCACTCATGTTCTCTCCTCGCTCACACATCAGAGAAACCCCACCCTGTGCCTGCTCCAGGGTTTGAAACCACTGATATATATATAATTAAAAAAAAGTTTATCGTAAATCAATCGAGTCATGCTTATAATAAACAATGCTTATTATACATCAGCGCTTGAATCCCATTCATCATTTCTTACCACCATGTCAGAACATTTGCTGCCCGTGCAGCTGTTTATCATCACCGACCAACTTTGTTGCCAGCTATCGACTGTCGTCTGCAAAGAATAGCCTGTATACTACAACTGCTACACACCAACTGAATAAACTAGTATTAGCAGCAGTGAACAAATATTTATTTTGGTTCTATGAAAATCTGCTATTTATGTCACTGGTAGGAATATGCATGCAACCCCCCCCCCAAAAAAAAGAAAGAAAAAGAAAACTTGTGAGATGTGAGTTCAAGACAAGCCCTGTTGTTGTTGTTTTTTTTGCTATGCATCTTCTACCATCTGCATCTGTATTTAATTTCAGATTCTATTGACCTACAATACACAAGGACACAAACGTCATAAAACAGGTCATTTTAGACACAAAGTACTGTTGAATGGGCCAATTTCAAAATGTAGAAGAGACGTGAGCATATTTTATTACGGATTGAGTGTTTCAGTGGTGTACATTTTGCTAACTACTCAGGTTCAAGTTTAGGCTATGGTGAACTGAAGACTTCACTCATCTGAACTAATATTAAGTTTAACTGTGGGAAAGATTCATCTTAATATCTTATAGTGGAGGCTTTAATCCTGATTTAATCACGAGGACTGTTATTAAATAAAATCAATTCCATTGCATCATGGGCCAGGGCAGAGCGGTGTCGTAGGGAGAACGCCGACACTCTTTAAAAAAAGTGGCTCTTCTCTCTCGAGGCCAAATCACATACTGTGACTGCCACTACTATATCTATTGGCAAATATGTTTTACAGTGTAGGAGATAATCCAGGAGTACACAAAGTGTTCAGATAAAAGTCCAGTATTGTGTATTTTCTTAACTGCTTTTCCTTGTTGTGCAGTTGCAGGGGTGTACTGGGAAATAAATTCTAGTTTATCAAATAACGTAAACTATCACATGTTGAAACTCTCCCATAATGACAACTGTCTCTTCTTCTAGGGTTTAACGCTGCAGGGATTTATAACAGGTAAGTAGCGCCTGTAACTTCAGGTCATACCGGCACATGTGGCGTGGAGTGGTACTGCAGGTGAAGTTTTTTTAAAAAATTTATTTCTGATTTTTCCCTTTTTTCTCCCAATTTAGCGACCAATCGATCCCTATTTTAATTCAAACACCCACCCTCGCACCGCATGCGTTCGCCAACTGCATCTCTCCGGCCGGCAGTCTCGAAGGAGACGCCTCCCCACTTTCGTGACAAGGCGACTCCAGGCCGAACCACTGTTGTTTCCCACGCACACAGCGACGCATTCACGTGGCGAACACAAGCCGACCCCGCCCCCCTCCCTGTGGGCAACTGCATCGACCCAAAGCCGACGCTTAGACCGCTATACCACCGCGGACCCCTAGGTTAAGTATTTTAACAGGATATCACACTACTGGTTTTGCAATTTTCTGTGCTTAGTTCACTGATCGATAGATTCGCTAGTTTTCTTTCTCAAACAACTCTTGTGTTTAGTAGGCAGCCTAGTTTGTTTACTAGTTTCGAGCTTAGCAGTTAGCTGTATTGCGTTTGCAGTCAAAGCAGCCTCGTTAAAACGGTGGTTTGTGGTGACTGTTCCGTACTTACAGATAGGCTGTCTCTATTAGAGAGACGTGTCCGTGAGTTAGAGCGGCTTATGTCGGCGAGGATTACATTACACATGGCGGGCACTCCAGATAGCCTTAGCAGGTACCTGCTATTGTTAGCACTAGCTCAGCCTCGTCAACAGATGCGGCAGAGTTTGTCTCTGTTTACCGGCATGGGAAGGCTTGCAAGAGCAAGCCACCAGTCGTGTGGCCTGGTCTGCAGTCACCTCCCCGACTGCAAACGGGTTTTCGCCCTGTTGGTAGTCCTATCGGCCAACGCCACTTTCCCAATCCTGTCGACAGAGTAAAGCAACGCACGCTAGTGGTAGGAGACTACTCCATTACCCGCAATATCAAATTCTTCTTCTTCTTCTTTTGGCTTGTTTCCCAGGGGTCGCCACAGCGGATCTGATAGTTTCAACCTGTACCCTGTGAGGGCACAGCACGGATGGCGGTTGTTGTTAACCCGGGCCTTGACCGATCCGGTATGGTCTTGTCAATCGGTATAATGATTTGGCAATATCAGATTATCAATATCAATTATTATTATTATTTATTTCGTGTTTCCTGTTTTACTTCCTGTAGAGCCGGGTCTAAACTATGGACCTCAGGCACTATAGGGCAGATGTGACTTGACTGACAGTATTCGTCGTAATATGTGGGCTGTTCCAAGTAGGGCGATCTTCTGGACTGCATGGATGTTGACGTTGCCTGGAATATGGTTGGTGAACTTTTCCATTCCCTTCTTCATGAGTCCTAGAGCTCTGATGACTGCTGATGTTGTTTCGGTCTTCATACCTCACATCCTGTTGATTTCAATCTCCAGGTCTTTGCACTTGGTCAGCTTCTCTGTGACTTTCACTGAGGTGCTTTTTTTCAGACGGTAACGCCATGTCGATGAGCATGTACCTCTTTTCCTCCCTGTCCCTGATAATGATGTCGGGCTTGTTGGCTTATTATTATTATCATTATTAATATTATTATTATTATTAGCTTCTTCAGCCTTGGTTCACTGTTTACCCGAGGGCAGAGTCTCCGACATAAGAGGATAACTTAAGGTGCTGGCATCACGGAGGGAGAATCAGGGAACCCAGGCACACAGCACCAGTACTTTGAGCAACACCGTTATTTATGTCGGCACCAATAATGCTAGGATGAAACAATATGAGATCACAAAAGCCAGCCTAGTCAGGATGCTTAAATTGGCCAGATAGATATGTTCACATCAATTAATTGTCTCTGGTTTCTTACCCGTGAGGGGTAATGATGAGATGGACAGTAGGCTCACCTCAATGAACTGCCGGCTGGCTCGTTACTGTAATGAGCAGGGATTTGGCTTTGTTGATAACTGGCGTTCATTCTGGGGCCGCCCTTAACCTGCTGAAAGTGGACGGCATTCACCCGACTGGGGATGGCACCGCTCTTTTGTCTAGCAATATAGATAACTGTTTATGTTTAGTTTGACACTAGGGACTTATCATTCAGCAGATTGCAGGTGATTAGAGAGCCTGCTGGGTTTAAATCCAGTGTGGATGTGGAGTCAGGTAGTTTAATTAATATGTTTACTTAGGGAATTTCTCATAGTGTAGATTATCAGACTGACAGCTTGGTCTATAACATTGAGACCGTCTCCCTGTTGTATTGCTCCCAAGTTCCCCTCTACTAAACGTGTGAATCACAGTAACCTAATAATCATTCCTACCACTGGTGATGGTGAAATGTGCAACATAGTACCTAATCTACAGAACCAAAGATCTAATGTCATCAAAACTGTGACCACACATCGTTCAAAAGCATAGGTCTTCAAAACCGTACACTAATAGATAATACAAGGTGTCTAATTCCAGTTAGTATTTCATCTGTTTGTAGCTCTAAAGTTCTGCCCACTACTGGTCACTTCAATAAGATGCTTAAATTTGGTTTCATAAATATCAGACCACTGTCTACCAAAGCCTTACTAATAAATGATCTGATTCTTCAACATAGATTTGACATGATTGGGTTATGTGAAACATGGCTGAAACCAACTCACAGAAAGTTGAATCAGTTCATACGGACACCATGTTTATAGACAGCCATGTTTCATCACTCATCTATGTGACCTCTTCAGTCTCAACTGACTGTAGGTATCTCCACCCTTATGAACAATACAGTGGCCTAATGGCTGAAACCGTCGATCGTTTTATATGCAAATTGATGTGACTATTAACTAGAGTTAAAATGGCCATGTGAACTATTCACAGAGGATTTGGGAATGTTTGTAATCACATCATTGTAAGATGGTGAAAATGTGTAATTGACAATATGTAGTGTTACATCATGCCAATAAAGTCATTTAAATATGAATTTGATGACAGATGTACTCTTAGCAACCCCCCCCCCCAGTTCAGGTATAGTTGTTCCCTCTTCACATAGATGGCCTCTTTGATACCCAATTCAAACCAGCGTTCCTCCCCATCGAGGATGTGCACATCCTCATCCTTGAAGGAGTGACCACTGGCCTGTAGATGGTGTAGACTGTGGAGTCCTGGTCTGATGTGTTAGCTCTTCTGTGGTGTGCCATCCTCTTGGCCAATGTCTGTTTGGTTTCCTCGATGTACAAGTCATGGCAATCCTACCGGCACTTAACAGTGTACACTATATTGCTCTGTTTGTGCCGGGGGACCCGATCATTGGGGTGGACCAATTTCTGGTGCAGCGTGTTTTGGGGTTTAAAAGCAACGGAGACGCAATGAATGAATGAATGAGTGGTGGTTTATTTCAATGTTTGGATTCAGTTGTTTCAATGTTTGGAAAATACATATCTCAGCTTTTCCGACTTTCCCGCCACATACGGAATCACCACTGTTTTACGCTTAGACAGCTGTTGTCCTTCACCTCTCTTAAATCGGCTGGTGCACTGTTTGGGCATCTTCCTGGCTTTGACAAATGCCCAGTTAAGACAACCACACTTAACCAGGGCCTATTTAATGAGGGATTTGTCCCCTTCGCCAGCCGCTGTATCGGTGGGGCCGTTGTCCGCTTGGTGGTACAGTATCCTGATGACTCCTACTTCGTGCTCCAGAGGATGATGAGAGTCAAACCTTCAGTACTGATCAGTATGTGTTGGTATACAGTAAACATCAACAATCAAATGTCCCCCAACACCAATTTCAATTTCACAGTCTAAGAAGGCTAATCTGTCATTTTTCACATCCTCCCTGGTGAACTTGACGTGGTTGTCCACCGAGTTAATGTGGTCGGTGAAATGTGGTAGACTCAGGTACACAGCAGCTTCTAACACTTTTTTCTATATCAGACATGAGGGTCCAAGGACAGGATGTTGTGTTGCTGTAAAGCCCAATGAGGCAACTTTGTAATTTGTGATATTGGGCTATACAAATAAAATTGACTTGACTTGGCTTGACTTCACCAGGAAGCATACACAACCATAAATACATCCCCTTAACACATTGAGCAGAACCGTGAGACTTGCAGTTGAGACAGCTGGTGTGAGTAAATTTCTTGCAACACTTCTGTCATGTTAATTTAATTGGTGACAAAATCATTTGATAGCCTCTTTCTGTGAGGGATAAACTGCTGAGATGCTATCTTTTTATGCAGTGTGTTTGACCACAGCACCTTAAGCTTTCCACAGCATCTTATCACCATTTACTGGGATTTTACTGTTTTTTGGGGAGGGTTAGATGATTAAGACTTGGCTCTTCAAGCTGAAAAATGGGACTAACTTGGATATTGCCGATATTTGCCAATGCCAGCTCTCCCAGCCAGACACCTTCCGCACACCTCCCCGCACTCCACACAACACCAAAAACACAGTCAACGCACGCTAGACGAGGCCGCTGCCAGACTGCCCTCTGTATTATCGGAACTGCTGGTCTGCATGGGCTAGCAGTTAGCTTAGCCTGCCCCGCTTCCGTGTCCTGTCAGACCACCCTCGGTGTTACCTCTGTGGATACAGCTCCAGGCAGGGCTGTGGTCCCTAGGCCCACAGGACGTGGCAGACCAAGCTCTCCCAGCCGATCCAGCACCAGCTCTCCCAGCCATCAAATGAAGACAAACTTAGACGTGGACAAAGACACTGCAGGGACGGTACTGGATAAGGCCACCAAAAACGTAGGTTTGCACGACCATCTTCCCACACCAGAACCGGAAGGATGTGTAATTTCACTTACAGGATCTGTGCAATAATATTTATCACTGTAGAATACTACATGCCTCTGCCCCATAGTAATTGGTCTTACCATTGCCTATTTATAGCACACATCTATTCTTTTACAGTTCTAACATTGTTCATATATGGCACAGCACTCAAGTTATTTTGTAATTTTACTTTTAACACTTATTTAGTTTTTGATATCTTACCTTATACATTGCTATTTTTTCTAAGTTACACTACTCTTATCTCATTGTGTGCATTTGTATAGTATGTTATGTGTAACTGAAAGCTAAGTACCAAGTAAAAATTCCTAGTATGTGATCAGACTAGGCCAGTAAAAACTTGACTTGTCTTAACTATCTAGTGCTTTGGTCTATCTAACCTAACACTGCACCAGCTGGTTTGCTTATTTAGTGGCCCCCTGTTGTTGAGGGTTTTATAACGCTCAAAGTCAGTCAGTGTAGTATGTGGGTGCAACAAAACCCTGCATACTCCTTTCTTTTAATTGCACATAATTGAGCCCCACTGAGTTCATTCAGCGATATCGCACAACTCTAAACTGCAGGTCTGTATCTCAGTCCTCTTCCAATCCAGTACTGAGCCCTCATCAGCATCATTGATTTCTAAAATCCAATCCATTCAACTGTGTGTGTGCATGCATGTCTGACTCAGAGTGTGTGACTGTCCATTGCAGTTGTGTGTGTTTTGCACATAAGCATTTCTGTGTGTAGGAGTGAGGTGCGGTTTGGTGTAGGGTACAACTTGTTTGTGTGTGTGCATGTGAGGCTCATATGATTATAACAACCAACGCCGCAAGAGCGTCTCAGAATGAGACCCAGTCCAATCTGGCATACAAGTAACTGAAGCATATGGGATCAGGCTATATAAACACCCTAGAGGTTAGACAGCAGTGCATCATGTGCCCATCTTTACTCTTCGTGCTGTTCCTGTAGCACATTTGTCTACCAATGTAATTATTTATAATGCAGCTCCAAATGCAAAGACAGAACATTTCTGTTTCTGCTTATAGCAAAAACTCTGCATATTTAATATGGAATTCTCTATTCTTGCTCTTGAACAAGTTGTTGGCATCTAAAAGAATTGGGGCAAATTACTTCAAAGTTACACAATTACCATCTATTAAAATCACAACAATACCACTAAATAGTGATGACACTAGTGTTTCCAGGGTAAAAACAACAACAAATAGGAGCAACACAAAGGCAAAGAGGACAGGGAAGAATAGAAAAGTCCTTTAAAGTGTTCTTTTTGCCACTAGACCAACACTCTACTGCTGTAAGGTCATATTTTTGAGGAATTCATTCTTTAAGCCTGCAAAAACACCTAAGGCAACGGAAGGACTTCTATTCAGGGTGAATGGGAGAGAGCATGGCAGCTGGTGATACACATTCTGATGTAACTGGTTTGTTACACACAGGGCTGGTTGGAGTGGGCGTTATGTGGAACCGTGCAGCTGCCAAACAGCCCAAATCTCCCAGCGGTGTTTGGAGTCACACAGCTGGAGGTGTTGACACAACTGATGATGATTTCTTCATGTGTTGTTTTGTCTTGAATTCTCAGTATAAGTATGTTAATGACATATTTAATCAATGATATATACACCTTGAACTGAGGCTGAGCTTCATATTTGCACTTTATGGTGCTCACTTTACTGCTTACAGATCTTGCCAACCAAACAACGAACCCAGATAGCAATCTTTGGCCCAAATATGGCCCACATCTACAGTTATCTTACAGCTCACATTGGGCCTTGAATGATGGCGTTGACTCAGGGTGAGTGTGGCTGCCTCAACTCAGCCACAGGTCCACCTTATATGGCCCACATCTGGAGTTCTCTTATGGCCCACATTAAATTCGGGCCACATCTGGCACACATAGTATGTGCTGTAACCCAAGTCAAGCCCGGTTCATTACATTCTGGCCATGTCTGGCCCACACAACACTTGCCGTAACCCAAGTCAGGCCTGGCTTATGACATTTGGGCAACATCTGGCCCGCACAACAGTTGCCAGTGCCATAACTGAGCCGTAAGTACCAAAAGTTGCCTAGATTAGGTCCAAATGTGTCTGCTGTCTGGGAATCTGGACCAGTTTCATCATTTTCTTTCTAACCCTACATTTCCAGTGGCAACTGTGGTTTTGTATTGGAAGTTAAGAAAGGACATCAGTAAGGACAGGTGGTAAACCAACAACTAAAATGGATGACAGTGTAATAATGTTTACAGTCATTGGCGGCCTTAGATGTTTTACCTGTTTCAATTGAAGCGGCCCCCCGCGTTCCCAAATGGTCCCTGACTGACATGCAAGAATTAAATAATTCACCAACTTTATTTTATTTTCTCCACTTTTGTTGTCTCCAAACAAAGAAAGAAAACAGAAATACAACACAACTAAATACATTAGTTCACTGGGAAACATGCATTCATGAACAAAATAAACTTTTTTCCAACATTCTTACATGAGCTCAAAATTACCATAATTATTAATTATAATAAGGTAATTGTATATTAAGGGTAAAATATTTTTTTGGGGGGGTTGTGTGTTTTTGTTAGTATAGGGTACCATAAAATAAAAAAATCAAAAGTTGACGCACTAGTTAAATAAAAAGGGCGGAGTGTAGCGTGTACAGTATGATAAGGGACTACTTTCTGTTGTTGTAACATGTTGCATGCGCTATTAGGCGCGGATTGTTTTGTTCTGTTCCGTTATGCTACGTTGCACAGAAACGAGTAAAGAACCAGAAAACTTAGCACCCTTCTCCCGTGTTTTTATTGATAACGTAGTTGTGTAAATAGGCCACATACACAACAAATTGGCATACTGGGATGACAAATTGGCATTTTGGCAAACAGGGTATATTGGGAGAAGGATGCTGAATATGGAGCTGCCAGGGAAGAGGAAAAGAGAAAGACCAAAGAGGAGGTTTATGGATGTGGTGAGAGAGGACATGCAGGTGGCTGGTGTGACAGAGGAAGATGCAGAGGACAGGAAGAAATGGAAAGGGATGATCCGCTGTGGCGACCCCTAACGGGAGCAGCCGAAAGTAGTAGTAGTTACATGAGCTCAAAATAAACTTCATAGGAAAATCATGAACTCACTCACTCACACCAGTGTGTAGCCTGCGCGCTAAGACACGCCTGGAAATTGGCACGGCGTTCAATCTCCCCTCTAAGTAAGGCAAAAGCATACAGAATGGACACAGCTTATTTAAATGGGCAGCATAAAAAACCATTAGATAGTCCTATCCACCAATGTAGTTTTCCACCACTTACGCTGCCCCGCTGTTCAGCGTTGCTCTCGGCGTGGCGGTGTATCGCACAGCAAACACGCTTTGCCAATCTACAAAAATTGGCAGGAATACAAAAATCAACATTCAGCAACCTTAGTCTGTTAGCTTAATTACACTCTCATCTGCTGGCGCTGGTGATCATTTTCGCATTTTACCAACAGTTATAGGGATATCGGCAAAAATATACGCCACAGTGGTCAACTCTCCAGTACTTCCGCCTTGTTGTGCGTGACATCGCACGGGATCTCCGCACTCTCGCGAGCTCTACCCTCAACCCGCTCTTAAAGTGACAGCATTACCCCAACAAGAAGAAACAGCTATTGCGGTACGGATTCCCTAAACAGATTTATACCCCACTATCTAAACAGCCCACGAACACACTGTACCGATTGTTCACCTGGCTATATTTATTGTGGCGAGGCCACTGCCAGTGCATCCATAAGTGAACTAACCAATCGACTCTGTGCATAACTGTAGTCCACTGACTTCCTGTTTCTACTGTAGCGGTCATACCAGTTTCCTGTTTGTTGGCGTGTGCTGCATAACTTTAGTCCACTGACTTCAGGTTTCTACGGCACCGGTCATACCAGATTCCTGTTTGTTGGCGTGCGCTATTGACAATGGGATATTTTTCGCGATGCCTGCAAGATTTACCGTGGATAAATGTCAACGACATGCACAGAATTGTCGACAAACTGTCACCTGCACCTACCAGCAAACGGGTGAAAAGTTGTACATATGAAGTTATGTCTACAATTTCGCCCGTCCGTCTGTTCATCCTCGTAATCGTGGACGTAATTTGCTATGTACAACTTGAACCTTTTCACCTGTTTGCTGGTGGCTGCAGGTGAAAGTTAATTGGTAAATCTTGTCCATGATAAATCTTGCACGCATCGCGAAAAAAATGCTATTGTCAATAGTACACGCCAACAAACAGGAAACTGGTATGATCACTGCAGTAGAAACCGGAAGTCAGTGGACTACAGTTATGCACAGAGCCGATTGCCTAGGGCAAGGGCATATTTTTTGCGATGCCTAGGGGAAGGGCATATTATTCGCACTTGGGCAAGAGTGGCGAAATGTTGGCCCACTATTCATGAGCAAAATCTTGGAGTAACCAATAGCAGTAAACTGCAGGCTCGCCAGGCTACGCGTTCTGTAAGCACAATGATTGCTGAGGAATGTGTCAATCATGCTGCAGCTGCAGGCTGGCTCCGCCCCAACTCTCACGAGCCAATGACAGCCTGGCCTGGTATGGCAGCCACCAATTTCGATTGTCTTTGAAGATGAAAATATGCCGTAAACCCAACATGTTCACTTCTGAAAGGTTAGCTTTATTTGCTCTCCATTCGTTAAATTGCTGATGATATGTACTTGTGCGCACACATGAGAAAGTGGCGCATAGGAGAGGTTTGCACAGGTATTATTTAGTTTAAGAAGCTCAAACTGGGTTATTTAGAAAATAGCTATACGCGCTGTTGTGACTCTGCTGCAAAGAATTGGGAACTAGGTTACAGGGTTTATTATGCAGACCTGTTTGGTGCGTTGTTTGCACATGGATCCGCATATTGCGGCATGCATACTGTAGCGAATTCAAGGGGAGCAACCACAGAACTGCCGCGGCCGAGACGCGAACCCGTATCGCCCGCACCGCAGGAGACATCGCTAACCGCTCGACTAATTGGTCAGACCCGCCGGCCAGCGGCCAACGTGTCTACTTATCCATGCACGTTACAATACTTTGAACACACTAGCGTTGCATTAGAGTATTCGCGTTATGTATTGGGATACTGGCTTTTGTGTTGCTGGTATAGTACGTTGCAAATAGAAAAGGGCATAATTGTTTTTCGGCTAGAGCGGCAGAAGTGCATGCATACTCCGGTCCTGGGACAGGCAAAATGTAGTTACTTTATTCAAAGATGACTCATGAGACTCACCATTAGTGGGCGCTCGGCTGAGATCTGAGCTGGTACATAACGCAGTGCTATTCAACGCAGACTAGCGGTTGCCTAGAAGGGCGAGGCTTCTCCTCATTCCAGAGCAGAAACTTAATTATTTCAGCTTTTAATTAAGGTAATGGTTTGGATTATTTTTATATCGAGCTGTCCATGATGCTGAGAGTGCAAGTTTGAAAATATACCCTTATGCAAACCAAATTTAATCCTCGCTAGTTTTTCTTTTTTCTTTTTTTTGGGATAGAGCTCCACATTAGCTCTCGAAACGGGCCCCCAGACGCTTAAGACCGCCTATGTTCAGAAGCATAATGGCAAAACGGATTGACAGATTCAATAACGCTGCACACTGTGGGGTGCAGGTACAGTGTCGCTGCATTAACAGGTGCAGGGAGACACGGTAGTTTCCTCGTGGACTTTTGAGAGTCTGCAAAACAGCCAGCTGGCTCTGCATTTCCAGGTGCATTGAGAACATGCTAGGCAGAGGCTTCAAAAAGAATAAGAAATCTGAGGAGATTATTCCGGAGTCATTGGCAGCTCACTTACCTGCTGAGGAGAACCACAGCGCTGAGAAGTAGCTCAAGCTTCTAAAGTTTGGTAGATGTAAGGACAGCCTGGAGAACTGCCTCGCCTGTCACACTGACAGCACCTCGCTGTTCACATCCCTAACACGATTAAGGGCCCTCTTGGGGCGCCACTCAAACCAGCAAACCGGGAAGAGAGGCCGGGCTCACCTCAAAACTCAGACAACAAGTGGTGTTTTAGGCTTATAAAAACTGTACGACATGCAAACGCAGACTAAAATAAACCAAGGTGCCATCTGAACTTGCTTAACCTCTCCCATAACCTAGAGGGATGTTTGAAAATCCTGCCCTCTGGTCAGGATTTACTCCACAGGAGCAGCTTTACTCACACATTATTCTGGCTGCTCAACCTGAGGAAAGTCCTGAGCCGGAGTCCTTTACGCTGTGCTGCCGAGGTCAGCCTCCCCGTGCTGCCAGGGCCTCCACACCCCTCACTTCAATTAATTACATCAAGTCCCACCAGGGCCACACATTAATACGTCACTAGGAAAATAGCAGCCTTAATTTCACATCACATTTGGGGTATTTGTTCAAATATTTTTAAGTTTTTTTTAATGGCTTACCCAAATGTATCCAAATTAATCCTTTTTATCCGAATGTATCCAAATAAGTCACTAGGAAAATAGCAGCTTTAATTTCATATCACATTTGGGGTATCTGTTCAAATATTTTAGAGTTTTTTTTAAAATTGCTATCCAAATTTATCCAATTTGTCCAAATTTATCCAAATGTATGCCGAAGTAAGTTTGTATTGTTTGTGTTGTTGATTTGCATACAGTTTGTTTGTTTGTTTGTTTGTTTGTTTTAATCAGGCAGACAAATTAATCTTAAATTAAATTTAAATTAAGGCTAATTTAACGTATCATAGCTGAAGCTGTGAAACCAAAGCACCAACTTTGGTGAAATATGTGAATCTTAAAATGTTTGCGCTTGTCTTGAACACTTGTCAAATTGTACAACATGAAATCTGGACTTAAGGATGCAGTATGTATTTATTTATTCAGTCTGGACACAGTGCTTTCTATAGAATCCACAGTTAGAAATCCCAGCCCATGCAAGTGGAGGTTTACTGGCTCTAGGGAGGACGTGGAGGATGGCAGACAGACAGCAGCTGCGAGGGGAAGTCTTAATTCACCCCTGCGACTGTCTGTCTCTCTCTCTCCATCCTTTTCTGTCTTACTTTTTCTCTCGTGAGCTACCCCCCTCGCACCCTCTCGTTCTTTCATAGATAAATAATATGATATGTAACATATAATGAATGTAACTGCATCTTACTTAAGGTGACCTGCAAACTGACAGTCAACTTGTAAGCGCATCTTTACTCCCTTGACGCAGCAGCAGCAGCAGCAGCAGCTGCAGCTGCAGCACACACCGCCCAGATGAAACTACATCACAACTGACTTACGCTGCTGTTCTGGCCGGACCAGTGCACCATCGCCTGGTTGTGAGACGAGTCCCCAGTCAAGGCGAAGGTGGAGCTGGTGAGTTTGATCTCCTCCTGCCTGGAAGCGGCGGTCCTCCGCTCCGCGCCGATCCAGCGCAGCTCGGAGCGCGGCGCTCTGCGGCGGCCGCTGCGGCCCTGCGCCGGTGGTCGGCTCCGGTCTGAGCTGCGCGAGTGGACTTCATCACTCCCCGAAGATGAAGAACCCGGGTTGTTCCGTCGTGTTCTGGTTTTGTATTGGACTGTTGACGCTGGACTCGAACGAGCTGTCCACGCACCCGTCCTCGGCTGGCCCCTGGTGTCGTCGAGGGCAACTTTCATTTCATTGTGGGAAAACTCCCTCTCACCGGCCGACCTTCCCTCCGTTAAACTTAACCTGCCGATACTCCGTGTTGGTCTGGACTTCTGGTTCTGGTCACATTCAGCTGACCCCGCTGCGCAGCCGAGCCGCCGGCATTCTGCAGCACTGAATCCCGTTGCCCCGTCTCCATTGGGGAAAACTTCCCCTACGAAACCAGTTGCGAATCCCGCATGGTGCATCTTCAGCGTTAATTCCCGTGCGCGCCTTTTATTTCCAGGCTGGCATGACCTGCAAGTTATCTCTGCCTCGGACGCCAGAAAGAAAGACGCTATTATGAAAAGGACAAACCAAAGCACACTGAGCCCCTTTGGACAAAACATGACCCCCCTCTCCATCGTTAACAGACAAATAAAGATGCAGTGGATGCGCGTCTTTTCCCACTCTTTTTCCGTCTGTCCTGGCCGGGTGGAGAGAGGCGTGAGGCTGTGGACCAGCCTGGCAAGTTGCGGCTGACCAGATGCCGTGTTGTAACAAGTGCGGCTGAGAAGTGACCCAAGTTGAAGGATTTGATCAAATGAAGCCCTCCGAGCACGGGGGAGGAGCCCAGGCTGCACTCCTCTCTCTCTCTCTCTCCTCACAATCATTCTTTCTGCTCTGTAGACTCACTTCCAACTAGCATTCTTCTGCTTTTCCTTCTTTATCCTAAGTGACGGCAACACAGGGCGATATCTAGTAATACCTAGTCATATCTAGTACTATCTAATAATATATAGTCATGCCTAGTCATATCAAGCAATATGTAGTCATATCTATTACTGTCTAGTACTATCTAGTACTATCTAGTCATATTTAGTCATATTTAGAACTATCTAGTCATATCTTGTAATATCTAGTACTATCCAATAATACATAGTAATACCTAGTCATATCTAGTAATATCTAGTCATATCTAGTAATATTTAGTCATATCTTGTAATATTTAGTCATATTTAGTACTATCTAGTCATATCTTGTAATATCTAGTGCTATCGAATAATATATAGTAATACATAGTAATACCTAGTCATATCTAGTAATATCTAGAAATAGCTAGTCATATCTAGTAATATCTAGCAATATCTAGTAATATTTAGTCATATTTAGTACTATTTTGTCATGGCTAGTAATAGCTAGTCATATCAGAATTAGAATCAGAATACTTTATTCGTAATATCTAGTAATATTTAGACATATGTAGTACTATCTAGTCATATCTAGTCCGATCTAGTCATATCAGGATCAGAATACTTTATTCGTAATATCTAGTAATATCTAGTCATATCTAGCTACTTTATACTAACTAGCCATTCTTCAGTCTTTGCCAAGAATAACAGTTTGTCATTTGCAGGATTATTATTCTCTTTCTGTCCAGGAAAGTAAATTGCCAAATGTGAAGGCAGTGGAATTAGCCTACCTGCGAGGAACATGTTTAATTTCCTCAGACTCGGCCGGGCTCGTGTTCTCTGGTAAACGAGAGTGACACGTTCACAGCTGACAGCAGTGCTGACATGCACGTGTGTCTTCTTCACAAGCAATGCAGACGTTGACAGCATCCACGCGGGCTCGGTGATCATGTAGACCCCATCCTTACTTCCATGCAGCTCTTGATTTCTGCTAATGATTCTGCACTCCTAACATATTGAACTACCGAGGGCTGGAATCACCCCGGCTCACTGCGCATGGCGAGCCTACATATATGCTGGCCTCATCACTGTCTGAATCATTAACATCTAAATGCCTTACAACCACAACAACAACGACAACACACATCCATCAGTGGAAACCAGCATAAAGACGTTTTTATGTCATTGTTTGTGGTTCTTCAAACACGGAGGAAATGAACACTTCTGTTTTAAACGCCCTGGAGTTCCCAGAAGACCACTCAGCTTCGGTGAAGCTTTGTACCTTCACCTTCTTGGTTTCTGCTTTGCTGTTTTCTGTCTTTTTTATGGCTTGAAAACATGCTTTAGAGTGTGTTTCTTGGGTTATTGTTGCTGATGCACATTTACATGCACAAAGGAATAGACACGCAGTCACAAGCTATTATTTCAACAGCTGGTGACTTTCTAGTGCACCACAGAGGAGGATGTCAGGAGACTGAAGGGAATGAATAGACAGACGGAGCCTTGAGAGATACGGATCACTTTGCATGCAAACAACAAAAGTACTTCCCACATAGCGTGGCTGTAGATGTGCAGGGCCGCAGAGAGAAGACGTGTGTAGGACGGTACAGTTAAGGTGCTCCTTCATTAACCCATGTGTCGCTGTCAGCATCTCTGGGCCAGTATCTGAAGACACGTGATGGTGTTTCTTCCCACTACATGGTATCCTGCTAATGATATGCTGAAGGTTGCGTCCACACGTGCTACTTTAAGCATCACATTAGAAACTCTGTATGCAGCCTTGTATCATGGATGCAGGTTTCATGGATGCAGGTTTCATGGATGCAGATGTCATGGATGCAGGTTTCATGAATGCAGACGTCATGGATGCAGTTGTCATTGATGCAGATGTCATGGATGCAGGTTTCATGGATGCAGGTTTCATGAATGCAGACGTCATGGATGCAGTTGTCATTGATGCAGATGTCATGGTTGCAGGTTTCATGGATGCAGATGTCATGGATTCAGATGTCATGGATGCAGGTTTCATGGATGCATGTTTCATGGATGCAGATATCATGGTTCAGGTTTCATTGGATGCAGTTGTCATGGATGTAGGTGTCATGGATGCAGATGTCATGGATGCATGTTTCATGGATGCAAATGTCATGGTTCAGGTTTCATGGATACAGTTGTCATGGATGCAGGTTTCATGGATGCAGATGTCATGGATTCAGATGTCATGGATGCAGGTTTCATGGATGCATGTTTCATGGATGCAGATGTCATAGTTCAGGTTTCATTGGATGCAGTTGTCATGGATGTAGGTGTCATGGATGCAGATGTCATGGATGCATGTTTCATGGATGCAGATGTCATGGTTCAGGTTTCATGGATGCAGTTGTCATGGATGTAGGTGTCATGGATGCAGATGTCATGGATGCAGGTTTCATGGATGTAGGTTTCATGGATGCAGCTGTCATGGATGCAGGTTTCATGGATGCAGGATTCATGGATGCAGGTGTCTGTACGTTCCTGGGAGAACATGGCCAAAGAGCGTTTCGGCCAGAGGAACGTCCATGTTGAGAGAGAACATGAGTGTGCTTGCCTTTTCAAATCGTCAACAATATCCTTCAAAAAGTTATTTTTATATAAAAATCTCAAAACATATGTACAAAAATTAATGGGGGACCACATCACCGCTTGTTGCCAGAAGTGGGGATGTGGTTTACTGGATGTCTGCAGTTTTTTTCCAACACAACCTGACAAATACATGAAGGCCTGTAAAAATCAGTTTTGTTTTTTTGTTTGTTTTTTTTTTTCCTGAAAACCTTGTGATTCTTCCATGTCATGCTGATTGCGTTATGTTGTGTGTTATTGTATGAACTTGTGTTCACATGTCCACTTGAGTAGAACTCAATAAATTGACGTAATAAATTGATAAATTAATACATTAAATTAATAAATACTAAATTAATAAATTAAGGAAATGTGATTTTGTATCATATCCATGTACAAGATTGTGAATGTGAGTGATAAAGTAAATACATATATATATTGCAATTAGATGAGTTACCACTGAAGTTGGTTGTGTACTTGATAGTTGACTTGCTTTTTAACAGTAGTTGGAGCGTCAGTGCCCTGCAGAGGATGCAGCAGAAAGCTTTGGGCACTTCAGTGATGCACTTTACCTGCCAAACACCTCTGTGTAGTCACTTATCAAAAAGTCCAATTCCAACTACTGTCCAACATTTCACTTCATAAATAAAACAAAGTGTCCTATAGAAGAAGCCCGATTGATTAAAATTACAGACCATAAAGAAATGTACTGTATTAATAAAATAAAAAAATAAAACTCTGGTGTGGGAAAATGGTGACGTGAATTCACGTTTGCGGCGGTCTCACGCAGTACCGTCCATGCAGTGTCTTTGTCCACGTCTGCGTCGAAGTTTGTCTTTGTTTGATAGCTGGGAGTGCTGGCGCTGGATCAGCAGGGAGAGCTTGGTCTGCTGCGTCCTGTGGGCCCAGGGACCACGGCCCTGACCTGCAGCTGTGCCCGAAGAGGAAACATCGAGGGCGGTCTGACAGGACGCGGAAGCGGGGCAGGCTAAGCTAACTGCTAGCCCACACAGACCGGCAGTTCTGACAGTCATCCTGGCGTTCGTTCTCTTGGATGGTGATTTTTTTGTTTTTTTGATATGTTGGATGTATGTGTTTTTTTAATTTTTTATTTATTTATTTATTTATTTTTGTTGGTAGTTTGGATATATGTGTTCTTGTAGTTCTTGTAGTTTTTGGCAGTGGTGGAAGAACTATTCAGAACTTTTACTTAAGTAAAAGTAGCAATACCACAGTTTAAAAATACTTTGTTATAAGTAAAAGTCCTGCATTCAAACTCGCACTTAAGTAAAAGTGCACTGATAAGTAGAAGTAGACACGTTGGTCCTTGACTAACGGGTCGGAGCCTTTAGTCGAGCGGTCAGCGATGTCTCCCGCGGTGCGGACAATACGGGTTTAAGGCCCGGCCGTGGCAGTTCCTGTGGCCCCCTCCCCCGAATTCACTACATTGGTGTCAGAAGTGGGACGGTGAGACCGTAAGGTCATCGGAAACGCGTGCGCCCTGAAGCGTGAGGGAGCTGATATGCTTAAGCGCAGGGACGCGATTCACGAAGGAGTGGGGAGATGTAACGTGCATGGATAAGTAGACACGTTGGTCCTTGACTAATGGGTCAGACCCTTTAGTCGACTGGTTAACGTTGTCGCCCGCGGTGCAGGAGATACGGGTTCGCGTCCCGGCTGTGGCGGTTCCTGGACTACCCCCCCCCCCCCCCCGAATTCGCTGCAATATACTTAAAGTAGTTAAAGTACTCATTATGCAGAATGGTCCATTTCAGAATCATATATCATATTATTGGACCATAATTATTGATGCAATAATGGATTTATCACATTAATGTTGCAGCTGGCAAATGTGGAGCTAATTTCAATTACTTTATATAGGAGAGATCAGAATGTTGCCAATCTACTTCCGGGTGGATTTTAGTAGCTGGGTAGTGCCTAGTAGCTAACGTACATAACGGTTAGATAGCACTAGTTGAACAGACAAATTAATTTTCAAAATGCCGAAATCGTGCTGTGTGTGGGGCTGTAATGCCAAATGTACCCCGGCAAACAAGTTTTTAGGCTTTTTCCGTTTTCCATCAGATAAATCTAAATCTACCCAGCGAAGTCTGTGGGTACAGAGGGTAAAACGGACGAAGAGCACTGCTAATGTTACAAAGTTAGTGAAATTGCCAGGAGGACTTGCTTGTGCTGAACTGGGAGGAGGATGGAAACCATCCATTCATGGCCGGATTTGTGGGAGACATTTTATTACATGTAAAAATTAACATTGTTGCCGTTGTGTAGTGGGAGATTGCATATCCGTTTCACCCGCTAGCTAACGTTACGTTGCCGTTGTTGTGTAGCGGGAGACTGGTGACACGAGGCTAGAGAGGCTATCCGTTTCATATTTGGCCCGCTAGCTAGCTACATTAACGTTAACGTTACTAACTAGCTTTGTAATTGAAAGAGATAATATATACAGTCTGTATACTTTCTTGAGAAATCAAACGTTTTTTCTATTGTTAACGTGCTATTATCCCCAAAATAAACATTGGTGTACAAGATACATTGTTGTGGCACCCGGCATTACATTACCCAGACGTCAGTTGAGTTCCCCCAAACAACGCCTGGCTAGCTAACGTTAACTACAATTTACATCAGTCAAAGTAACGTAAATCCCCGATCGCGTCATTACTAATGAAACCAACATATAAAATTGTTCATGAAACACCCAGCTTTCTATAGCTAGGCCGACTACTTTATTTTTGTTTCAACAGAATTATTAATTAATTAGTCGCGAACACTTCCTTACCTTCTCATTCAGCTAGGCGATCCAAAAATGTCCCAAATGTCCGTTAGGAGCAAAACGTCCAGAGGTGGAAAAATGTCTCGAGAGATGTGTCTCGAGACGGGACATAGGCATATTATGCCTCGAGACCGGTTTGAGCTGAATGTCCCACTGTTGGACTAGGCTCCAACACAAATAACGTTAGCTAGGCTAGAGAGCATAATCCAACAAACTTTTGTATTGATGTTTACACACGTTATTCACAGCAAGTTGAAGATGAAATTAACACAAAAACAATAGTTTAATTTAATCTGCACTCAAAATTACTTTATTATGCTCTTTATTTCATACACACATGGGACAACCCTTACAGAGCCCTGCTACAGACGCGTTTCGACTCTGCCTTCTGTGTTGTGTAAACACTGCACTCCGCGAAGCTAGCCACCCGCAAGAAGGTTGTTTGTTGTTGTGACGTCACGCTGATCTCTCGTATACTGCTGGGTAGCTTAGCCTATAAAAATATATAATTATTAGTTGATTATTTGTATTAATAATCTAAGTCTGCAAAGTAACTAGTAACTAAAGCTGTCAAATGTAGTGGAGTAAAAAGTACCATATTTCCCTCTGAAATGTAATCGAGTAAAAGTATAAAGTAGCATAAAATGGAAATACTCAAGTAAAGTACAATTACCTCAGAATTGTACTTAAGTACCGCACTTGAGTAAATGTACTTAGTTACATTACACCACTGGTTTTTGGATGTGTGTTTTTGTCTTTGTGTTGCACTGCTGTGTGCTGGGGGAAACGATATTTCATTTCATTTCATGTGTGCAAGTGCATGAAATGAAATGACAAATAAATGTTCCTGATTCGTGATTCCTGTATTCAGTTTAAATGCCCTCCTGTGTTGAATGTATGCTGTACACGGTGTGTATGTTGTGTTAACTGCTGTACAATTGTGTGTATCAGGAATCAGCAACATTTATTTGTCATTTCATTTCATGTAAATGTGTACATGAAATGAAATGAAACATCATTTCCCCCAGCCCACAGCAGTGCAGCACAAACACATATCCAAACACTACAAGAACACATAAAACCTATACAAAAACTACAAAACTACAAAAACGAATATATGTCCAACATATCCACACAAAAAAAAATCACTGTCCAATAGAACGAACACCAGCCAGGATGTCTGTCGGAACTGCCGGGCTGCATGGGCTAGCAGTTAGCTTAGGGCCCTGCCCCGCTTCTGCGCCCTGTCAGACCGCCCTTGGTGTTTCCTCTTCGGGCAGGGCCGTGGTCCTTGGGCCCACAGGATGCAGTAAACCAAGGTCCCCCAGCCGATCCAGCGCCAGCTCTCTCACCCATCAGACAAAGACACAAACCCAGAAGTGGACGGAGACACTGCATGGACGGCACTGTGTGAGGCTGCTGCAAACGTGAGTTCGCGCCGCCATCTTCCCACACTGGAAATGTTGTATTATGTTATATATATATATATATATACACACACACACACACACACACACGCACATACATACATACATATATACATACATGCATACGCAATATATTATATTGTAGTGGTTATGGGGCTACATAATTCCCCTTATTGAGCTAGTAGGAACGTTAGTTTACAGCTGCTGTTTCCTCGGTTCGGGTTTACAGTGACACACTTCCGCTGCGCGGGTTTTTTGTTGTTGTAATGGTGGAAGGAATAAATGGTGCACGTTGTGTAGCCGAAAGAGAAAGTTGTCACGACTCCTGCTTGAGCTCCTCTACACTGGTGACCCCGACGTTTGTCTCTTGGTAGTTATCAGAGACAATCTTTCGAACGAACATGGTTGACGAAATCAACGCGGTTTCTCTCAAATTGTCAGAGTTCTGGGAGTCATCGGCAACGACATGGTTCGCCCAGGCGGAAGTGCAGTTTGCTATCCGCAAAATAACAGATGATGCTACTAAATACTACTACGTGGTATCGGCGCTCGGATGTTCGACTGCAACTAGAGTGGTGAGTCTCCTTACAAATCCTCCGGCGGCAGACAAATACAAGGGGCTCAAAGACCACCTCTTGAAGATTTTTGAACTTTCCGACGTCGAGAGAGCCCACCGTCTCTTTTCTCTGCAAGGCTTGGGTGACAGCAAGCCATCCGAGCTCATGGACAAAATGCTGAATCTGCTGGGACCGGCGCACACACCCGATTTCCTCTTTGTACAACTATTTCTGCGACAACTGCCTGCTCAGGTGCGGACCGCTTTGGCTAACACCAGCATTACCGATTGCTGCAAGCTAGCTGAAGAAGCTGACAAGTTCTTCCTGGTCAGCCAACAGCAGCACTGCGCGTCCGCGCTCACCCCTGCCCACCCCCACACGCCACCACCTGGTGACTCCATGGTGGTCGCCGCGGCCCTCCCATGGAAGCTGCTAACGGCAGCTCTATCCGTACGTACGGCACGAGGCACATTGACATGTGTTTTAACGGACAGTGGTTCAGCTGGGATTTTGTCACCGCCGACGTGGCATTTCCCCTCCTTGGTGCAGATTTCCTTTGTGCTCATGGGCTGCTGGTGGACGTCAGGAATCGACGTCAGGAATTGACGCCGTCACCTTCGCTTCACACGCGTGTGCACTCAGCGATACAGGCTCCATTAAGCTGTCCAGCATGCTCTCCAATGAGGACGTGTTTCTCCATCTTCTCTCCGAGTTCCCTGACCTCACTCAGCCCACATTCTCGTCATCTATGACCAAACATGGGGTTGAGCACCACATCGTCACCACCAGCCCGCCGGTACACGCCCGAGCTCGCCGCCTCAACCCGACCAAGCTCTCTGTCGCCAAGGCGGAGTTTGAGAACATGGAGCGCCTCGGCATCATCCGTCACTCCAGCAGCCTGTGGGCTTCACCCCTCCACATAGTGCCTAAGCCTGGCGGTGGGTGGCGTCCATGTGGTGACTACCGTCGGCTCAATGACGCAACAACACCGTACCGCTACCCGGTCCCTCATATCCAAGATTTCTCCGCCCACCTGGCTGAGAAAGTGATCATTTCCAAGGTGGACCTCGTCCGTGGATACCACCAGGTGCCCGTCCATCCCGCTGATGTCCCCAAAACGGCTGTGACAACTCCGTTTGGACTGTTCCGAGTTCCTGCGCATGCCGTTTGGGCTTAAGAATGCCGCGCAGTCCTTCCAACGCCTCATGGACTCAGTGTTGCGGGACCTGCCTTTCCTCTTTGTGTACCTGGATGACATCCTGGTCACTAGCACCTCCGTGTCCGAGCACTTGTCCCACCTCAGAGCCCTTTTCGAGAGACTCAGCCTGCACGGGTTGATAGTTAACCCGGCCAAATGCCAGTTTGGTCTGAGCACCATCGACTTCCTGGGCCACCGGGTCACCAAGGACGGGGCGGCCCCCCTTCCATCTAAGGTGGAGGCCGTCGCAGACTTTCCACGCCCACACACGGCCCGGTCCCTCCGGGAGTTCATTGGCATGGTGTCCTTCTACCACCGGTTTATCCCCCGGGCTGCCGATCTCCTCCGCCCCCTATATGAGGCTCTGAAGGGCACAGCCCCCAAACACGCTGTGGACTGGTCTGCAGAGAGGGACACGGCTTTTAAGGATGTGAAGGCCGCCCTGGCTGACGCGGCGATGCTGGCACACCCTGTGTCTGGAGCGCCAATTGCCATCACGACGGATGCTTCGGACTACGCTGTCGGCGCAGTTTACGAGCAGTGGGTGAGCGGTGCGTGGCAGCCGCTTGCCTTCTTCAGCCGGCAGTTGAACCTGAGAGAGCGCAAATACAGCACCTTTGATCGTGAGCTGCTTGGCCTTCTCCTCGCTGTTAGGCACTTTCGTTTCCTACTGGAGGGCCGTCAGTTCACGGCTTTCGTGATCACAAACTGCTGGTGTTCGCGATGGCCAAGGTGGCAGAGCCGTGGTCAGCCCGCCAGCAGCGACAGTTGGCCTACATCTCAAGAGTTTACCAACGTGAGGCATGTCGCTGGGAAGTCCAACCCGGTCGCTGACTGTCTCTCCCGGGCCATCGCTGGTGCCGCCCATTTGGGACTCGACTACAGCCAGATGGCAGCTGACCAGGCCACCGACCCAGGAGTGCAGGCATGCAGGACCACCGACACAGGGCTGCAGTTGGAGGATGTGGCTTTCGACGACGCCGGCGCCACGCTCCTGTGCGATGTCTCTACGGGTTAGCCCCGACCAGTCGTTCCGACTGCTTGGAGGCGACGGGTCTTCGACGCAGTCCATGGGCTGTCTCACCCTGGCAGAAAGCCTTCACAGAGGTTGGTGGCGGCAAAGTTTGTCTGGCATGGACTCAAAAAGGATGTGAGGGACTGGGCTGACACCTGTATGGAGTGCCAACGCTCCAAAGTGCTCCGGCACGTCAAAGCGCCCCTGATACCTTTCACGGTACCTGAGAGGACGTTCGACCACGTGAATGTGGACCTGGTAGGCCCCCTACCCCCCTCCCGTGGTTTCACATACCTGCTCACCATGGTCGACAGGACCACGCGATGGCCAGAGGCCGTCCCACTTTCGTCCATGACAGCGCCTGAGGTTGCCCGAGCGTTCATCGGAACCTGGGTCGCCCGCTTTGGCACCCCATCTGACCTCTCCTCGGACAGAGGGCCGCAATTCACGTCAGCGCTCTGGGAGGAGATCGCTGCGGGTTTAGGGGTGAGGCTCCATCGCACCACAGCATATCACCCTCAGGCGAATGGATTGGTCGAGAGGTTCCATCGCTCGATGAAGGCCGCATTGCGGGCTACCCTCAAGGACGACCGCTAGGTCGACAAACTGCCTTGGGTCATGCTTGGGCTCAGAACGGCTCCCAAGGAGGACCTCCAGTCCTCATCCGCCGAACTGGTCTACGGACAGCCACTTCGGGTCCTGGGGGATTTCCTTCCCACCGCCACAGCTCCCTGGTCCGCCAGATGCCAACGGACTCTGCTGCAGGAGGAAGCCAGGGCTTTTGCACCGGTCCCCACTTCTCAGCATGGCGGCTCTCAGTCCTATGTCCCCACGGAGCTGCGGTCGGCGGAGTATGTTTTCATCCGTCACGACGCGCACCGCGGTCCCCTGCAGCCACCCTACGACAGCCCATTTCGGGTACGGCACACTGGAGATAAGCACTTTGTGGTGGAGGTTGGCAGCAGGCTGGAGCGGGTTTCTGTGGACCGTCTCAAGCCTGCTCACCTGGACTTAGACTGCCCTGTTGGTCTTGCCCTGCCCCCACGGCGGGGGCGCCCCCCGGCTCTGCCCCCCTCCCCCGGTGAGCCGCCCCCTGCTTCCCCAGCCCCTCCCTTTCCCCGGTCCAGCTGTGAGGACTCTGCTGCTTTGCCTGCAGTTAACCAGCCCCCAGCTCCTGTTCAGCGAAGCCGTTGAGGCAGAGAGATCCGCCCCCCTCGCCACACTGACTTTTTGTATTAAGGCGAATTCTGGGGGGATGTGTGTAGTGGTTATGGGGCTACATAATTCCCCTTATTGAGCTAGTAGGAACGTTAGTTTACAGCTGCTGTTTCCTCGGTTCGGGTTTACAGTGACACACTTCCGCTGCGTGGGTTTTTTGTTGTTGTTGTAATGGTGGAAAGAATAAATGGTGCACGTTGTGTAGCCGAAAGAGAAAGTTGTCACGACTCCTGCTTGAGCTCCTCTACACTATATTATTATTATAATATATATTGTATTCTTGTATTATATTATGTTGTATTAATTGCTGTACAACTGTGTGTATGTTGTATTAATTGCTCTATAACAAATTTGTCTGGTGTGATGAGATTTGTTGCATTGACGTAATGAGATGTTTTTATTGTTGCTGGTGAGACAAGGTTTTTTGGCCTCGGCGGGACAATAAGTTGTATATTATTCTATTCTGTTCCATTCTGTCTCACGTCCCATAATCCCCTGTCTTGTCCCCACCCGGCCACCCCATCCATTCAAAGTGAATCAATGGCCTGCCAATAGCAGAATTGGATTTTCGAGGATGTAGCACGATAAGAAATTCAGACCTAAGTCTGTCTGATTTGTGTGCATGCTCTCAGACTATAAATGAAATATATATATATATATATATATATATATATATATATATATATATATATATATATACTATATATAATATATAATTTACTGCCATAGCCCCCCATTTCTCATCTCTAAAACCAAACAGATGAAAAACAATAAATGTGCAGTAGCAGATTTTCTTTTCTTTCTTTTCTTTCTTTTTCTTGCATTCAAGATTGGCTCTGGCTAAAATAGATGCCACAAAGGACGTCAAAACATGAAAAGATTTCATAGCTAAACAAAGGCAGAGAGAGAGAGAGAGAGGGAGGAGGAGGATGGAGAGAAAAAGAGTAGGAGGGAGTGAGTGAATGGCTCTTTTATATTCTCTGTTTTAGGCTGGGATGGAAAGTTGTGCTGGACAGAGAAGTTTGCCGGTCCACCATGCAGTATTGGTATTCAGCCGCGGCAGCCTGCAGTCACGGGGTCAGGAGCAATCAGTTTTCTGTTGGCTCATCAAAAGGGGTTCAACGTTTGAGTTCAGCGTCTTTGAATTTCCACCGTTTTTGGCATGTTTGTGTCTCGGTCTGCCATTAATTGCGAGACCATCCACCCATAACAATACGGCTTTCTGATGTGTGGCGTGCAGCCTAAATCAAAGCCTTTTTTTTTCTTGCAAAATAAATAAAACCCACACAGAAAATAGAAGCATGGTTAGAAAGATTCCATTTCCAATTCATGAATTCAATTTCCACTGGTGTCTCAAATTGGCTGTTTCTGACCAGAGCTCCCCCTACATATAGCTGAAGCACTCAAAAAGCAGTAATTGGATAATCCATTTTAAGTTGGCAATGCAGCTCCAGACTTATGGCAGCCACTGCTTTCCAAAATAATTTTGCATGGTGCTCTGCAAAGATGCAATTTAGACAAAAAATAAAAAAATAAAAAAAATAAAAGAATCATCACATACTGCAGTATTTTAAATGTAAATCTCACTGTATCTGAACTTTTGCCTTTTCTTTGGACGACAATCCCAACCCAGCATAAAACGCACAAAGAGGAGCGTGCTAGTT
This sequence comes from Lampris incognitus, assembly GCF_029633865.1. Classification (NCBI taxonomy): domain Eukaryota; kingdom Metazoa; phylum Chordata; class Actinopteri; order Lampriformes; family Lampridae; genus Lampris; species Lampris incognitus. The sequence continues at coordinate 58,154,081 of NC_079215.1, forward strand.
CATTTATTTTGTGTCAGGATTTTCTGGGTGACAGGGGAGGGTTTATACACCACAGTGTTGAGCTGCCAGGGGTATATTTGGGAGTGATCCTAAAGGTTTTTAATGACCCTTATTGCACTCTCTTTAATTTGCACAAATCAAAAATAAAAGGCTTAAACTGACGTGTTGTTAATATTTTACACAGACCTCTCAAATCCACCCTGGCAAATGCTTGGAAATTGTGATCATCAGTTGAAAACAGAAGATGGGTGGCTTTCTCTTTTTCCTGAAAGAGGCATTTCATCCCACAGTGACTCCATTCATCGGCTGTAGGAAATGTGTATAGTTCACATACATAACTAGCTCCTCTCACATTAATGTGGGCTCTGTTCCAGCTTGCTCAAAATTCCTCCATTTTGACATTCTGTACGGGTGTAATGACCCAGTTATTTGACTCCTCCATAAATTGGCAGTAATTTGACATCATTGGTTGTGCATCTGATGTTCTGAGCAGAAACCGGACCACCTGCTGTTCATTCATTAAGCTCTATTCATCCACAATATTGTATCATGATCATCAAATCATCAATGTGTCCCTACTCAGCTCTGAATATAGACAAGAGGCAGTGTGGGGGAGGCTGACATAGCTGCAGCTGCCCACACTGCCTCCTGCCACCCTGCAGGTGTACTCATACTGCCACCCTGCAGGTGTACTCATACTGCCACCCTGTAGGTGTACTCATACTGCCACCCTGCAGGTATACTTACTGCCACACTGCAGGCATACTCACACTGCCACCCTGCAGGTATACTCACACTGCCACCCTGCAGGTATATTCATACTGCCACCCTGCAGGTATACTCATACTGTCATCCTGCAGGTATACTCATACTGGCACCCTGCAGGTATACTCATACTGCCACCCTGTAGGTGTACTCATACTGCCACCCTGCAGGTATACTTACTGCCACACTGCAGGCATACTCACACTGCCACACTGCAGGCATACTCACACTGCCACCCTGCAGGCATACTCACACTGCCACCCTGCAGGCATACTCACACTGCCACCCTGCAGGTATATTCATACTGCCACCCTGCAGGTATACTCATACTGTCATCCTGCAGGTATACTCATACTGGCACCCTGCAGGTATACTCATGCTGCCACCCTGCAGATATACTCACATTGCCACCCTGCAGGTATACTCATTTCAACATTAGCTACAGAGAAAAAAGTTTCTGAAAAGCTGGATAAAAGCTGAGCACCAATCAGCCTCACATTTGAAGGACCAGATGAATGACTGCTTTAAAAGCTTTTTGTACCGGAGTTGAAAAATTAATATTTGCTGCTGAGGAACATTATCAGGATCCTTGGAGTGAGGCAATGATAATTATTAATGAATCTCATTTTTAGACCAGAATGAAAGCAAACCCCATCATGGCCTCATGTGAGGAGTCAGTAGATGAGAAATGAACAATCTGTTACCGTTCTCCTTCTGCAGTTGCAGCTCATCATGCTGATTTGTTTACCTCAGTGGTTGCTCTGGATGACTTATTCATGAAAAAGTGTCAAATCCTGCCCCTCCAGAGACACTTTGCTTTTATTTCAATAGTCTGATCACTCTTGTTCTTTCGCACATTGATGCCTGAGACTCGGGCATATTTTCAGAAAGCCGGCATCACGTCTCGTTCACACAGCCATATTGTCTGAAAATCATGACATGCTTGAAGATGCAGAATAACTCTCTACATTCCCCAGGCTTTGCACCCATTTGAACATTATTTGGTTGGGACGTTCACCATGCACCAAATGCCAAATGACTGAAATCAACTGTGATGACAGTTCTACTGGACATACTTCTTCAGACAAGTTGTATTTACATGTATATTTACTCACTCAGCACAGGCTTTCATCCAGAGCCACTTACAAATAAGTCAGAAATTAGCAGATAAGTTTAAATGTTACCAACTGGCATCATGGAGCTCTGGATAGTCACCATAAGTCATGTCAAGTGTGGCAATTTAGCGGGTGTCCGGGTAGCGTAGTGGTCTATTCCATTGCCTACTACCATGGGGATTGCCAGTTAGAATCCCCGTGTTACCTCCAGCTTGGTTGGGTGTCCCTACAGACACAACTGGCCATGTCTGCGGGTGGGAAGCTGGATGTGGGTGTGTGTCCTGGTCTCTGTTCTAGCACCTCCTCTGTTTGGTCGGGGTGCCCATGAGAAAAATAATAATAATAATAATTTAAAAAAATAAAATATATATATGTTGTTTTTTTATGTAATTGACTTCACATCTGAGCAGAGCCACCAGCCCAAGAGGATAATAATTGGCCATGATAATGATGTCTTTAAGTTTCAGTCCCCTTCTGAACCCTGTCAACTTTGACCGAAGGAAGACTTTGCAAATCACATAACTGCGAAAAGTTTAATTAAGCTTTAATTTGAGGAACAGATCGGAGAATAATTGCAACACAGTGAGCGGTCTTTCAGTCACATCTGAACATGATTAATAAGCAATCTGCCATGTCTCATGAACTATTAGCATCTGCCCCCTGCTGTGAGATGTTTGTGAAGACCAAAGAGAGGTGGTGAGATTAATATTGTGTTTACCATCTATTCCCCTGTCTCCTCTGAGTGCAGGAAACAAATAAAAAGTGGTAAGAAAAGAGCAGCAGGCTCCAGAATCCCCGCGACCCTGAGAGCAGGATAAGCAGTTCGGATAATGGATGGATGGATGGATAATTGGTATATTACATGTCTTCAATGAATGGTCAGAATACAAATTATGATTCAGTATCGCCTCTTTAAAATACATGAGAATATTTGTGCATTTTGTCTTACACTTGCAGATGAGAATGCCTGTTAGTTTTAGGGAGATATGATTATTCTAGAACCCTCTGGACCTGAGGATGTGAGCAGCATGGACCAGCTCTCAGAACATCCCCATATCTTCCATCCTTACTGATATATTGGCCATAATTACCAGAAGTATGCAAGGCTGGATATGAGGACACATCTGTTTTATCAAAGGGTAGGAGCTCCTGGGGATTTTCACGCCGGTGCTCTCCTTCATGAATTCACTTGGAGAGCTGGGTCCATTAGGGGAAAATAGGCTCTGCAACTTCATTAATGGCGGTAAAGCACACTTTTACCTGTGTTGGTGTATAAGAGAGAATGTATGGCTTTAATTAGCCAGTATGCATAATAGTGGTGCCCTAATTCTGTATATCAATAAATGTCCTCACATGAATATCTACGTAGTATATGCACTTGGTCCCTACCCTTGCTCAGTGGTTCTCAATACAGCCCTCCAGGAATGCCATTGCTATTGTCTTTATGCATGCTCAATAATCCAGGTAAGGAAATCACAGAAAGTTGAATCAGTTCATCTGGACACAACGTTTAGTGGGAGAAACGTTTCATCACTCATCTAAGTGACCTCATTTAAGTGACCTAAGTGCCCGTTGTCCATCTTGGGAGAGGGATACCTCCTCTGTTGCTCTCCCTGAGGTTTCTTCCTATTTTTTTCTCCCTTTTAAAGGTTTTTTTTTTTTAAATTTTTAGGGAGTTGTTCCTTATCCGATGCGAGTGTATAAGGACAGGGTGTTGTGTTGCTGTAAAGTCCCTTGAGGCAAATTTGTAATTTGTGATATTGGGCTATACAAATGAAATTGACTTGACTTGACTCTTCAGTCTCAACTGACTGTAGGTATGCCCACCCTTATAAACAATACAGTGGCATAATGACCAAAACCAATGATTGATTTCATATGCAAACTGACATGACCATTAACAAGAGTTTCAATGGCCATGTGTACTATTCACAGAGGCTGTCTTTATGCATGCTCAATAATCCAGGTAAGAAAATCAAAGAAAGGTGAATCAGTTCACTTGGATACAATGGTTAATGACAGATACGTTTCATGAAGAGGTCACTTAGATGAGTCAAGAAACGTACGTATGTGTCAATAAACAGTGTTTCAAGATGAACTGATTCAATTTTCTTTGATGTTCACAGAAGATCATTGAATAGTTGCAATCACACCTTTGTAAGATAACCACAGATGTACGCTTAGCCCCCCCCCCCCCCAGCTCGGTTCAGGGATGGTTTTTCCCTCTTCACATAGATGGCCTCTTTGACATAATGTTCAAACCAGCATTCCTCCCTATCAAGGAGGTGCACATCCTCATCCTTGAAAGAGTGGCCAATGGCCTGTAGATGGTGTAGATTGTGGAGTCCTGGTCTGACGTGTTAGCTCCTCTGTGGTGTGCCATCCTCTTGGCCAGCATCTGTTTGGTTTCCCTGATGTAAAAGTCACGGCAATCCTCCTGGCACTTAACAGTGTGCACTATATTGCTCTGTGCCGGAGGACCCGATGCTTGGGGTTGACCAATTTCTGACACAGCATGTTGTGGGATTTGAAAGCAACTGAGATGCAGTGTTTGGAAAATACGCGTCTCAACTGTTCGGACACTCCCGCCACATATGGATTCACCACTGGTTTACACTTAGGCAGCTGTTGTCCTTCTCCTCTCTTCGACTGGCTGTTGCACTGTTTGGGCGTCTTCCTGGCTTTGACAAATGCCCAGTTAGGATAACCACATTTAACCAGGGCCTGTTTAATGTGGGATTTCTCCCCTTCCCCGGTTGCTGTGTCGGTGGGGACGTTGTCAGCTTGGTGGTACAGCGTCCTGATGATTCCTAGTTTGTGCTCCAGTGGATGACGAGAGTCAAACTTTAAGTACTGATCAGTATGTGTTGATTTACAATAAACATCAACAATCAAATGTCCCCAATCACCAATTGCAATTTCATAGTCTAAGAAGGCCAACTTGTCATTTTTCACATCCTCCCTGGTGAACTTAATGTGGTTGTCCACAGAGTTAATGTGGTTGGTGAAATGTGGTACATCCTGAGGTTTAATTTTAATCCAGGTGTCGTCCACAAATCTGAACCAATGGCAAGGTGGTGTCCCTGAATAGAACATCAGAGCCCTCTTTTCCACTTCCTCTATATACAAGTTGGCCACTACAGGTGAGACTGGGGAACCCATAGCACACCCATTCTTCTACATAAAGACTTCTAATAGAGTTGATTGAACCTTTTAACACTTGTTATTTCAATGTCGTTTCTAGGATATTTTTGTGACTGTTGTATTTAATGACATCACATTCCCAGGTTTCCCAGGTGTATTTACTAAAATCTGTGCCCTCATGAACTTTTCACAATCCTAATCTTTGGATCATGTTTACATTAGGACTTGACTGCATTCATACCATGCCACCATGGGCGGTACGGTTTGAATTGGTGGGTGGCATAGTGGCACAGCGGTTAGTGCAGTTGTCTCACAGCAAGAAGGTTCTGGGTTCAAGCCCAGGGGTACTCCAACCTTGGGGGTTATCCCATGTCATCCTCTGTGTGGAGTTTGCATGTTCTCCTCATGTGTGGCTAAGCTGTGATTTTTCACATCCTTCCTGGTGAACTTGATGTGGACAATCACATCAAGTTCACCACTCATCATCCACTATGCAAACTGTAGTGTTTATAAGGTTGGGGATACCTGCAGTCAGTTGAGTCTGAAAAGGTCACTTAGATGAGTGATGAAACGATTCTCCCATTAAATGCTGTGTCCCAATGAACTGATTCAACTTTATGTGATCCCATTGCTATTGGTTATCTATTCTGCCAGGTAGATGACCATGTTAAATTGTTGTGCCAGGTTTAAAACCTCTTATTAATCTAATCGGCTGGAATACTTGGATAGCAACCACTCTATTCCTGGATTAAGAGTGGCTGCATTCTATACTTTAGGTTTTGAATTGAGGGAAAGTTATGTGACTGAATCATTCATTCATTCATCTTCAGCCACTTCTCCGGGGTTGGCTCACGGTGAAAGCAAGCTAAATAGGGCACGCCAGACATCCCTCTCCCCAGCAACACCCTCCAGCTCCTCCTGGGGGATCCCAAGGTGTTCCCAGTCCAGATTGGACAAGTAGCCCCTCCAGCAAGTTCTGGGTCTACCCCGGGGTCTCCTCCCAGTTGGCTGTGCCTGGTAAACCTCCAAAGGAAGGCGCCCAGGAGGCATCCTAATCAGATGCCCGAACCTCTTCAACTGGCTCCTTTCGATGCAACGGAGCAGCTGCTCTACTCCGAGCTCCCTTCGGATGTCCAAGCTCCTTACTGTATCTCTAAGGCTGACCCTGGCCACCCTAAGGAGGATACTCATTTCAGCCATTTGTATGCACGATCTCACCCTTTCAGTCACTACCAAAAGCTCATGACCATAGGTGAGGGTTGGAACGAAGATTGACTGGTAAATTGAGAGCTTTGCCTTCTGGCTCAGCTCCCACTTCACCACAACGGTCCGGTACAATGTCTGCATTACTGCTGATGCAGCACCAATCCGCCTGTCAATCTCCTGCTCCATCCTGCCCTAACTCATGAACAAGACCCGAGATACTTGAGCTCCTTCACTTGAGGCAGCAACTCATCCCCAACTCGGAGGGAGCAATCCACCATTTTCCGGTAGAGAACCAAAGTCTGAGACTTGGAAGTGCTGACTCTCATCCAGAGCATTTCACACTCAGCTTCAAACCACCCCAGTGCACGCTGGAGGTCATGTTCTGATGAAGCCAACAAAACCACATCATTTGCAAAGAGCAGGGATGCAATTCTGAGGTTCACAAAATGGACACACTCCTCACCTTGGCTGCGCCTTGAAATCCTGTCCATGAATATCACTAAGAATCGGAGATGTAGCCCCTTTTACCCTGTGACTATAGAGGGTAGGGCCATAGGTTCTCTCACTATAATCCAATTTATATTAACTGTAGTGTGGGTTCCCTACTTATACCAATTCCCATGAAATTAATAACCTTTAGATATATATGTATATGCGGATCATAAATAAAAGCTTTTATATATATATATATGCGGATCATAAATAAGATTTCCATACCGGATTGGTCAAGGCCCGGGTTACCAACGACCGCCACCGGTACTGTTAACCAGCAGGGTGCTGGTGGAAACTAGCTACTGTTGGGCGAAGGAGAAGGAGAGGGGGAAGGCATGTCCAGAGGCAGCTAGAGAGGAGGAAAGGTAGGCGTGTGGAGGTGAGAGTCGGAACTTTGAATGTTGGCATTATGACTGGTAAAGGGAGAGAGCTGGCTGATATGATGGAAAGAAGAAAGGTAGGCATACTGTGTGTGCAAGAGACCAGGTGGAAAGGGAGTAAGGCTAGGAGTATCGGAGGTGGGTTCAAACTCTTTTACCATGGTGCGAATGGGAGGAGAAATGGGATAGGGGTAATTCTGAAGGAAGAGTATGTCAAGAGCATGGTGGGGGTAAAGACAGTGTCAGACAGAGTGATAAGTATGAAGATGGAAATCGAAGGTGTATTGCTGAATGTTATCAGTGCATATGCCCCACAAGTTGGGTGTGAGATGGACGAGAAACAAGAATTCTGGAGTGAGTTGGACGACGTGGTGGAGAGGGTACCCAAGGAGGAGAGAGTGGTGATTGGAGCGGACTTCAATGGACATGTTGGTGAAGGGAACAGAGGTGATGAGGAGGTGTTGGGAAGGTATGGAGTCAAGGAGAGAAATGTGGAAGGACAGATGGTGGTTGATTTTGTGAAAAGGATGGAAATGGCTGTGGTGAATACATATTTCAAGAAAAGGGAGGAACACAGAGTGACGTACAAGAGTGGAGGAAAGTGCACACAGGTGGACTATATCTTATGTAGAAGGCGCAATCTAAAAGGGATTGGAGACTGCAAGGTGGTGACAGGGGAGAACGTAGCTAGGCAGCATTGGATGGTGGTCTGTAGGATGACTTTGGAGACCAAGAAGAGGAAGCAAGTGAAGACACAGTTGAAGATCAAATGGTGGACGTTGAAGAAGGAAGAATGTTGTGTGGAGTTCAGGCAGGAGTTAAGACAGGCGCTGGGTGGTAGTGAAGAGTTGCCAGATGGCTGGGCAACCACTGCAGAAATAGTGAGGGAGACAGCTAGGAAGGTACTTGGTGTGTCATCAGGACAGAGGAAGGAAGACAAGGAGACTTTGTGGTGGAATGAGGAAGTACAGCAAAGTATAGAGAGGAAGAGGTTGGCAAAGAAGAAGTGGGATAGTCAGAGAGATGAAGAAAGTAGACAGGAGTACAAGGAGATGCAGCGTAAAGCAAAGAGAGAGGTGGCAAAGGCAAAGAAAAAGGCTTATGGCGAGTTGTATGACAGGTTAGACATTAAGGAAGGAGAAAAGGACTTGTACCAATTGGCTAGACAGAGGGACTGAGCTGCAAAGGATGTGCAGCAAGTTAGGGCGATCAAGAATAGAGATGCTGACAAGCGAGGAGAGTGTGCTGAGAAGGTGGAAGGAGTACTTTGAGTGGCTGATGAATGAAGGAAATGAGAGAGAGATAGAGAGTTTGATGATGTAGCGATAGTGAATCAGGAAGTTCAGTGGATTAGCAAGGAGGAAGTGAGGGCAGCTATGAAGAGGATGGCGAGTGGAAAGGCAGTTGGTCCTGATGACATACCTGTGGAGGCATGGAGATGTTTAGGAGAGATGGCAGTGGGGGTTTTAACTAGATTGTTTAACACAATCTTGGAAAGTGAGAGGATGCCTGAGGAGTGGAAAAGAAGCATACTGGTACTGATTTTCAAGAACAAGGGCAATGTGCAGAACTGTAGCAACTACAGAGGTATAAAGTTGATCAGCCACAGCATGAAGATTTGGGAAATAGTAATAGAAGCTAGGTTAAGAGGAGAGGTGACGATTAGTGAGTAGCAGTATGGTTTCATGCCACGAAAGAGCACCACAGATGTGATGTTTGCTTTGAGAATGTTGATTGAGAAGTATAGAGAAGGCCAGAAAGAGTTGCATTGTGTCTTTGTAGATTTAGAGAAAGCTTATGACAGCGTGCCGAGAGAGGAGGTGTGGTATTGTATGAGGAAGTCAGGAGTTGCAGAGAAGTATGTAGGAGTGGTGCAGGATACGTATGAGGGAAGTGTGACAATGGTGAGATGTGCGGTTGGAATGACAGATGTGTTCAAGGTGGAGGTGGGATTACATCAAGGATCGGCTCTGAGCCCTTTCTTGTTTGCAATGGTGATGGACAGGTTGACGGACAAGATCAGGCAGGAGTCTCCATGGACGATGATGTTCGCAGATGACATTGTGATCTGTAGCAAGAGAAGGGTGCAGGTTGGGGAGAGCCTGGAGAGGTGCAGGTATGCACTGGAGAGAAGAGGAATGAAAGTCAGTAGGAGCAAGATGGAATACCAACGCGTGAATGAGAAGGAAGACAGTGGAATGGTCAGGATGCAAGGAGTGGAGGTGATGAAGGCATATGAGTTTAAATACTTGGGGTCAACCGTCCAAAGTAATGGGGAGTGCCATAGAGAGGTGAAGAAGAGAGTGCAGGCAGGGTGGAGTGGGTGGAGAAGAGTGTCAACAGTGATTTGCGACCGAAGGGTACCAGCAAGAGTTAAAGGGAAGGTTTACAAGATGGTTGTGAGACCAGCTATGTTATATGGGTTGGAGATAGTGGCACTGACGAAATGACAGGAGGCGGAGGGGCAGAGTTGAAGATCCTAAGATTTTTACTGGGAGTAATGAAGAAGGACAGGATTAGGAACGATTATATTAGAGGGACCGCTCAGGTTGGACGGTTTGGAGACAAAGCAAGAGAGGCAAGATTGAGATGTCTTGGACATGTGTGGTGGAGAGATGCTGGGTATATTGGGAGAAGGATACTGAATATAGAGCTGCCAGGAAAGAGGAAAAGAGGAAGGCCAAAGAGGAGGTTTATGGATGTGGTGAGGGAAGACATGCAATTGGCTGGTGTGACAGAGGAAGACGCAGAAGACAGGAAGAAATGGAAACTGATGATCCGCTGTGGCGACGCCTAACGGGAGCAGCCGAAAGTAGTAATAGAATAACCTTCAGATGAATAATCAAACAAGACAAAGTTACAACTCGAAATATTTAGTTATTGTAAAAAACAAAAATAAAAAAACAAAACAAAACAAAATAAATAGTGCACTTTCACTATCAGGCTCAATACAGTTCAAATACAAAATTAAGGTAGGTACCTTTTTCACTATTCCAAATCAAACACATTAAACATTAACTAAAATAAAGCCGGCATTTATCAAACTAATAAAGAGGTCCTTAAAAACCCACCCTCGTTGCAGGCCTGATTTTACGTGTCCAACCGATGTTATCTTCACTTGCGAGCTAAACGGACAAACGTACCCACTCAGTTCAGGAGAATGGCAGTTTCAGAATGTTCAGGAAATGGCGATGCACGTGAATGGTCCAGGCACGGGTGAAAACGCGACGAAAGGCTTGCTGCTGGTGACTTGTTCCCACGTGAGAATCCCACGTATCCAGAGGAAGTTTGAGCAAACCCTGGTGGCTCAAACCGCTATCTGTTGTGTCTGATCCTGTGTGAGTCTTCTTTTAATAGCTGCTTATGTTGACTGAACTAGCAAACAAGGCTACTACATCAGCTACTAGCTTAGCTAACTAGCTACCGACAACAGTCACGGTGAACTGGAGAATGACGCAGTAACATCTAACCAACGTTTACTTTACATCTACCCGTATCACACGTATAGCTTACGCCTTCGAATATTGTGCGATTAATGTTGTAAACTATAAGACTGACGTTTGCTACATTTTATAACTATCTCCTCTTCACCAGCCTAGACTCTACCATCTCACCCCGTCTCTCTTATTCCTCTCCTCCCTTCTTCACAACTGCTTGCCCTTCCCTTCATCGTGACCCTTCCCCCTTACTCTTGATTGGCCTTACGTACAACAGGCAAGTCAAATAAGAAAACATACATAATCATATACATATTTCAATATAGTACAACTGTACCAAAATAATAAACTTTATGAAACCAAAATAATAACCGGGTTACAGAGACAATGGACAAATTTGGTGGACTCCGACACCCACCGGAAATGTGTTTGACTTTGTGCCGAGAATGCGGACACAACTCTCACTTTGGTTATACAAGGACTGGATGGCTTGTAGCAACTGCCCCGGTACCCCATACTCCCTCAGTACCCACCACAGGGTGCCCCGGGGCACACGATCGTAAGCCTTCTCCAAGTCAACAAAAGACATTTAGACTGGCTAGTCAAACTCCCACGCACCCCTCAGCACTTTCGCAAGGGTAAAGAGTTGGTCCATTGTTCCACGGCCAGGACGGAATCCGCATTGTTCCTCTTGGATCTGTGGTAGAACAATCGGTCGGAGCCTACTTTCCAGCACCCTAGAGTAGACTTTCCCAAGAAGGCTGAGCAATGTGATGCCCTGATAATTGGAGCACACCCTTCGGTCCCCCCTTTTTAAATATGGGAACCACCACCCAAATCTACCACTCCACAGGTACTGTCCCCGACCTCCATGCGACACTGAAGAGACGTGTCAGTCAAGACAGCCCAACAATATCCAGAGCCTAAGCATCTCAGGGCGAATTTCATCCAGACCCGGCGCCTTGCCACCGAGGAGCTTCTTAACTACCTCATAGACCTCTACTAGGGATATGGGTGGGGCTTCCCCTGAGTCTTCACACTCTACCTCCTCCACTGGGGACGTGTTAGCTGGGTTCAGGAGCTCCTCAAAGTGTTCTTTCCACCGCTCGACAACATCCCTAGCCTGGGTCAACAGTTCCCGTCCCCGGCTGAACACAGCCTGAGCCAAGCCCTGCTCCCCTTTCCTGACTCGCCGGATGGCTTGCCAAAGCAGCAGCCCTTCTGGCCTCTGTCTGCTGCGCCAGGAGACCCCTAGGCCAACTAAGCCCGAAAGGCCTCCTTCTTCAGCCTGACGGCTTCCCTCACTGCCGGTGTCCACCAGCGGGTTCTCAGGTTACCACCTCAACAGGCACAGATGACCTTATGACCAAAACTCCTACATGCCACATCTGCAATAGAGGTCTTGAACATGGCCCACTCAGATTCCATGCCCCAAGCCTCCCTCAGGGTACACAAGAACTTCTTCTGGAGGTGGGAGTTGAAGACCTCACAGATAGGGGCCTCCACCATACGTTCCCAGTTCACCCTCACTACACGTTCGAGTTCGCCAGGTCTGTCCGGCAGCCTTCCCCACCATCTGATCCAACTCACCACCATGTGGTGATCAGCTCTGCTCCCCTCATCACTCGAGTATCCAAAGCATACGGCCGCAGATCTGATGATATGACCACAAATTCTATCGTCGATCTTTGGTCTGAGGTGTTCTGGTACCAATTACACTTATGAACTACCTTAAGTTTGAACATGATGTTTGTGATGGCCAATCCATGACTCACACAGAAGTCCGATAACAAGGCATCACTTGGGTTCCGATCAGGGAGGCCATTCCTCCCAATCAAGCCCCTCCAGGTTTCTCTATCATTGCCCGTGTGAGTTTTTAAGTCCCCCAGCAGAACTATAGAGTCCCCAGTCGGAACCCTATCCAGGATACCACCCAGAGACTTCAAGAAGGCTGGATACTCCAAACTGCTATTCGGTGCATAAGCACACACAACAGTCAGAGCCCTCCCCCCAGCGACTGGCAGTTATATAGAGGCAACCCCCTCATTCCCCGGGGTGATCTCCAACACAGCGGTGCTCAACGGGGAGCTTGTGAATATTCCCACATCCTCCCAGCGCCTGTCACCATGTCCAACTCCAGAAAAGTAACGAGTCCAGCCCCTCTCCAGAAATTTGGTACCAGAGCCCATGCTATGTGTGGAGTTAAGCCCCACTACTTGGTACCGCTCCACCTCCTGCACCAGCTCAGGCTCCTTCCCTGCCAGAGAGGTGACGTTCCATGTCCCAAGGACCAGTCTTCAATGCTGGAAGTCGGCAGGCCCCGGTCCCCATCTTTGCCTGCTGCCTGGCTTGCATTGCACCCTACCCCAGTGCTCATCCCCGTGGGTGATGGGTCCACATGGTGTATTATTATTATTAAAATATATTTAATCATTTTTCTACAGTAATAATTATTGTTAGTCCAACAGAAACATCAGCACACCAGCATCACGTTTCAATCTTTTTTCCTGCTGCAGTTATTTACAACATGTACATACATGTATGTGTTTGCCGCTGCACTAGTTAATGTAATGACAATAAAAATTTAAACACCTTAATGTGGAAACTTAAGAGTGTTTCCAACAGTGGTGAGGGTGCCAGTTAGCATTATGTAACCCCACTCCATGATTAAGATGGGTAAAATTATTATTTATTAAGGGAGAAAAAAATTTGCAGATTTCAGCTTTTAAAAAAGAAACCCTAAATAGTCAGCTTTGAAAGGACTCAGAATTGGATCTACCCTGTGGCTATTTAGAGGCTTCATATTCCTCTGCAACATGAGATCAAACGAATATGTTCTTCAGTGATGAAGCTACCTTTACACATATTCATGCAGCTGATTGTAGAGCACAATTCAGCCGACACTACACTTTCAGATTGCTTATAAAATTGGCTGAAAAGATTAGGTGCCAGATGTATGGCAAAGCCTATTTTAATGTGACACCCATACAGTTCCCTTTCAGTATGCTAAGCATTGCTCTGAAGGTAATTGGTTGAGAAGTGGCAAAGGGCCATACTGTGTATAAGGATACTAATCATGCATGGTGTGGGAAGTTCTGCACATCTCCTGTGACCAGATTTTAACTCCTCAACAGGCAGGCCTAAAAAGCTAGCATAGATAGCTTGGATCAATAGACTGACTACCTGAGCATTGAAGAGAAAAGGACAGGTTCAGAACATAAACATATTTAAGACTGTTCTTCCTTTTAAATCATTTCACTACACTGTACAGTCCAATGCCTGCAATGACCGATCGAAACACTTGTGTAATGATGAATATATTAAATGATAAATAGGAAGAAGGGACAGAAATACATACAGATTAATATCCATCCATCCATTATCCAAACCGCTTATCTTGCTCTCAGGGTCGCGGGGATGCTGGAGCCTATCCCAGCAGTCATTGGGCACCAGGCTTGGAGACACCCTGGACAGGCCGCCAGGCCATCACAGGGCATCACAGATTAATACTTCAGAGAAAATAGATTCATCATGTTAAAGACATTACTCAGAATGCATGAAAACAACTCAAAATCTGTCTCAGCATGCTGCTGTGCTTACACCCTCACGAGAGAGGATTTCTTGTTGACTTTCGAAGTTGAGAGCTCCTTGGTTATGTCTTCCAGCATGATTGCCTGTATTTCATGCAAACCATGAGCAATGATGCACTTTTTTATACATCGAACTCCCAAAATGCACTTTCAAAGTGTATTCATGAATATGTTCTTGAAGGCTGGCTATGAAAAATGCTGATACCGTGGATAAAAAATAACAAGAGCATGTGCACGAGCACAGACACACATAAATGCTATATATCACACAGGAAATCATTCACTCCTATGGACATTTGGACGATGCATATATAACAGTGCCGTCATCGTTCAAATGAAATATGTTGTCCACAATATTTTAGGTGTCTATACATAATATGTATGGACTTTAAAAAGCCCAATTAATCAAAGTATACAAACGCGCTTTCTCTAGAAAGCAATGAAATCAAGTGGGAAAGATGTTGCTTCTGTTGCACATTGATCAAGAACATTCTTTGAATTCATTACAGCAAAGTAATCCAAGTAATAAAAGGCATATAAAATGGGGATACGATGCCATTAAATTCCCTGGATATGGCACAAGGATGGAAAAAAGACCAGGAGACAATGGCGATGTGATCATCCACTGTTTAACAAACAATCTGTATAGAAACGCAGTCGATGCTTCCATACCCCTGGGGCATTGATAATGTGATGCCATCTACAGCTCCTGACTGGCTGACTGGCTCAGAGGGAGAAGCGCAGCAGTCCAGCATCCTCTCGTCCCATTTCCCTGCGGCACACCCTGTGTGGAAAACATAACGTTGCAGGCAGTATTAAAAGGTCAGTGACTGATTAGAAAGCTCCTCTCAAGTGTCCAGAATCATCATTTAATGCCTCTGATGCTAACCAAGCTAGTGCAGATATATTGACTCGTAGATTAAAAACGCCTTTAGTCCAGCTGGTTGTGAATAGAAACTGAAATCATTCAAGTTTTTACTTAAGTTAAATTCTGACTGTTCACATACAAACAAACTTTAAGTAAAAAAGTATTCTGAAAGTGTCATTTAAGCAGCCATTTCATTATAAATTTGATTAAGTCTGAAGTGATATTTTGGGGCAAAAATCTACTGGGTTTGTTAATTACACAGAAAGTGGCAGCAGTAATGCATGCCTCCAGTACGGTGACATGTTTTTCAGGTTTTGTTTGTTTTTCTCAGAGAAATCTTGTGTTAGCCACACTGATGTGCTGAGTACGTACCCACAACATTTAGGCTATCATCCCTATGTGTCCGCTATTCAGGAAGCAGGAACATTTATTTGTCATTTAATTTCATTCACTTGCGTACAGGAAATGAAACGAAATATATTTTCCCCCAGCCCACAGCAGTGCAACACAAAGACAAAAGTGCATATCCAAATTACAAGAACACATATATCCAAACTACAAAAAAAAAAGACACATATATCCAACATATCGAAAAACATTTTCTTTCACTGTCCAAGATAGGGAACCCCAGGGTGACTGTCGGAACTACCGGTCTGTATGGGCTCGCAGTTATGGGCGCAGCTCCAGGCAGGGCCGTGGTCCCTGGGCCCACTGGATGCAGCAGACCAGGCTCCCCCAGCCGATCCAACGCCAGCTCTCCCGGCCAGACACCTTCGACACACCTCCTCGCACTCCGCACGACGACACCGAAAACACACTCAACACTAGGTAGGCGAGGCCACCGCCAGACAGACCGCCCTCGGAGTTACCGGAACTGCCGGTCTGCATGGGCAAGCAGTTAGCCTAGCCTGCCCCGCTTCCGCGTCCTGTCAGCTCCAGGCACGGCGGTATAGCTGATGATTGCTTATGGCATGAAACAGGCTTGTAATGTCTCATAAAAAATTTACTTAACTCACTGGATTATATATATGCTTATATTTTATCATTTTTATATGTTATATTTATTCCAGTTATGCATATGCATATTACTGGATTAAAGAGCAACAAGACACCGACCGGGGGATACATCCCCAATGTATGAAAGAGGGAAATTTGACCCCCCCCCCCCAAAAAAGCTCTTCCGTCAATACAGGTTAAAGCTCACGAAACTGCATTTACTTTTCTGTATTTAATAACCCTCAGCTGGGTGGAGGAAGCATTTACTCTGAACGTACCTAGTGGTGTACCACAAAAGAAACAAAAGAAGAGTCCCCGCGCGTGTATCATGTATATGTGCGCACAACCTTCCAGTAAAAAGAGACAACCGAGGCAAACGAGCCAGACAAAAAGCGAACCGTCACTACCCGATCCATACCGGAATCCGGATTTTTTTTCCTAATCTAACCTCAACCTCAGTTTAACCCTAAATTTAACCACGCTTACTTTGCGCCTGCACGAGCCAGCAATAACAACATCGCACATGCATAGAACACATCGGACTGACAGGATGCAGGTTTAGGGTGAGCACCAAGACATTGTATTATTCAAACATCACATGCATAACAATAATGTTGGCAGCATGTCACGTGTTGTAGTGACGGTCGTTATTTCAGAGTTTCTCCGGGGCTAGACAAAAAAATTTGTAGAACATCGCTAACAGCCAGCCTCCATATAGCTAGCTAGGATCCTGAGGTCTCTGTCTCCCGGTCACCTGCTTCACTAAACCTAACAATAGTGATCCTGGATAAGGAAGTTGGTTATGTTAAATTCTGTGTGGACGCCTGTATTCCCACTTGTACCATCCACTCCTATCTGAAGCAGAAACCTTGGATTAATAGCGACATTAGGCTGAGACTAAAAGAAAAGGACTGCTGCTTTTAAAGCCAGGGATAAAGACCGCTACGAGGAAGCCAGGCATGTGCTGAGGAACGTCATCAAATCAGCCAAAAAACAAAAAATCACCAGGATAAACTAGAACAGCATTATAATGAGAGGGACTCCAGGTGTGATGGCCTGGCGGCCTGTCCAGGGTGTCTCCCCTCCTGCGCTCAGGGTCGCGGGGATGCTGGAGCCTATCCCAGCAGTCATTGGGCGGCAGGTGGGGAGACACCTCGGGACAATTTAGTACGGCCGATTCACCTGACCTACATGTCTTTGGACTGTGGGAGGAAACCGGAGCACCCGGAGAAAAGCCACGCAGACATGGGGAGAACATGCAAACTCCACACAGAGGACGACCCAGGGCGACCCACCAAGGTTGGGCTACCCTGGGGCTCAAACCCAGGACCTTTTGCTGTGAGGCGACCACTGCACCACGGTTAGCGTGGCGTGCCGCCCAGCATGTAGAATTGAAATAGGTAATTCCACAGGAGCTCTTTATTCGTTTTCCTAGCCAGTCCTAGTACACTGCAGCCCACTTTTTTTGTCTCAGTCCATCAGCATCCTGGAGTAAAAATGAAGGAAGAAATATGGAATGTGAGCAGTATAAACTGAATGACAAAGAAAAAAAATAATTTAGCCAGGTTTCTTTTCATCTTCTTTGCTATCTTCTCCCGATGTCTGGACCACCGCAGCTATGACACCGTGCAACACATTATTTTTAACGAAACCACCGTAAATTATTCATCATCTCTGCAAGTTTCATGAGTTAAGTGATTACATAGTGAAATGGCACTGCGGGCCAAACAGGAAAGTGTTTCTCCACAGTATCAGCAGCTCTGTGGCGGAGTCTGTTGTGGCATACTAACGCACAGTAAGACAAAAAAAAAAGAGAAGAAGACCGTTTTTAAAAGACATTATAATTCAACTCAGACCATTAAGCCATCTTAAAATCTTACCCTCTCCTCCTCCCAGTAGTCCCTGCTAACGAGGGTCGTGACCCCTGGCTGGGTGCATGCAAAACCTGAGTTTTCTTGTTTTTTTTTTACTTCTTTGTGTGTGTTGGGGGGAGAGGGTTAGGGAAAGGCTCGTGAATAATGGAGAAATTCACTTGAGGTCATTTTAAACTATGCTGCACAGTTTTCCAGTTTTCAGACTTCCGTTTCATGCTCTGGTCAACGGCTTAGACCCGATCGCTGGGCGGCTGCGATCGGATGTGCACCAAATGTGGAGATTCCAACTGACTTGGCATGTGTGATACATGATGTTTACTAAGCGTAGATGAGAGACTAGGTGGAACCAGGTGAGCACTGTGGGTATCTTCAGTCCTCCGTGTGAAGTAATACTTGGGGTAGTATTGGTAGAGGATCAATGACCACACCGGGTTATAGAACTCAGGTTTAATCGTGGCTCAGTAGGCAGACGTAATAACCATACATGGTAGTGGTGTAACCATAATAACAGTCCGGGTAGTACATAACACCTAGTGTAGTTCCAGTGGATATACATAGCATTATATCACTACATCCCCCCTGTTTAGTTTTCAATTTTTTCAGTATCAAAATACTCTAGAACATTCGGTTATATAAACCAACATATCACACAATTCCACTGTGGTACAATCATTGATCAGGATTGTACAGTCATTACACAGAGGTTGCCTTCTCTCTTTTTTAGACAACACACTCAGAATTGTCCATCTCACAAAACAATAAACATACTATTCAGAGCCCTCCTTTTGTGTGTGATTGTCTCTACTCATAGTCCTTGTAGTGAGCTGGTTTGGAAACAGCTCTTCCATATCTTGTGCGTACTGTCTTGTGTGTTTCACAGGTTTGGCTGGAAGAAGTTCCAGCTGCATGAGTGTCCTGTTGAGGTTCTGTGAAGCGGGTTCTTGCGCTCCTCAGTGCATGGGGGTGGTGAATTTCCTGCAGGTGGCTCCTGCCACGTCTGAGTTTGTTCCCATTTGATGTTTGCACAATGTAGCTCCTTGGCTCATTGCACTTTTGTACGACGGTGGCTGGATACCAAGTCCCTTTTTCCTTGTTTAGGACAGATACGTGCTGTCCGGGACTGAGTGGAGGTAGTTCTCTGCCGCTGCCGCGGTCATGATGTTCCTTCATGTCTGCTGTTCTCTGCTCCAGGTGGAGTCGGTTTTCCTCCTTGCCTGGGTCCCCTCGACTCGGCAGCAGGGTGGTGACTGGCCTTCCGAAGATCAGTTCTGCTGGTGATGGTAGTTTACTGTCGATGGGTGTTGCTCTGACCTGTAGTAAGGCCATTTGTATGTTACCTCCTTGTCTCATGGTTTTCTTCCCAATGGATTTGATGTGTCGCACATGCCTCTCAATGAATCCATTGCTTTTTGGATAGTGGGGTGAGCTTGTCACGTGCCTGATTCCCCAGTCAGCCGTGAATTTCGGGAACGCTTGCCCTGTGTACTGGGGTCCATTATCTGTAAGTATCTCATCAGGCCTTCCAAAAAGAGACATGTACATTTCCATTTTTTGTGCAATTGCCTGGCTGGACACAGGCATGGGCATTTCATCCACTAGAGGGAACTTAGAATATCTGTCCACAATCAGTAAATACTGATGTCCATCGATCTCGAATAGATCAGAAGCTAGGGATTGCCATGGTTTTGACAGTGTGTTGTGTGGGTTGAGAGGTTGCTTTGGATTTGCATCCTGATGTTCCACGCATATGCTACATGACCTGCAGACTCTTTCGATGTCATCGTTCATTCTGATCCAGTCGACACTTTCTCTTGCCAGTCGCCATGTCTTTTCGATGCCCTGGTGTCCTACATGCAGCTGTTCAAGTATAGAATCAGTCATGGAGTCTGGGATGAGCACCTGTCTGCCTTTGAATATGACTCCTGCTTCAACTGCGAGCCCATCTCTGAATGACCAGTACTCACGTAGTTGTCTTGGTAGAGCTTTGATGTTGTCTGGCCATCCCTGGTGGATCAGCTCTTTCAGTGCATTGAGTCTGGGGTCGCTGGTGGTTTCCGTGCGGAGTGCGTCCTGTTTCTCGGGAGAGAAGTTTATCATTGCAACAGTGAGCATCTCTGGATCCTCGACTTCTGCCTCTATTCCGTCAATGCACTCGTCCAGCTCGATGTTGCTGTTGTTCTCGGGGTTGGGTAGTCAGCTGAGTGTGTCTGCCAGGACCATCTGGTTTCCTGGTTGATACGTGACCTCGTAGTTGTATCCTTGTGTTTTTATCAGCATTCGCTGAAGCCATGGCGGGGCGGCATGCAGTGGCTTTGTGAATATGGTAACGAGGGGTTTGTGGTCTGTAACTGCAATGAATGACTCCCCATACAGGTAGGTATGGTATCGCTGCATTCCATAGACTATGGCCAGCATTTCTCGCTCTTATGTTGCTGTACCTGGATTGGCAGTCGTCCAGTGTCTTTGAGCCAAAAACTATGGGTCTGTTGTTCTGCACTAATGCCACGCCCAGTCCTTTCTGTGATGCATCGACCTCAAGTGTCAGAGGTGTGCTTGGATCATAGTACTTCAGGCAGTCATGTTCGGTGATAACTGATTTCAGGTCCTCAAAGCTCTTTTGGTGGTCAGTGTCCCATGTCCAAGGCACGTCACTTTTCAGCAGCACCCTCAGTGTGTGTGCTTTGTCTGCGAACTTTGGGATGTAGGGCGACAGGTAGGTCAGCATCCCCAAGAATCTGCTCAGTTCATCTTTGTTCTGGGGTGTCGGCATTTTATGGATGTCCCTGATTTTGGCTGGGTCAGGTTGGATACCTTTGTCTGTGTACAGGTTGCCAAAGAATGAGATGCTTGTCTGTTTGATTGTGCACTTGTCACTGTTGAACACAATACCTGTCTTGGCTGCTCTCTCCATCAGGTTGGTCAGGTTCCTGTCATGCTCCTCTTCGCTCGCGCTGTAGACTGCGATATCATCAGCTATGCCAACGACACCGTCGAGCCCCTCCAGGATTTGGTCCATCTTTGCCTGGAAGAGATCTTGAGAGACACTGAGATCAAATGGCAAACGTTTCCAGCAGTATCTACCAAATGGAGTTCGGAATGTGGTTAGCAGTGGTGACTATTCCTCTAGGTGTATTGACCAATATCCAGCTTTTGCCTCAAGTTTGCTGAATATTTTTGCATTTGCAAACTTTGGGTTCAGTTCCTCCACAGTAGGAATCTTGTGTGGGCATCTCCTAAGGCTGGCATTAAGCTTTTGGGGGTCTAAACATATGCGAAGGGAACCGTCTTTCTTTGTGCTGTATGCCAGACTCGAGCATCAGTCTGTGTGCTGTTCTACTTTTCTTAACACATCTTGTTCGACTAGGTTATTCAGTTCATCTTTCAGTTTGTCTTTGATATGAATGCTGCACTTACGTGGTGGGTCTATGAATGGTTCAGCATCCTTTTTCAGGAAGAGCTTGGCCTTTCCACTGAAGTTGCCAATTTTGTCAAACTGGTCTGGGTATGCTCTCTTTAGGTCTGCACTGTTAGATATGGTCATTTTGGGTTTTGTCTGTCTTGTGTTGACTTTTTCCTGATTTGCATTTCCTTTCTCGGTCACTGCATCTACATTGACAGTCACTAGGTTTAACAGTTCACATGTTGGCAGCCCAACTATGGCTGGCTCTGGTACGTCTACAACGTAGAACTTTGCATTGATCCATTTGGATTCTTTGTACTGGCATGGAATGTCATTGGTGCCTAGGCAGGGGATGGCGTGACCACTGTATGCAGATAGCCTCCTGGTGTTTTTTTCAGTCTTTTCTGGGTGCATGCATTTTCACCGTACATCTGCTTGAAGGTATGTAATGGGAGTGTGTTGCCTGACGCACCTGTGTCTATCTTCAGATGTAGTGTGTATCCATGACCAGGTAGGTCAGGTGGTGTCACCTTCAGGACTGTGTACGCCTCATCTCTGGCCGGCTTGCTGTCTATGCTATGCATGCACTTTTCACTGATAGTTATGGAGTGGAACTGTTTCTGGTCAGTACTTTCGTTCTCACTGTCCGTTTCACTGCTACTCTCTACAGCATGTATGCGAGTCCTGCTCTGTTGCTTTTTGTCTTTATAGGTTTTGTGCTTGTGCTGTTTGTCTTGTGGTGTGTGGGACTTACTTCCCCCGCTCCTGCTCTGGCTGGAGTGTTCCTTGCGCTCTCGTTTGGCCTTCCTGCAGCACCGCTCCCAGTGACCTTTTGCCCCACACGCATTGCATTCATCATCATATGCAGGACATCGACGTGGTTTGTGGCTTCTCCCACAGTTACGACATATGCGGTCCCTGTCCACAGCGTGGATTCTTTCATTGTGTGACAGGCTAAGTTTGTCTAACTGTTCATTGCCTGCTGTCAGGGCTTCATATTTTCGTCCCTCGGCCAGAATCTCTGCTAAGGAATATCCTTTTGGTTTGCTGTATAGATCATTCCTCAGGGCATCATGGGGAGTGCTCGCAATAATAAGCTCAATCATACGCTCGTTAAGCTCTTCGTCTGAAAACTGACATTTCTGTGCTAGTGTTCTGGCTCTGGTCACAAAATCATAGACATTTTCATCTGGTTTCTGTCTGTGTTGCATCAGTTGCAGTCTATGGATTCTGAAATCTACGTTCAACTTTAGCTGTTTTTCAAAGAAGTCCCATAGTTTGGCAGGCTTTTTCTTTTCATCATCGGTGAGACCACTGGCATTCAGTCTTTTTAATCCTTCATCTCTGATTCCACGACATATTTTCCTAGCTTGTTTAGCTGCGCCATTTATTTCTTCATCTTCTAAATACAGAGTCATTTTCTGTTTACACAGGGAAATTGCCTCACCCAGGTCCGGGTCTGACCAATTCATCGTCGGTAGATGCGATGCCATGACGTCTCCTGTTGCTAGCTAGCTAGTTAGCTTTGCGGCTAGCTCAGCTCCTGTGCACTCTTGCTTGAATGATGACAAAAATTATCCACGGACAATTTTATCAGTCTATCTTCATTCTTCATAGAGAGTACTGTACCGCTGCCACCATGAAGTAATACTTGGGGTAGTATTGGTAGAGGATCAATGACCACACCGGGTTACAGAACTCAGGTTTAATCGTGGCTCAGTAGGCAGACGTAATAACCATACATGGTAGTGGTGTAACCATAATAACAGTCCAGGTAGTACATAACACCTAGTGTAGTCCCAGTGAATATACATAGCATTATATCATTACACCGTGTGTCAGGATGCAGCTGGGAAGTGTACAGGAGATGATGCTTGACAGAAACTGGATTCTGAAAGCTGTTATGTGGTACCTCCACAGAGGAGATGCAGTCACTGATTTCAAATGATCATTTTTAGAACATGAACCATCTCTACAGATAGAATCAGGCAGATAATCACGCAGCGAAAACAACAACAACACAAAATCCAGACATAAAAGCATCCAGAATCAAATCACTCAAACCATCTCTGGAGGTTACAAAGCTTGCTTTAGGCCTCATGAACAATATAGCAGCTATATAATAGGTCTGCCGCATTGGGTTTGTGATGAGGGCTATTGATGTCCTGTGGTGCCAAACACTGCAGTCACCAGGTGTGTTGGATCATGGGCTTCCTTGTGGTCAGTCCAGGCTGTGCTCAGGTTGGTCTGTCTGCACCGAGTCTTGGTATATATATACTATATATGTAACCAAGGTAGTTAACCATCGATTAATGTTGGTTATGTTACCGGGTACTGTTGTTGGTACTGTTACTTCGCATGCGGAAGAAAAGTGAGAGCTTCAGGAACGGGTCCACCCCCTACTAGCCCCAGTCCACGCTGTTCCAGTCTCTTCTATTCTCACCTTAGACTGTCAAGCCATCTTCGTTTCAAGCACACACCTTAATCTCTTGGAACGGATCCTCGGACACGAGAGACGCCACCGACATTACTGGCCGGCATGGCGGCGCAGTGGTTAGCGCGGTCGCCTCACAGCAAGAAGGTCCTGGGTTCGAGCCCCTAGGTAGTTCAGCATTTGGGGTTGTCCTGGGTCGTCCTCTGTGTGGAGTTTGCATGTTGTCCCCGTGTCTACATGGGTTTCCTCCGGGTGCTCCGGTTTCCTCCCACAGTCCAAAGACATGTAGGTCAGGTGAATCGGCCGTACTAAATTGCCCCTAGGTGTGTGTGTGTGTGTGTGTGTGTGTGTGTGTGTGTGTGTGTGCGCGTGCGTGCACGCGCACGTGCGCACAGGCCCTTTGATGGACTGGCGGCCTGTCCAGGTTGTCTCCAGCTTGTCGCCCAATGCCTGCTGGGATAGGCTTCAGCATCCCCGTGACCCTGAGAGCAGGATAAGCGGTTTGGATAATGGATGGATAATGGATGGATGGAGAATAGGTCTCACATGCAAATTAGCAGCTTTGTCAATAGAAAAAAAAAACTTGCAAAAGTGTCCAACAGGTGGCTGGCAGCTCAGGGAGGAACTGTCAGGAGTGTCAGTCTCAATACTTGTATGGCAGAACAAGCAAGACCAAGTATTATTTACTGTGACTTCTTAGGCAGGAAGAGGAGATACACACAGCAACGCTGCCTTTGTGAGGGAAAGAGAAATCCAATTTCATTGTACACCAGAGCTGCGTTTTAATTTGAATAAATCCATTAAAACTAGCCCTTGACACAATCTGAGTGGGAGATACTAAACTTTCTAAGGAGTGAAAGAGGCCACTGGACATTTTTACAAAGTTTAAAATCTCCCAATCTGTATCTATAATGATGGGTGGTCTACCTCAACCGTGGTGGTCCTCACTTTCTAAATTGGTCAAATCAACTTTCAAACTATCAGCAAAACTGTTTGTGGTTTCAATAGTGGCGTCATGAATATTTTGCTTTTTTTATGCTCAGCGTTTCACTGGATTGCATTCGCTTGAAGGTGGGTGAGGGTGCAGGCTGAGAACGTGCTTCGTTCTTGCAGCACTTAGCTTAGCATCGGGAGAATTAGGGAGTGTCAGCCGCGCTCTGTTGGACTGACGCCCGTAAATCTCTCAGCCGAGGCCGCCCCTTTCTGTCCGCCGCCATGGCTAGAGAGCGATAGATGCATTCAATACACGTGGAGTTAAGAAATCTGCAGGAAATGGTGACGAGTTATAAATTATGACTAGAGTTTTTTTGTGCACGCGAGTTTCATTTGGCGCGCGCTGTATCATCGCTGGCAGGCGCCGTGGCAGTAGCTATTGTGCGCTCTGTAAACTGTTGCATCATAAAAGCATTCACACGCAGAAAGAAACCCTGTGGCCTTGACAAGAACCCACAGTGTTTTAGATGTGAAGTGTTGCTCGTGTTGACTCTGGCAAGTAGAGACTTAGTGGATTTTTGTCTGGTGGACTCATTGTGTGTGTGTTCAGTAGACATGTCCTGTAAGGGTACGTTTCACTAAAGAGCTGCAGGCAGATCGTCGCAGGAAAAAAGGTGAGGGGCTGAATACTGAGTTATTCATTTTTATCATGCACTAGAAATTGTTTGATATGGGGCGTCCGGGTAGCTTAGTGGTCTATTCCGTTGGATGCCAACACAGGGATCGCTGGTTCGAATCCCCGTGTTACCTCCGGCCTGGTCGGGCGTCCCTACAGACACAATTGGCTGTGTCTGCGGGTGGGAAGCGGGATGTAGGCATGTGTCCTGGTCGCTGCACTGGCGCCTCCTCTGGTCGGTCAGGTTGCCTGTTCGGGGGGGACTGGAGGGAGGGGGATAGCGTGATCCTCCCACGCGCTACGTCCCCCTGGCAAAACTCCTCACTGTCAGGTGAAAAGAAGCGGCTGGCGACTCCACATGTATCGGAGCAGGCAGGTGGTAGTCTGCAGACCTGCCCAGATCGGCAGAGGGGGTGGAGCAGCGACCGGGATGGCTCAGAAGAGTATTTCATATATTCTTTTGATCCCCGAAGGGATAGTCTTCTCTGCATTTAACCCATCCTAGCTGTGTAGCTAGGACAGTGGGCAGCCGTCATGTAGCGTCCAGGTGCCAGGTCTAGTTCGTCTTGCCATGTCTCGGTCAAGGGCACAGACAGGAGTATTAACCCTAACATGCATGTCTTTTTTTTTGATGGTGGGGGAAACCGGAGTACCCGGAGAAAACCCACCGCAGACACGGGGAGAACATGCGAACTCCACATGACCTGGGATGACCCCCAAGGTTGGACAACCTCAGGGGTCGAACCCAGGACCTCCTTGCTGAGAGGCAACAGCGCTAACC
This sequence comes from Lampris incognitus, assembly GCF_029633865.1. Classification (NCBI taxonomy): domain Eukaryota; kingdom Metazoa; phylum Chordata; class Actinopteri; order Lampriformes; family Lampridae; genus Lampris; species Lampris incognitus. The sequence goes on from NC_079215.1 coordinate 58,180,172, forward strand.
ACTGCGCCACCATGCTGCCCAAGGGAGTAGGGTAATTGGCCAAGTACAATTGGGGAGAAAAAGGGGGAACATTTTTCAACAAAAAAAAAGGTTTGATATGCTTCATAATGTCTTGCTTCAACTTTCAAGCTTCTCAAGATGTTTTGACTTTCACGACATGCTCTAATCATTTTTGTTGCCCCTCCCCCCCCAACAGACTGGCGAGAGCAATTGTTATTAGAATAAGTATAATAAGTATGGAGTGCCATGTAAATATGCAGTTCATGCACACCTGTCAGCTTGCCTCTTTTACATCTGCTAAATAGCATCTGCTTCTAAGAAACCACAGCACACAGAGTGTGGCTATTATGCACAGGGAAGGAACAAAAAGACTGTCTTTTCGGATACGGTTCAAATGAAGTGTTTGCTGGAGAGAAGGGAAGCCTTCTGGGGTGGCTGCTGTTCCAGAGCCATGCTCCCTTACAGGGGATCAGCCTCACTCTGAGGAGATGAGACTACATTATCCACACCCCAGACAGAGAACAATACCAAAGAGAGACCATCAATGGTTATACAATTGCACGTGCACTTTTAATATTTCCATCAAAAAGTTTTTTTTGTTTTTGTTTGATGACTAGTTAATTTGATAACTTTTAGAGTCAGAGCTACAGACCTACTATATTTCCAGAATGAAGATCTCAGATCGGTATCCCAAGTACTCACCTGAAAGTGGGAACAAATGTTTAGTATTTTGCACAGGCGTACTGTGTAATCTCTGTTATGTGATCACCAAAGCTGGAAAAAAATGTTGAGAGGATTTTCTTTTTTCTTTCTCTTTTTTCTTTTTTGCAAGGGGATTTAACAGTGCTAATATTTCAGAGACGTTTCAGAAAACATATGCTCCACGGTAGACTTAGAGGAGAGGCAGTGCTTTCTCGGGGACATATTAATTCTACATTCAGACATCTGGGCTTGATTGATTTAAAATCTATTCTTAGTTGGCATTCAGCTTAAATGATTTCCAGCTCGAACTGTCTCTCTGTCTTTGTCTGTGTCTCTCAACCTCTTTTTCTGCCTGCTATAATGTGGCTGTCGGTCGGACTGGTTCTCTGACCTGTTCTGCTCTCTCTCTCTCTCTCTCTCTCTCTCTCTCTCTCTCTCTCTCTCTCTCTCTCTCTCTCTCTCTCTCTCTCTCTCTCTCTCTCTCTCTCTCTCTCTCTCTCTCTCTCTCTCTCTCTCTCTCTCTCTTATTCTCTTTTGCTTGCATTCTTTATTCTCATTCTCCACCTCTTTCTCAGTTTCTTCTCTCTTCCATCCCTTCCCTCACTCTTTGTCCTCTCCTCACACCACCTCTCCTCCATTTGTCAATGGGAACAGCCTGGTTCTCAGTCCGAATGACTGAGAATCAGGCTTTTCCAGTCGCTCAGCCTTCGACAAGTCTCGTTACAGAAGCGGACAAACTACTTCTCTCAGTCAGTCATGTGATTGAAATTCTTTCACCCTCTCCCTAGAAATCTGTGGTAGACCAGTCATCCCAGCCAGCTTGGTTGCTAGCTAGCTCATGCTCAATAGCATGCTCATGCTAGCTAGCGCATGCCCATGCAAGCCCATGCTAGCTAGCTAGCTCATACCCAATTTCCCCTCGGGGATGAATAAAGTATTCTGATTCTGATCCTAATGCTCAAAGATGAGGAAGAGATGAATGGTAGTTTTCACTTCAGATGCAATTTTGCATGTGTTGGAAAGGGGATATGTTGAAAAGGAAACGTTCAGGAAATGTTATTTCTTCAACTTCACTGGAAAGTTAGATGGAGAAAAAACAACAGTGAGCAGTATTACCACCTCAGCAAGTCGCTTCCAGAGAAAAAGGCAACAGGCTAGCCAAAAGAACTGAAGCCCATGCCCTTCTAACCGAAGAGTTTCTCATATACGTAGATCCTCAGCAATATTTGACCTGAATATATAAACATACTTCTTGTAATGGCCATTAAAGTGGGAGTAAGTGGTCCTCGGTGGAAGTTAGCTAGAGCTATGTTTTTGTTGAAGACACACTGCAAAAGAATTCACTCCCACTTCTGCCTAAGAGCTTTATGAACGGGCAAACTGATTGACAGCAAGTAGGGACCAATCAGACATGGGCACAAATACATCAAAAAGTATCTTTGTTCTGCCCATAATGTGATTTATGTGTTCTTAAGTAACTTTAAAGTTGAAGTGTTTGTATGTTCACATCACTTAATGCACTATTTGATATGTGTCAACGTTTGAGTGGGACTTTGTTCTGATGCCCACAGCGATAAGGGAAGCATAAAGAGGTAACACCACAGGAAGTTTAGAATGTAAACAAACCAAGCATGGTCGCTATTGTCACACAAATTCACATTACTTCTATCTATCTCAATCTGTCGTGTTAATCCTTCAGAAAGCAATGACTGTAAGTGTTACGTGATCATAAGACGTTTATAACCTAAATGTAATGAGTTTTGCTAACTTTGATGAAGTTTTGGATGTTTTGATAACTGAATACGATCGCTGCAACTGCGCGATGCTACTCGGTCAGACACGTTAGCATGGCTGCTAATAATGTGAGCTTATGGAGTGTATTTTAAGTAAGCACTTTTCTATTTTCTCTTTTTATTTGTAGTTTCACTCCGATTCAATGTTGTCAACTTGACTGCTACAATTGGAAGTCATTAAAGGAGCAAGAAGGCTCATTTTCCTGGCTCCTGAAAGGACGTTTGGCTGGCTGTTTAATCTGTTACCGCTTAGGAAGCACAGCACGTAGAAAGAGCAGTACCTCTTAGGAAGCACAACATGTAGAAAGAGCAGTACAATCCTGTTACAAATTACAAATACTTTCTCATCAAATGTATCAAAACACTGGTATGAGAAAATGTATTCAATTAAAACACTAAGGGGCACCCCGTTGGCTCACCTGGTAGAGTGTGTACCACATATAAGGCTGAGTCCTTACTGCAGCATCCTGGGTTCAAATCCAGCCTGGGCCCTTTGCTGCATGTCATCTCCTTTCCCTCCCCTGCCTTTCCTGTCTCTCTCTACTATCAAGTAAAAGCGGAAAATGCCAAAAAAAATCGAAAAGTAATTTGTAATTTAAAAATGCATTCTATACAAACTGATACCACATTTTAGGCATTTAGTAGTCTCAATATGGGTCTGATAGCCACCCTACATTGAAAAGATGAGCTCTGCTAATTTCCCCACATAATAGATTTGAAGTGGCCAATCAGGATATCTTGGGGGTGGGAGGCTGCTATTTCAGGGGTGCATGCTGGGTCCTTTCAGTCAAAGCGACCATTGACTGACTGAACAACCAATTGAAATGCAACTGGGGAACTGAACAGTTAGGCCACAGCGATGCACTCTTTTTTCAGAAGACAATAAGACTGGGCATTTAGCAGACACCTTTTTCAAGAGCAATAAATATATAACTGCAAATAGAAGAGAAAGAGAAGTACCCCTCTTCCCCAAAATGCCAACAACACCCTAAAAAAATTAGTGTACTCCGTTGTGTACCCCTAACACTGCAGTCCTTTCATTACATTTTACTTGTTTTTCAGTACAACTAATATCCATCCATCCATTATCCGAACTGCTTATCCTGCTCTCAGGGTCGTGGTGATGCTGGAGCCTATCCCAGCAGTCACCAGGCAGCAGGCGGGGAGACACCCTGGACAGGCCGCCAGGCCATCACACAGGGCCGACACACACACATTCATACCTAGGGGCAATTTAGTACGGCCGATTCACCTGACCTACATGTCTTTGGACTGTGGGAGGAAACCAGAGCCCCCGGAGGAAACCCATGCAGACACGGGGGAGAACATGCAAACTCCACACAGAGGACGACCCAGGACGACCCCCAAGCTTGGACTACCCCGGCTACCTGGGACGACCAACCAAGTTTAGACTACTCCAGGGCTCTAACCCAGGACCTTCTTGCTGTGAGGCAACCGTGCTAACCACTGCACCACCGTGCCGAGTAAACTCACAACTAATATCTAACAGTTTTTTTACATGTCAGTTTAGTTTTTTTCCCCAGCACAACTAATTTCTCCATCAGTGCAGCTGTTAATTGCCTTCTGTGAGGGTAGTAAACCATGGCCGCAAAGGAGAAGAGATGCTCAACTGGTGCTGATGATGGCAAAGTGGTGTTGAATCTCACAAAGAGTAGCTTGATCAGTGGATATGAATCCAGTGAAGAAAGGTCCTTTCTGGGGTCCTCCAGAAAGCAAAGGATCTCCAACTCTGCTTTGCTGTGGCTGAGCAACATCCCTCTGCCCAACTGGCTCTCAGTTCCTGTTGTTGGGATTGGAAACAGCAGAGGCAAATAGGGGAACAAGGTTGTTGTGAATTTACATTAAATTGAAGGATTTTTAATATCACAATAATATTTAAAAACATGACATTAAACTAGCTACTCATTGATCTTTTTAATTGATGAATATTCATTTTTGATGATGAAATTACAGTTTAACCTTAAGACCCTGAAGTGAGAGTAGCTTACCCGTACCCTGTTCAGAAAAGATGAAGAAATTATCTTCATTGTCTTCAGTGGTGTTTGATGAGGCAGAGTCAGTTTGTGACACAAGGCCAAGCTCTTCAGCTGAGTACAGAAACAGGTGATGTAGCCTCTTCTTCTCTGCAGCTAGTTTGGGAGGCAACCACCTTATCTTGAAGAATGGGTGAGTTTACTGTGGCAAGGATGCCTTCATTGACATCAGTCTTCAGCTCCCAGAAGCTACTGAACCTTTTCTCAAATGGTGGCTTGCAAGATATGTGGCCAGTAACACAGGTTTGAATCTTGCTGGTCATATAGTTCAGCCTGAACAGCAAAGAGAAAATGTCTGCAAGCAAAAGCAGCCGATTCACGTTCTAGTGTGTCAGTTTGTATCCAATGTACAGTGACTCCCTTAAAACTTATTTTCTTTAGTTAACGAGATAGCCGCAGCGGCGCACACATGTACACACTTAAGTCTTACCTTCAAATGTGCTATTTTATTATTAAAGTCTTCATCGATTCTTCTCCCAAGTATCCTCCTGGACATAACTCTAGCACCTTGGCAAAGTCCCTGTACCAAGTCCATAAATTTTTTATGCTCAACAGTGGCCAACGGGTACACGCCTTTAGTGACAAAGGATGTGACAGGAGAGTCAATTTTATTTTGTGTCACTGGACCATGTTCAAAGACTGTAAGTTTTTTTTTGTTGCTTTTCCCACTGGCAAATTCCTTTTTGTTATCTTCAAATTCCTATATTTTGTCAGGGTGCACTCATTTCAAGTGGGATTTAAAATTTGATGTCACTGCAAGATAGTCACATATTATGACCTTTTTGAGGACTGCGCAAGCTATTTCCCTGACGCCTATTAAGAATGACCACTAAATGTTAGCTATACTAGAAATTAATTTCGTCCTGAGTTATAGACGTTGCTAACAATTCATCTTGCTAATGAAGCTTCCCGTATGAGGACTAACCACGACATGCCGCTGTTCCAGGCTGCCTGAGCATATATGTGATGTTAGCTTGTATGCTAACGTTACTAGCTAGTAAGTATATTTACCAGTTCTGGAGCACATGTGTTTGCTAATTGCTGTTTTCCTCTGTTGTATTTTAGAGTCATTCAGAAAGCTTGCCTTAGCATGCAATATGTGCTCATATTTTGATTACATACTTTTATCTTAAGGGAAATTTTCACCAAACACCAAAGCAGCTTCTTTCCTCAAGCTACTGGTCACAAGGAACACAAGTGAAACTAGAAAAATGCTTTTCCACAGAAAAAGCGTGTGAATCCTGAGCTGCTGAAAGAAATCGTGAAAGCATTGCTGAAAATGGATAAATAGGAAAAGTCAGAAAGTCACTAGCCTACCTGAAATACCTGGAAACTGAAATGTGAAATGGCTGAATATTCAAAAAGTTTTAAAGGTATAAAAAAAACTGAAAAATTTGCCATAATGTGCTAAATACATCAATAGTTTGATTGTTGGAAACTGAAATGTGTGTAGAATGAGAGGAGGGGTTGAATGAGAGGAGGGGTAGTGATGAAGATGAAGAGTGATGAAGAGGAAGGGTGGTGATGAAGAAGAAGGGTAGTGATGAAGAGGAAGGGTAGGAAGGAGGGTAAGAAGGTCGTAGGAAGGTAGGATAGCAGGGAGGTTGTAGGAAGGTAGGAAGGTTGTAGGAAGGAAGGTGGGAAGGAAGGTAAGGTAGTAGGAAGGAAGGTAGGAAGGTAGGAAGGTTGTAGGAAGGAAGGAAGGTTAGTAGGAAGATTGTAGGAAGGTAGGAAGGCAGGAAGGTTGTGGGAAGTAAGGTAGGAAGGAAGGTAGGAAGGAAGGTAAGAAGGGTGTAGGAATGAGGGTAGTAAGGTTGTAGGAAGGTAGGAAAGACGGTAGGAAGGTTGTAGGAAGGAAGGGAGGTAGGTAGGAAGGTTGAAGAGGGGGGAAAAGCAGTTAAGAAGTGGCAGAAGCTGATCAAATCTACCAGGTGTTGAGAGTTGACAGTAATTAGGCTGGCAGTTGAGTTTCAAATTGATATGTGATGTCACAATAGGACTGAACATTCTAACAGGCAAAGTGTATGGCAGAATTGCTGAACTTTAGAGCTGAATTGTTCAAAAACTATAAAATAATTTAAAAATCTGAATGGGATCCTGAAAGCGCTGAATGTCCTGAACTGTTTAAGCTTTAAATGGGGTTTCTAGCTCAAAAAATGAAGGAGGAAGTACAGTTCAAAGGTCATGAGGGTTTCAACCTTTCCCCATAGACTTCCATTGTTTTGAAAAAGTAGAAAAAGCTTAATATGTCTAAAAGTGTAAAAGACTTCAAAAACCGAAATGTGAGCCTTAATGGGCTTAAAGAGATGAACATTTTGAAACCTGAATGGTTTCAGTGGCTAAAAGTATGAAGGAGTAAAAGAGGTGGAAAGATTGCAAAAGTCCCCCATTGACTCCCATTCAAAAAAATTGCTGAAAAAAGTTGAATATTTCAAAAAAGTTCAAAAGGTATGAAAAATCTGAAAGGGGAGCACTAATGTCCTTAATGAGTTGAACATTTCGATAGTTGAATGGTTTCAGTAGCGAAAAGTATGAAGGAGCTACAAATTGTCAAAAAATGGGCGGAATAAAAATAAATAAATAAAGAACTGCAAAGCAATAGTGTAACGGTAGTTGACAGTGAGTGTTTTGCTGGACCTGACAGTACATGTCACGTGATTCACATGTAACAGTGTGTTTGCGTTCCGTAGTTGCAGTCTGTTCTGTCCCTACACAGCACCCGTTCTTCTGTTTACATTGCGCAATAAACAAGATGGCTCCCTACTGAGACGTGTGGCCCGTTCTAAGTGCATGTCAGAAGTCTGTCGAGAACAGAAAATTAAGAATAGTGGCATATCCGCAATTTGAACACCCCAAGATCGACTGGGAGGCTCCTGATTTATATCAAGAGTTTGAAAGACTCAGGAGTCATATCACGTTCTTCTTCAGTGGTCCTCTCTCTGAGCTAACGGCCACACAGCGAGCCGGTTGGCTAGGCACGTGGATCGGCGAGCAAGGTAGAGAAATCTACAAGACATTAAACTGGGTTGATGGTGAAAAAGAGGATCCCTCTAAAGTTTTGGATAAGTTTGCCAGCTACATCAGACCGAGGAAAAATAAGCGAATAGCCAGGCATCGTTTCAAACAAAGGAAAAAAGGACCAAGTGAACGTTTTGATAACTTTATTAAGGATTTGAGACTCATACTCATGGATTGCGAGTACGCTGACCCGGATGACATATTGATTGAGGCCATAATCGCGGGAGTAAGAGAACAAAAGGGTCCAAGAAAGACTGCTGGACAAAGGTGAGGACCTGACACTACCTAAAGCTATAGAAATCCCTCAGCAGTTTGAAATGTCACAGTAGACAATGACCACAAGCCTCTCGACGATATATTTAAAAATCACTGCTGTCTACTCCCATGCGCATCCAGAGAATGCGTCTTCGGCTAGTATCACAATGGTATGATTTAACAGTCAAGTACAGGAGAGGAAAGGACATTACAACACAAATACAAGCTCTTAGTGTATTTTGTTACAAATTACGTCCTTTTTTCTGTCCAGCAAAATACGAATGACAAAATACTCAAAATTAATTAAATACATATTTTAAATACATTTAATTGAAATACTGCCCATCTCCTGGACCAATGGAGGCATCGGTTTGCAAACAACTCCTGATTTGCTGATAAATAGCGGACAGAGAGACACTTTTAAGAGACCGGTGTTCCGTCGATATGTACCACCTATGGGGATGTGCTACTTAGGGGTTATGTATATGGCTAGGAGAGGTTAGGGTTAGGGTTAGACTGCTATCGATTCGCACCAGTAGCATTTTTCAACAAGGCAGCATAAATCATCAAGACACCGGATTTTGGCAAACAAGCTTCATCCTTTTTCTTACTTGACAGTTATCGTCAGCTCTCATCTGGAGGAGGCATTCGTCTATAAGTCATTCTTGATTTACATTCTACTGTACTCAGGTTACTGATTCTGTCCAGCTCATCTTCTGTCAGGCATAATAGTAGAATAAATAAATTTCCATAGAAATACATAGCAATCATTACCGGGAAGTGTTTAAGACCCGGTGCCCGTATGAAAACATAATGTTCAGACACAGAAAAACAGGGCTAGTTGGCCTACGTGTGCACCAGCAAATCCACATAGAATTGCTGTTGTTTCTTCATCCTCTGCGCTGAGTCAGAAATTAATTTAGGAATTGTGGAAACGCAGCTCGAGACAAGATGTAACGTGTGAGTAATAAAAGTAGTGAAGGCGCATTTGCACTTGGCCACCCAGCCCTGATACTTTTCCACATGCGCGGTTCAGTGAAAGGTCGTTTTCTTTTGAAATTAAGGAGTTTGATGCTAAATAACTCATCATCTTAAATGGCAGAAGGCAGGAGGCTCCAAAGCGGAAGAGACTGAGGATATTTAGCTTACACACAGAGCCATTAGCAGTTCAAGGTCAAGTTCATACGCTCAGGCAGACACACGCACTACTAACTCAGAGACTCAGAGACATACATATATACAAATACATATACACGTACATATATACACGTACAAAGAGACCCGTGCACACACATATACGTACACATACATATAGGGATCTTAGACAGTCATGGTGTGTGTGTGTACTTATATGCACATATTCAGAGTTTATTTATGTTAAAACAACCATTATATTTATATTTATTTATTATATATAATATATACTTATATATAATATATTTATATTCATATTTATATTATTTATATTATATTATTCATGTTATATTTATATTATTATCTACTACTACTACTACTACTTTCGGCTGCCACACTGGATCATCCGGATCATAGATAAATTTATATTATATTTATATAATATAATAATACTAATACTAATAATACTAATATAGTGTGCGGATTATAAAAATGTGAAGGTGTTTTACTTTTTGATCTTACTTTTTACTTTTTTTTTAAACTTTTTGAATGCATTTAATTTTGATAGAAACAACCGTGAGACAAATCAAATATTAACATCCACCCATCCATTATCCAAACCGCTTATCCTGCTCTCAGGGTCGCTGGGATGCTGGAGCCTATCTCAGCAGTCATTGGGCGGCAGGCGGGGAGACACCCTGGACAGGCTGCCAGTATTAACATGATATTACTATAAATATTATATAATATACATTTAATACAATTAATATAATATAAACATAAACATATAAACATAAAGATATATATATATGTATATGTAAATATACAAAATATAATGTAATATTAATATAAATATTAACATAAAATTAAAAATCAAAACATTCAGGAGCTCTCTGTGCTAAGAAAAATCTGATAAACTGTGACCTTTGGTTTAAAGATGGGGAAGGAATATAAGTGGTATCAAACATACCCCTCTAAGTCTCTTAAAAGGAATTGCTCTTTAGAAGGTTGTTTGATATACATGCCCGGGGTGTCTAAAGCTCTTTGATCATTACAATAACAGTGATACCTCTTATGGTACAGTGTCCACTTGTAATTTATGCAGCCTGTCAGGGCCGTTCACTTTTATATAGGTCATTCTCAGTGGCTGATTTATGAAAGCTCCAAGCCAAACTTCTTATCCGTCCAGTTTTATACCTCCATTACACCCTCTCTGGCTGTTATTGATGGGCTTGCAGAGATGCATCATTTATGTCAGCACTTCTGACACAAGTTCACCTGATCCAAATCTGGGTCCAAGGTGTCGCAGCGCCACTTCCTGTAAATTCATCTATCTATCTATCTATCTATCTATCTATCTATCTATCTATCTATCTATCTATCTATCTATCTATCTATCTATCTATCTATCTATCTATCTATCTATCTATCTATCTATCTATCTATCTATCTATCTATCTATCTATCTATCTATCTATCTATCTATCTATCTATCTATCCTGATGACTAAGTTTCACTTGAACATTGGGAGGGACACATTTAGCGGGGGTCAGGGGGTCCTCCCCCTGGACATTTTGAGCATCACACATTTAATTTCCTGCATTCTGGTGAATTTGTA